>NC_141865.1:6079800-6412300 GCF_024713525.1 Acromyrmex echinatior | reverse complement strand
AGTCCAAGGCAAAAAGGGGATTTTTTGGAAGCGGTAAATATTTTAACCGGCCACGAAGTTAAATGGCTGCCCACGCGTACGGTCCATCAGTCACTTTGGCAAATTAAAACGTAAGCATGTTCGCCAGGAAAGACCAATTTTCATCGACAATCGTCGCATTGATTTCTTCGGAATGAAAATGAAATCGGATAACAAATGTGCAAATAAATTGAATCGGAAGGCAAGAATGATCAGATCGTCTGCTGTGGGTAGCGATTTAACAAGTTGTCTTCTTTTCGGAAAAGATAACGAGCGATGAACGCGATAAATGCTTAGCATAACAGACGGGAAAGGAAATAGTGAGCTCGAAGATAGATTTTTCTGAGGCCGAGCCACCCGGCACGGAGAAGGTTCGCCGCAGCGAAAATAAGATCACGGTCACCTGACTTTTCGTCCTCGTATCTCGGATGCAGGTACCTCGCGGGTCTCGCGCGATCCATGAAGAGCGTCAACGACGCACAACTTCCGGACGAGCAAGACGATCGAAGATTCGACACGTGACTTCCACGCGGCTTTGGCACCAGCACCGGCTGAATTCTCCGAGTCCTCGAGTCGTCAGAATAACGGGCATCGATTTATTTGACGTGCCGATCGATTTGTTAGTTTATCGGACTATCAATGATTCGGCCAACCATTCTCAGAGTGTAATCCCTTATCGTAGTAATTCGATGATGGAGCTAAGGTTATTTACGAATCACAAGAAGCTACGCTCGCCTAAACAATTAGCAATTTTATATATGTATATTCATGCATTATTGTTACCAAAATGACTATCGCAATCTTCGTTTCGATATATACTTGAAAGAACAATTCGTAAAGTAACCTAGCTCCTAATGTTTGTAAAACCCCCGTTCGTAAATACATTTCTTATAAATTATATGCATTGGTCGATATAAAATATCTATTCTGAATTCGGACCCCTCGAACGTACACCGTCATGGAAGAGGACAGACGAGACGACAGAAGCATATTTAATGTGTAAAGACGTGAAAGATCGTGAGAATGATTTTTCTGTCCTCTCACTGAGAGTTGGGTCGGGTTGTGGGTTGTTGCAGTTGTGGCTGGAATACCATACCTCATGAAGGTTTAAATGGCCGACACGCACATCGGCGTCTGGACGCGCGAGGTCGGGCTGTGAACGCCGATTAGGAAATGAAGAAAGAGGACTCGCAGGACGATGGTCGAACGAAGGAAAAATTCGCTCGACAGAAAAATCCGCGCAATGACGGAAGAACCCAGGTGCTCTATGCTATCATGTGCTAACAGCTCGAAAAAGATAAATTTCGCTATTGAGCGAGTAAAGATTTCATGTTTCTTAAAGGAACGAAATGTCTCGTTGCCATTTAACACATTGTTATCGTCATTTATCAATTATCAATAATATTGTTCCATCATCATATTTGCCGTCGAATTCACTTTCGTCATTATTGTGTTATCATTGTCAACGTCATCATCATCATCATCATCATAATGTCATCGCTAGAGTCATCAACTACGTCATCTTTCTTCGCGATGTATTCATCCGTGTGTCATGCGCAGAAAAATAAATGAACATCCCCGAGCGATTTTAATATTTCTGTTAATTGTTATGTATGTAAGGAGCTTAGATATAAACGCATCCTACGATCGATAAAAGGACGTTATAGAGAAATAATTCACATCGGCTGTGCATATACAATATTGAAGAGATTAGAGAAGAGCCAATATATTCAATAGTATGTCGGTCCGGTATCTGCCGATGATCACGCGATAAACAGAATTATTCTCGCAACGTATGCATTTTTTATATAGAATCTCGATCCTTAACATCCGACCGTCGTCTAACGCTGAATATTATTTATTGGTTTTGTTTTATCCGTTAACCCGTTAACGTCACGAAGAGCGATACCGCCGATTTGTTGCATTTCATCGATAACATTCGCACTCAGTAATAGGTAGGACTTTATAGTGTAGAAAAAAAGGAAATGTAAACAATCGCTTTTGTCAAGACTATGGATAGTGTTCTACCTAGATTGCGGTATATACGCTCTAGCGTTTAATTTAACATGAGAGAGATTAATCGTTTGTAAACTAAAATCTTTCATTCTGGATCCTCCGTTTTTACGATTTCTGTATTCTTTCTCTTCTATCCTAATAAAGCCTACTGATCCTCAAACTAACCTTCCTCTTCAACATTATACTTATAAGACTAAAGAGATCTCAAGAATGAAATGAAAACTGGGCTGAGGCCCAGAGTTAGCGCGAAGCTATGAACGAATGTCTTGCCTATGATTTTATTTATATAACGAGATTTCTTAGTAATACAGACAGTTCCTACAGTGTGTTTATGTCAGTTATCTGTTTTAAAGTGAAAAGAAATCTGATTTGCCATGAATTACAAACCATTTCGACAACGCTGATTTAAAAAGATTGAATTTAAAATTTGATAATAATAACAGTTACTGAAATTATCATCGATATCTCACCATTAAAATTTTACAGAACTTATAAATTTTTGGGATTAGAATAACACAAAAATACGTATCTTAAAAATATTATTTTTAAAAATATTATCTTGACAGACTGTATTATCTGAAAAAAACGCATACATGTAAATAAGATTTTACGAATTGCAAATATAATTGTGATTGCGTCTCTTATCTAAAATATTACTTTTAATTTCGGCCTAAATAAGTTCTGTTCTTCCTTTACAATACGTTGAAAATTGACATGTGTTTTGTTACATCCATATATCTTATATCTCTAATGCTTATCTAGCTTTATGCTAGTTGCATAAATTTACAATGAAGAATAGCCTTTCAAAGAATCGCGATTAGATCGCGCGAAAAGAGAGCCACGATAAAGGTATTTATTTATTTATTTATTTGTAATTAAAATACTTCTTGTCTCATGTGTTCGCCGTGTTTTATCGCTCAGTGTCCGATAATCTGCGCAAGATACAAACACGTCATCAGGAAATTGTTGAGTTACAGGCGAAGTATAATATTGTATCGCGACCTAAGAGCGTAAAGTCGATCATCTTAGGTATCTTAGAAAATCGTCGCGTCATCAACGAACGAAACTTTTTGTCGCACTGTATCTGTGATCACGATTATCAGATGTCATGAATTATTGCTCGTGAACGTTGCGTGCGAGTCAATAAGTCCTTGTTATTCGCATAAGAGCAGCATGTACAATAATAAAAGTCGATTATATGATAACAATAAATATATTTCCTAATATATCCTTTGTATTTGCTTTATCCACCATTGCTCTAATAATAATATAGGCTTTATTATTGTAGTACATACGCTTACACATCCAACTCGATCGATAAAAACTACACATTAAAATTACGTAAATTATATACAAATTATTTGATGTAGGAAAATTAAAAAAGTATAAAGATAAATTATTTATCTCAATTATATCCAGCAAAATAATATCAAATATTTGTAAAAATAAAAAGTTTATTTTTATTAAGCATACTTATAAAAATAAAATTAAACTAATTATTCCTTGACAAATCTCTAAATAAGTTTAAACGTTTTAGCTTTATTTGTTATTATTGTTATACAATCCCCCCCTCAACAAATTAAACATACTTATGATCTCTTAATTTAATGTGTGATAAAATCATATTATTAAAGGTATATAATTTCGTCATTATAAACAATCTTTACATATTTTTATGATAAAGCAATAGTTTATGAAAAAAATTGATAGAAATGAATAGCCATTCCAGAACAGCGACAAAATGAATCGCTATATCGACATATTATTCTTTAATAAATTGAATTGTTATTGTATCAAAAGGTAAATTAAAAGATAGATCCGAAAGATCTCTAATATATTTAAACTAGAAAAGTTGATACAGAAATCTGTCAAAAAAGCTTAAAAAAAGTCTCAAAAAAGTCTCAAAAAGCTTTAAAAAAGCTTTAAAACGAAGTAATTTTCTTTGGGCTTCAATATAATGTTTTTTATGCATAGATGTTTTGATTAAAAAAATATATATTTAGCAGAATTATATATTAAACTACATTTTTCATTATCATATTAAGTTCAAAATTATCATCACTAAATACAAACCTGAAACTATCATAAACTATCATAAACATTAAAGATCTCTGACACATATTGCTTTCCTCAAGAAAATAATTTAAAAAATATTTAACATAATAAATACATAATTAGCATACAATGAATAAATTTTGATATATAAAGTATTGAAAATTAATTACGCTAGCTCAGTTTGAAAAATAAAAATAAAAATAAAAATAAACTTGAAAACAGGAACAGATAAGACTAATGTTTTATATATATATATATATATATATATATATATATATAATATATATATATACATACATATGTTCAATTTGTTCCTTGTTTCACAAGAATTGTAATTTTGTATAATTTGTAAAGGATCTTATTACATTTTTCTTAATAATGTTAGAAAATATTTAAATAGCTCATATAAATTGTAGAGATCTTTTTCCGAATTTCGGAGAAGATACTATTTATTGCAGCATTAATTCAACTCTGATTAGTAAAATATTGGGCAATTAATGAATTATACCTGGGCCATGTATATTAGGTAATCTTCTCGACGAGACTGAAGTACTCGAATGGATGGTGAAACAAAAAACTGATGAGAGTATTGAAGAAATCGACCGTGAGACTCTCATCAAATACATCGAGACGAAAGAATTTCTTGCTGTTATATTCTGTAAGGAACAATTTGAAATCAATGTATTTTACATAAAAATAGCAAACAATAAGAAAATTTAAGTCTATCTCCTTTCCTTCATTTTATTTGTTTTTTATTGTTTTAGTGTTTTAAACATTAGATAATATGTTTTTTGCATAACTACAAAAATTTTTAATTTGTTGTTAGATATATTATATTTATATATACATATGAGTAGCCCATTTGCAAAAGTAATTACTTTCACTTGTAATGTTTCTTGGCAAAAAATTTGTATAATTTTTCTCATTCGAGAAATCAATAACTTATTTTTATTTTAATCAAAAAGAAATTCATCATTTTACTTAAGAAAATGTATAATATGGCATAAAAATACAATTTTTATTTAAAACACAAAATATAAATGCACTTGACTATTTACAGCTAAAGAAAGGATTTAGTTAATTTTGAGACTAAAGTATTGATGCAAAACCGATTAAATCTTGGAGTAGATTATTAAATTAAATAGAATTTTTATGATTTTAAAGCATTATTATCCTATTAATAAAAAATGCTATTAAAAATGATTTTACATTTAGTTTTTATTTTTAAAAATTATATTATAATTTTATTTTGTTATGTCATAGTCAAATGAAAATGAAACAGGAAAAATGGGCGAAACAAGTTTCATAAAAAAATAATACTCGTCGATATTATTATTAAAATTAAGAAAACTAGTGAACTTTAGTCAGAATAGATATTTAACTTCTTTTGCAGTTCAGCTACTCATATAATAATTTGTCGCTTTTTTATATAAATTTACTTTCGATAATTCTATAAGAAACTTCTGTATTGCTATAACGGACTATTCCTCATTAATCTTCCAATAGAATCGGTAATCTTATAAAAACAGTTTTATATATAATTGAAATATTAGAGATACCATAATCATATAGGATTGTGTACATTGCATAACAAAAAATATTCAGACAAAGAGGAGGATCCGGAGAGTCCGAGGGTGCTTAGGCATATTGAACTGATTGATGACGAAGCTGCGGAATACGGAATAAAGATCGTCAGGATGAAGGATCGGTTAATGGCGAAGAAATATGGTTTTCGAAATCCACCAGGCATCACTTACTTTCGCAAGGGTAAGAACATCAATTATGATGGTGATATTGACGACGAAGAGGAGATCCTTGACTGGTTGACCAATCCGGAGAATATGGAACTCACCGATCACATAGAACGTATCAACAAGAAGATGTTTCAGAAAGTGCGACAAACAACCGATTATCTAGCCGTATTTTTTTGTGAGTCAATATATAATTAATATAATATAGCTCAATAAAAACAATTATATATGCGTTTAACATTTCTAATACGTCGCACGTTTGTTTAGACAGCAACGACTGCAAACAGTGCGGCCGAGTATTGGCGGAAATCGAACATATCGATGACGAAGCCGATAGCGCCGGTATTAAATTCGTCAAAATCGATGATAAACAATTATCTAAACAATATGGTGTTTTCGCGTTACCTGCTATATTGTTCTTCAAGATGGGATCGAAGGAACCAGTTATATACGCAGGTACAAGACAAATTAAGGTGACGGCCCCAATTATGAATCTCATTTATCTCAGGGTTTAAATAATTTTTAATAATTTGTGTAACTTTAACATTTAAAAAGATTGTTAATGTTAATGGTAAGCTGTAAATACTATATTTTTGAAGAAAAATTATTCCATGTTTAACCGATTATAAATTTGGGAAAAATATTAAAAAATATATAAATCTCATTTATAATTCTTTATGTTAAAATTGTTTAACTCAATAATATTTAAATGTACGTTGTTTTAACTTACGTAAGTAATAATGTACTACAAGTATACAATCTATTATATAAGAATATTATAATTTCAAGGAATTTTATTAAAAAATACTACATTTTTTTCTTAAATATCAGTAAATTTATCCATAATTAGGACTCAACATAATTGGAACCATCACCTTACATTTTTTTGCTATTGAGATAGATAAAAGTTAAGAAGACTGATTCGGCAGGTGATTTATATGATGAGCAGCAAATTTTACAATGGTTGATGACACAAAAGGATCCATCGGGTGAAGTAATCGAGGCTCTGGAAGGCGAAGATCTTTTAAATTTGATACGAGAATCGGAATCTTTAGCCGTATACTTCTGTAAGTTCCTGAATGCTTCATATAACTTTATGAGATAAATTATCAAAAAAATCACTGTTAATAGCATTCTGCATTCTGTTTTCTTTCTATATCAATTTTATTTTCATTGCATTGTTAATCAATATGTGATAGACGATCACATGGATAGTGACAGCGTCAACTTGTTTTTTATCTACATTTATTTCCTTTATTTATAAACAGTGAGATTGGACAAAAAACTGCGTTTCATCAAGAAGATTTCCGTAAAAGAGTGACTTTACGGAATATTGAAGGAATATTTATTTCACGATACTCCTTTCTGAACTTGTGAATCTTCCCTCTTCTTATCTCACAAGAGAGAACTCTCTTTACGTGATTAAATTAAACTCATTGTATAATTAATCTTATGTTACATAATTACAATTGTAACGAAAAAATTACTAACTGTCCCTAACAAATGTCAATATTTGTTTCCTTCTTAATTCTTTCTATTACTACTTGCTGTCGACTTTCGCTCCGATGCTGTACACTTTGTGTACTGATGCCGTAGGGAACAGAACGCTTTGCGACGTGTGCCAATCAAAAACGTACCGCAAGCAGATGCGCCACAAGGAACACAGGATCGCGGAACATGCAGAGACGATGGCTGAACACCTCGATGGTACAACAGATCAAAGCAAGATGAAAATTTATCGATGCTAAGCCTAAGCTTCCTTGCTGTCTACGTCTTTCTCTCTGTCCCTCTTCTCTCTCTCTCTCTCTCTCTCTCTCTCTCTCTCTCTACCTCTATGTCTTTTCTACCTTTCTATAATTTATAGTTTATGTTTCAATTATCTCGATTCTATCTCGATCACAGATAACCGAGATGTACTCCTAGCACGTGCACAAAATACGCACGGAGGAAAAAACCGGTCATGGGATACTTAATATACACTCTTAATAAATTACTTTATTAATCATATATAACAATATTCTCATAAAATATCCTAAACCGGTAAACTTTTTTTCTCCGTACAATTGCGTGCGATTTCTCGGTACGCAATATATCCAAACTTTGTTGGAATCCGGAAAAGCTTTGAGAAATAATGCGTACTATCTAGTGTATACGCTTTTACGTAGGAAAAATAAAAGGACACTGATGATCGACGGGACAACTGTTTGTATTTTAAATATAATAGCGAAGTATTGAAAATAAATAAGTCTCTTATACATTGGATAAAAATATCGAAGTGTATTTCGATTCTCTTTTAATCATCAGTGTTCCCTTAATTGTTCTTTTATAGCTAATAGAAATGATTGTGGATAGAACACCGCCATTTTCCGGGCCAAATGTTTGTTAGGATGCTTTCTCCAAAGAAACAATGTATTTCTCTCTCTTGCTTTTTCTTTCTCTTTTTCTTTCTCTCTGATATATTCTGTATGTACAATTACACAGTTACACAGGTGCACGTGCACGAGACAAAGCATGCGACATGAGAACAGAACACAAGCAGCCAAGCAGTAGTGACATACAGATCCCGATGAGCATGCAAAATTCTCGCTTATTCCATCGATGAGACAGATGTAATATCGCTGAAAGTTTAATATCATACGTAGACCAAACTTTGTCGCAGTATTATTCACATTTTATCACGTGTATTTGCCTTGTATTTAGCAGATTCCTCCCTCGTATCGAGTAGACCATTTACATCAACGATTGATGTGTAATATATTCCATTATGTAGTATCGCCTTTATATTCTTCAAGTAGACTATTACTGGAAACAGCAAGTTTTCGCAATAAAGATTCGATAATAATAAAATTTCTCTTCAGATCCCGATGACTGTGCACAATGTGTAGGAATACTTGAGGAATTGGAGAACATTGACGACGATTGCGACAGACATGGCATTACATTTGTGAAAACACAAGTAAGTAAAAATATTAAAATAAACTTTTTGTGGTTTTCTTTGTTATATCTATTTTACATATATATTTTATTATCCTTTTTATATTAAATAAATAAGTTGCTCATTAATAATGAAAGCAGGAAAGCAATTTTTTATAAAAAAAATTTTTAATGTATAAAATAAAAACTTTCATATAATGCTTTGTTTTTGTTTAACAAAAAAATTTAATTTGATCGAAATTATTATAATATCTTTTGTCTAATTTATGTTTGTATAATTTTCAATAATGATTTTTTAGTATCGAATATCTCAACATCAATATATACAACATTTACATAAATAAGAAGACAAATACGAAAATTATAATACTGTAATATAATACTATATTTTAAAAAATAGAAATAACATTGATACTTTACAATTTTTTTTACTTATCTATATAAGAATATCCTTCGTTTTTGTAGGATTTCAAAGTTGCTGAAGATTATGGGGTGACTGATTTACCAGTATTAGTCTATTTCGAGCATCAAGTACCGAATGTGTTCGCAGGTTTGCAAGTTTTGAGGATTAGCTTTCTGAATAGCGATTTATTCACAATTATTTGTCTATAGGTGATCTCTCTGTGGAAGAAGAGGTGTTACAATGGCTGATTACTCAAAGAACAGAAGATCGAATCGAACTGATCACACGAGTGATGCTAGAAACGTCTGTCGAGGAGACCCAATATTTAGCAGTTTATTTCAGTAAGTTAATTACTATCGAGGATCAAGATATACGATAATTATTTTTTAAGTATATAAATGTAACATTCGCGTAGCCAAGCCGAATTGTCACATATGTGACGAGATTCTGGAGGGTTTGGAAAAAATCGATGACGAATGCGACGTATTTGGAATTCATATGGTGAAAATTCAGGATACACAGTTGGCGAAGCGATATTCGATCAAGACGTTCCCGGCTCTCGTTTATTTTCGAAATGGCAATCCTCTTCTCTTTGAAGGTTCTATTTATACTATTAGGTGTTGGAATTAATTCGTAGCGTTTTACAAGTGATGGGAAGTACTTTCATTAATGTATTTTTTAATGCTCATGTGAAATAAATAACATTCTTTCATTAAAAAACGCTACGAATTAATTCCAACACCTAATACTTATATCTATTCTAATACGTTTATTCTTGATTATATCCTAATTCTTGTCCTCGTAACAAATAAGAATCGAGAATTTTAAAACATTATGTGCAGGAGATCTCCAAAACGAAGAATCCGTCCTCGAGTGGCTGATCGACGATGACAATCGAGAATTAGCCGATGAAATAGAGTCCGTCAACGATAGAATGCTAGAGAGGCTCCTCGATGAATCTCCTTTCCTAGCCGTTTTCTTTTGTATGTTATGAATAATCAACCTTTGACATTAAACTTTTTACTTTTTTTTCTATAAGCACTTCTTTTTAACTAAGAATTTTTTTATTTAAATTAATTTTAAAAATTGTCAAGGAAGATTATATTGTATATTATAAATTTACAATTTTCAATCAGACATATTTTTACATATGGATCATTAAATTATATTTTTTTTTTAAATAAAAAATTTATAATATATTAAAATTTATTTGTTTGTTTTTAAAAAGTTCAGTTTTCAAAAAGTTGTTTCTTTTTAATAGAGAATAAATGGAGATCCAAAATTAATTCAAGAAAATTTGCAGTTTATATACATATATAAACGCTTTCTATATATATGTATATATTTTCTAGATGACGAAGATTGTCCGGAATGTGACGATATTATGGAAGCACTAGAGAAAATCGACGGCGAAGCCGATCTTTTCGGAATCGACTTTGTTAAGATCTCTAGTTCGGAAGCTGCTGAAAAATATGGCATTCTCAACGTTCCATCCCTCGTGTACTTCCGAAAGAAAACACCACTCATATACGATGGCGATCTTACACAAGAAGACAAAATCCTACAATGGCTCACTTCTCAAGATGTGTTTGAGATTAAGAATGAGATCGAGGAAGTTAACAGGAAGATGCTAGACAAATTATTGGACGAGAATGAGTTTCTCGCAGTCTTCTTTTGTGAGCAAATATAAAACACAAATTGTGTGACAATATTATATTTGAAAATTATTTCATTATACGTCTATTATTTTCAGATGAACATGACAGTCCTGAAAGTGAAGAGGCAAATGAAAAATTAGAAGAAATTGATGATGAAACCGATAATCTAGATATTACATTCGTCAAGATGGCAGATCCTAGATACGCTAGGAAATGGGGAGTTACCAAGCTTCCCGCGATTGTTTATTTCCGCAAACGATTCCCAAGTATCTACAGAGGTAAGAAATATAATATCTAATTTACTTCGTGATCCGATTCGTCTCGATCTACTCTATCATCAAAAATAGCTTGTTATTATAGGGATCGCTTTTCTTCGATGTTCTCGAAGTCATATTCCAATTGCTCTACAGGTGATTTACACAAAGGACAGGACGTTCTCGAGTGGTTGCGCAAGAATAGATATCGACAGCCGGAACTGAACATCTATATGTACATGTTGATTGCCATCACCATTCTCTTCCTCATGTACACCGGTTTCCTACTGTCGTGTTTCCGCTCGGAGCCGACCGCGCCCGTTGTACATCCCAAGCAGGCGTGAACGCGCGAAAATATGCAAGTGACAAATAAAGTAAAAGACAGGACTCGTGAACATTCGCGCCTGTGTGTGCCCGGTACTCTCAATATTCTCTCTGATTCCCGATGCACGATGTGTGGATAGGTTCGTCCGGAACGAACAATCTAACAGCGCTTTACGTGACAAGTAACGATGACCGCTAAAGCGGAGATGGAAGCTAATGATCTACTTGCAAGCATGTTTGGACCGCTGTCAAACATTAAATAATATTGCGTGAAAGAGAGGGAGAGAATGTGTCTATTGAATTTTGTACTCTCTAAATTCTTTGGAGTAAAATCTCATTCTAAAGAGTGGAAATTAAGTTAAGCTTTTGTAAATCTTGAAAAAAAGTGGCTCAATTTTCCTTATCTTTAAGAGTGAGATTTTACACTCTAGAGAGACAATTTATTCTAAAGGTTTTAGGTTGGCATTCATAGTCAATTCTTATATTCAAAACCATCTTAAGTTCTGTCTTGAGGTCACGAACCAATTAGAAGGCCGCATTAGCGTCTTAAGACATTTACTTAAAACAGTCTTGAAATAAGAATTGATTATAAGAATTCCGGCCTTAGAGAGTAGTATTTTGAACCGAAAAGTACTCGCGCGAATGTAGCGCGAACTACAAATTTCGGAATTTTGTAAAATACAAATTCAGTCAAATTGAAAGATAATTTTAACAAATTGACATCGATACTACTACATTCTTTGTCTTACAAAAAAACGAGCGATATTAATATTTATTGTAAAAAGTTATAATATGTAATATAATATATATACATATATAATATATATTACAATAAGGAAGTATTGTAATAGAATGTTTGTTCAACGCTTGACCCTTAATATCGCTAATCTTAAAGAATTGATATAGTTGACATAATTGAAGAATTTCAATAATTGACAAAATATTTTTCAAATAAAATTTTGAATATCTTCATCACTATTTATCAATGAAAAATATAAGTAATAGCCATAATGGTCAAAGCTAGATTTTTAATGCTTAAATATAATTCAATCTGAAAATTACTATATATACTGTGTATATATATATATATATATATATATATATATATATACTGTGTGTATATATATATATATATATATATATATACAGTATACACACATTTTACTATCTAAATTGTTGCAGCAACCACATTTTTTTTCAGTGTATGAGTGTCATAAATCTTTAGATTACCGAGGCAATTGATCACTATTTATCTTTTCTGTCCAGTATGGAATACCTTCAACTATTACCGCTTGCCGTTGTTTATTATTAGCTATCATTATATATTTCCTTAATATTATCATTATTACTCACCTCAAAATTATTGCTATTATTGATACTGTTATTTATATATTTATTACTGCTGTTATATTGCTATTGTAATTATAATTGTAATTATAATTTTATTATTAATATATAATTATTATATTGTTAACATATAATAACTACTTAATAAACACCAACTAACACTAATATAATATCAATGTTATAATTTCACAGTATAATATAAATGCAATATAACACATATTGTATAACATTTATACTGTAAAATTATAACATTAATGTTATATTATTACTAATTGGTGTTTACTGGATAATAAATATGACAGCGGTCAACGATCGTAAACAAACTTCCTTAGTTTATGTACGGTAACTTTTATTAGCTTCTTCGCATTAACTACTAACACTGTTCAACAATAAAAAATCCTCTCTGAAGTGTAATAGAAGATTTCGTGAAGATTTTTTCATGCTGAACATGGATGATGTTGGTATACTTGACATAGCACATCAAAATTTGAGCAAATTGAGATGAAATAAAAAAACTGGCATTTTGGCCAACATTTAACATTTTTACAAAACAAAAATTTGTTTCTAAAATCTATATTTTAAAATATAATACAAGAACTTTCAAATGAATTTTAATTCATGATCGTACTACTTTTTATCAAATTATATTGGAAATTAAATTTTGTGTGTAATACACACACAGTTAACAAAAAAATCACTTTTTTTTTCTTCAAAGTGCCATAAATAAATTCTGATACGCTATGTAAAGTCGGACAACAGCTTCATGTTCAGTCCAAAAAAATCTTCAGATTATGTATGGCATTTTGAAGAGAAAAAAGTGATTTTTTGTTAACTGTATAATTATACACAAAATTTAAATTCGAATTTGATGATAAACAATCACTTGATGAAAATAAGTCATAAATTAAAATGTATTTGAAAACTCTTGAATTATACTTTTAAATGTAAACATTATTATATATTTAAGACAGCTTTGTAAAAAAAATATTAAAAATGCTTTTTTTATTTTGCTTCAATTTTATTTCAATTTAATGAAAAATTGACGTACATCAACTCTACCAATGCCATTAGTCAGCTTGAAAAAAATCTTCGCAAAATGTACTATTACATTTCGAAAAGAAAAAGAAGTGCTTTTTTGTCGAACAGTGTAATCGTAAACATTGACTATATATAATTAACGACGCAAAAAAGGAATTTGTTTATATCCTCTCCACGAAGGAGATGACATCCTTCTCATGAAGGAAAATCGGAAACCGATGTTGTCATCGTTACTAAATGAAATAAGAAGCGCAACCTTGGACCAACTCCAAACCGTTAAAATGCCATTTCCATCTGCCAAGTGTGAATAGAATTATAATGCGAACGCGAATAATAACGTATTGTATGAAAAGCGAAGCTCCTTTTAGATTGTTCGCAGGATTATAGATAGATAATAATTACATATGTATTATAATTCTTTTGAATACTCTTGATTCTGCGATATGGATGCGTATAGAACTATTTCAGCCACGTATATGAAAATATGTCTTAAATCAATTTTCAAAATATACATTGTTACAACCATTTCATTGGTAGAATTATTTTCTCGAGTAGCAAGATGATGTTTTAAGGACATTTTATTCATGTTAAAGATGTCATTAAGATATTATTAGAGATGTCATTTTTTGACATCACCTCGCTACTTGGATTATTATTAATTGTTGACATGCTATTGCAAAACTCATTAATTAAGATTTATGCATCGCGAGTAACTGTAACATAATTAAAAAGTAATGAATATATATTGTTTCTTAATCATGTAAGAGATTAAATTATTCGTACATTTTGTAAATTTCGAAAAAAAATATCCGTCACGCGTAATATATAAATCTAGAATGTAAGACAAAAATTAAATAAGAAGATATGTAAATCAAAAATTACAATTTTTATTAGCACAAACGTAGTAAATAAATTAAACGACGATATCACAATAGTATATAATATAGTTGTAATTTTTTTACAACGTGCGTTTTTTGTAACGCGATTCGTCTATAATATATATTAGATGCGCAACTAAGTTCTCGCTGTTATTTTGATGCATTTTCATCAAAATAACAGCGAGAACTTAGTTGCGCACCTAATACTATAAAGAATTTTTTGGGAAAGTTAATAAAAAATCGGCTAAAAGTTTTTAAATTAGTTTTAATATGTAAAAAAATATGAAAATAATTATTATTTTTAGATACTTTTTGATTATGCCAGCGTTCTATGCAATTTTATTATGCAAGTCATACATTTATAAATCATTTTATTTCTCAACTCACTATAGGCATACACATATGTATGTATTATCATGATAAGACCGTACATATATATATTACTTAAGCATCTGCAGAAATTTATAGATGATTAAATATATTTGTATATCAATTTATTTTGAAAGATGAAAGCTAACAAAAAAGAGGTACAAAAAACAAATATGTTTTTAAATATAAAATATCATCATCGAGACAGCGCACTTTTGTCTCGACGAATTCTTCTATAAGCTCGAGATCATAAATTTTGATATAATTGCCCAGTCAGAAACGACAATGGAATCGACATCAAATCGACGTTGAAATCATCAAATTCGACGTCAAACTCATCAAACATCGATTCGATATCGATTCTATTGTTATGTTGTTGTTATTGAGTAGTTCTGCACAAAATAAGCGCAATGAAATGATCTTGATGTTATTAGAAAACTAAGATGCTTTCAACGAGAACAAGATCATTTATCTCATAATTAGATGAATGGTTTGCAAAATATCGTCAATTAATTACAAAGAGAAAATTGATACTGTCTCGAAATTCTTTGTATTTTTAAATTAAAATTCACTCTTATTTAGAAAAGAATAAAGTTACTCAGAGATTATTCGATTACTTGGTAAATATTCATTACAAGTAATAAAAATTTTGTTTATAGCGAACAGTTTATTCAAAACAAATGCGTTAAAGATTGATCAGAAAGTTACATTGAGCTTTCTGCCTGTAAGTACCAAAGTTAAATTAGAAATGCTTTAACATTGCAAAAATTGAACAATTTTAGTACATATACAATTAATTTATTGTCTCTAATTCAATGTCTTAATTCCAAATTAAATGTATCAGAATTTTCATTCAAAAAGAAGAAAGGACAAAGTATCAAAGACAAAGTTATACACAATTGAGGTGTATATGTGCACATACATATAAAACACAACTATATCTTTATATATCTATATTAAATATAATATGCATGCGATAATCAATTAGCGTAATACATCCCATATATTCTAAAACATTTAATAAGAAAGTTAAAGAAGGTTCTCTCTCTATCTCTCTCTTTCTCTCTCTCTCTCGCGCTCGCTCGCTCTCTCTCTCTCTCTCCCCTCCCCCTTCTCTCTTTTTCTCCTCCCCTTCCTCCTCTTTTTCTCCCCCTCTCTCTCTCGCAGGTTATCTCCAAGTTAACATATCGTTAAATTCCATTGTTTTAATGCATCATTATATGATAATTTAACAATGTATTAAGACATGGAAATAACCCGCAAATCGCATAGCTTCTTTGAAGGAAACATCCGTTAAACATTAATCGTAATAAGGAAAATTTCACGTATTAGGCGTGACATCATTATGTGCAATATACGTAAAGAAACTGATTAATATGATGTATACACTTCGTTTGACTTCTTTTATAACATAATATATCGCAATTTCATTCACACAACAAATGGTTATCTATTGTTTTCTTTTTCGGAATAATTAATTTATGTTTCTACGTATTTTTATAAATTTCTACGACGTTAATAACGTTAATGGACTTTCAGCTTCTGTTGATGTTTAATTATGTTTCCTGTTGATGAGCTATTTATTTAATCTCTTTTTTTTCCTTAAACTATCAGGATTGCTCGAAAGTAGGCTGACACAAATAATGCCTTTCTTGTACTTTTAGTCGGATCGCATAGTTATTATAAAGAATTACTTATGAATTTTCAATTTTGTATTAATGTATCATAAGTAATGTGCATATATGCATCAATGTACATTAATCAAATAGAAAATAACAAAAGCTCTAAAAGTAAACAAAAAGAAATAAACATATAGTCAATAAGTAATACACACATACATAACACACACACACGCACACGATACGTCAAACTTAACTAGCAATCTCCGTATGTAATGGTGAGCATCGAGAATGTTGGCGGCAATAAAAAATAAAAATGATATGACATTTTGCGAAAAGAAAATCGTTAATAAAATAAATTTTTTTTAATTTTTGAAGTAAAAGTCCATATTTTATGATGATTAGTGCGAAAAAATGATTTTACCTTGTAGTATATTAAATGCAATTTTTTTGGAGATATAACTCATACTTAAAAAAAAACGGTAAACAAAGGAAGAATAAATTCAAAATCTAAAAGCTCCTTACAGACTTTGTCCTCGAAAATATCAGTGGCATACTTGACTGACATCAGTGATTATTCATTGATTCAGATTTAGAAAATAAAGCGATAAATAATAACATAATGATGAATAACAAGCATCCGTAAAAATAATCGGAGAGTACCAGGAGACTCTTGCATAACGCATAAAAAAAACGAATCAATCAAATCCTTTATTTTCTGAAATAGAGAACTCTGATTGGTCGATTTTCTTATGCCTTATGCTTTATGTGTTATGAATTTATGCTTCCCACTATTTTATGTATGATGAAATTTTGAGAAGAGTACGAGCGATCGAGAGCGCAAAATCGAGGATTCGGCAGACTTTACCGCGTTCAGAAATTAGATGTAATTTCTTAGTATTAAGTAAACATTTTTAAAAACGGTCGGGAGTTACACCAACTATAAAGATAGTTGCAGCATGCAAAAAATGTTTATTGAAATCAAAGGATTCAAAAACTGCAATGTACGTTGAACTTTGCTATCCATTTAAAAATAAATAGTAGTGATATATTTGAAGAATGCTGTACTTATTTGAAATGTAAAAATGATATTATCCTCAATCCTACATCCGGACAATCATTATCAAAAGTACATAAAAAACAAACTCGTACATTAAAGATAATTTTGATCAACTAAAAAATTTTGTATACATCAATGTGTATAAACATGTATAAACACTCATAAATATTCATAATCATATATAATTATATATGAAATATGTCCATACATCTTTCTTTCTTTTGTAAAATTACTTTTTAGTGTACAAAAAGTAATAACAATATTGAGAAAACATAAAAAATAGTTAATAGGACAATTTTCGCATTGCTTATTTTAGAAAAAATCAAGGAAAAATGCAAAAAAAATTTTCTCATACATAACTATGTATATATAATTTACATGCAATTATATATGAGCAATTCTTTTATATTTCTCCAAACTTGATTTTTTTCTATAACAAACAATGCGAAGATTTTCCTTTTAATTATTTTTGATATTTTCTCATTATTATTATTATTTTTAATATATTAAAAGGTAATTTTATAAATGAAAAAAGGATATATAAACACGTATGGACATATCTTTCATAATTATATATGTTTAAAAATATTTATATATATGTGTATGTTTATTTATACATATTCATGCATGGAAAATTTTTTACGGGGAATATAGTAAAATATTATGTATTTTCTCTAATATCTTTGAGAATTGTAGAAAATTTGTATTATATATTAGAAGAATATTTTAAAATTTAAACATTATAAGTTTAAAAATTTAATCATTATAAGTTTAAAAATGATAAATTGGCGAAGAATTGGGGGGGGGAAGCAGGAGATCATATTAAAGGATTTTTTATTTAGTGAAAGCTAATAAGATATTCATATAGTTAAATATAAGGTCAATTTTGGAAAAGTTGTAAATTTACTGATGATTCAGGAAATATATATAGCTTCCAACTATATTTATTTAAACAAAAAAACTTCTTCTGTCATTAATTATGAATTAAATGAAATTGATAAAATTATGAATTCAATATAGCGGATGTTAAAACGTCAAAAATGTCCAGTTATTGCAAGATGTATAGATGTTTTTCATAACATTGAATTTATCAATTTTGACATCAGTTTCGTATTCAGCTATCTAAAAATTTGTATCCTTATAATAAATATATATATATATATATATATATATATATTTCAAGTGCTACAAAACATTTATCCAGTGAGAAATGACTCATTAATGTCGGATCGATTGATAATTTTAACATTAATTTGATTTGAATCTAATTGGTGATCATTTCTCGCTGAATAAGTAATCAGATGAAAAAACTTTATTAATTCACCAATCAATGAATGTTTCAAAGCATTTGTAGAATCAAGTGAATTTAGACAGTTATCTCATTAAAATATATTAATATTGTTAATATAATAAAACAGTGAAAATTAAACTAATTATATACTAATATAAAAATATAAAAAATTAATAAAATAAATTATAGGAAGTAGACTTTAAAAGAATTATTTAAAAATAAAAACTTTGAATTATATTGAAAACAGATTAACAAAAAAAATTAAAAAGTTATATCAATTAATAAATTTATCAAATAAATTTATTATTATCAAAGAATAATAGGAATTTAATTTAAATGCTTTTTATTTTTAATTTGTATTTATTTTTTAATTTATATTTATTTTAATTTAAACTATTATTTTAAAATTAGTGCTATTATTTATAATATTGTAATACATATATCCGTTTCTGTACAAGAAATCAAGATATTGTTAAAAAAAAAAATACAACATTGAAATTATTGAAGGTGGTTTTTATTATATAAAAGTATATTATATAAAAATATATTACGCATTGGAAATCGAAATTATTACATTTTGTAATATCATCGATTTTTTGTATGTTTGTAGAAATCATTTATAATATATGTTTAAAAAAGCATTTTTTACATAAGGCAAATATATAATTGTATAACTTGCATGTACTTTTTTACAATTATGCAATAAAACAGAAATATAAATATAATTTTCGCAGTTCAATATTTTTGTTATATCTCTAGACAATTTGTATTGAATAAGAATTGATTACTCAAAGCAAGCTCATTAAAATCTAATTAAAATCTAAACTGATTACTGTGTGTATGTGTGTATCATACATTTATCAATAAAGTTATCGCAACAAGTAAATTATATCAAAATTTTGCAAACTTCAAATTCTACAAAAATTATCGCATTAAAATTTTTTTTGCATCAGTGAATGAAATGTGAGATCCCCAACCTAACTAAACTTTATGTGATCTAACTAATTTTGTTTTAATGCATAACATTAATGCATAGCACATTAATGCATTCAATGAATATGATATTGGAAGATTGAAATTAATGAGCATATATATAGTATTTTAGTTATACTTATAATGCTCAAAAATTCTTCCTCTTTTAATTGAACTTCCTCTTTAGTTGAACTGATTATTCAGTGCCAAGTATGCCACTAGGTAATTAGTGACTATCACTGATTCAGATTTAGAGAGTACAATTTTAAATAATGTTGTTTAAATTTGCGGAAAACAATTGTTTAAATAACGAGTTGGAATGTATAATTGGAGATGAGTTACAAACTTATTTTTTTTTTTTTTCGTTTTAAATGGCGAACTGTATAAAGCAATGATGCTTGAGAAGTGTCAAAAGAAATTAATGCATTTAAAAAGCTTATGGCTATTATTATAGTTTTTGCAATAACGTGGATTTAAATACGCTAAAGTCACGTTATCTTTTTCTTAAGTAATTGTTAGAAAGAAGATGACGTAACTTTAGCGTTCACAGTATGTGTATATGTTGACCGTCCTTGTGTATATTTCCATGAAATCGCACGTTCAGGCTATGAAATCGTGACGATATACTATCACATTAATAAATGATGATAATTAACTAATATTATCATAATACATGATATAAACAATTAATAATTTAGCGATTAAGAAACATGAATAGAATTATGAAAGTATTCCAAAATATAAAAAATATAAAAATTAAACACGTTAAAAATGAGAAAACACGAAAGAAGATAAATGGAACATTTTTTTGACCAATAAATTCAGGATAAATCGAAGACTATTCATCATGCTAATCATTCACTTTCTTTTCTTGCATTTTAAAATTTAGAATAGTGTACTTTAATCCATTAAAACATAAATCTATGAAAAATGTGTATAATTTTGTAATTCGATCTTAATAACGTCAATAATAACAACACAATAACGTATAAATGATAGCATTGCTAGTGGTCAAACTTTATCTTAATTTTGCACAATGTTTCGGTTTCCTTAAAAGGAGGGTTTCCTTAAAAGAGGGGATATCCTCAAGTAGGGATAGACTTATAAATATATCGTTGAAAACGTGCTTCACAATTCATGGAGAACGTAGAACAATTTTACAATTCACAAAGAGTGAAATTCTGAATGTAAGTAAAATTTTTTTTTGTACACAGTTTTAATTTATTTTGACAACTTAATTTGAAAAATTGTAAGGGACATTTAAGAAACTACTTGTCGATATCAGCTACTTTAGTAACAATTTTGGTGTCTATTACAATTCATATTTATCTGTCTTCGTCTAACTTCAAAGTATAAATTTCACACGTTTTGATTAAAAAATACATATTCAGTCCAGAAATATATATAGCGTGGCAAAGCAGGGTCTTATAAACCCTAGCGGGAAATTAAAAATGACAATACCATATTAGGGTTAAGATTGATACTATTTTCTGATTTTGTATTGAATTTTAATTTTGTTTATAAAGAATGTAGTAATTATACACTCTTTGAGACCAAATCGCGTAAAGTTTGTTTTGTATATACTACATAGCATAACAGCGCTTGCAAAACGCTCAGAAAGCGCTTTTAACAAGTGACATGGTGCCTTCTAAAGCGCTTTGCAGGCACTGCTGTACTACGTCGCGTCGATATAAAATGTTGTACATAATTTCACATTGTTGCGAAGTAAACAGTCACTCGAATGATAATATATAGGATATTCTCTCGTTTATTCCGTAAGTTTCTATAGATTTCGTACGATTTTAATATTCTTTCTATAATTTTCTTTTTTTTAAATAATGCATCTAAATATATATAAATTAAAATATATTACTTAAAATAGAATATAAAAATTAATCAAAATAAGTTAAAGCCTTATTAGACATTTCTGATATTTTTATTGTTAAAATATCGGTATTGATTACATAATATTTTTAATTATTATAATAAAGTATTTTATATTCAATATTTGTGATAAATATTCTTGAAAATATTATTATTCTATGTCAAAGTACTTCAAGGCAAAGATCAAACATTTTTACATTCAAAATTTCTTTAAACATTTATGTTATTTATCATATTTCCAATTGTCAATAAAAACTGTGACGTAATAAAATAATGTAAGAGAAAGGAATAATAAAGAGAATAAAAGTAGTATTCAGATATAAGTAGATTAATAACGAAAACTGTGTTCCGCCCCCCCCCCCAAATTCGGTTAAAATTCTTAGTCACGGACATTATTGGTTTTCAGCTCTGGCAGTAAATTTTGGAACATAATCGAAATTCTGATGCAATGTATTATATTATTATCGGCCACTTACTTAAGAAACTGGTTCTATTGATAAAATTACATTAGATTTTAATAGCTCAATTTTAAAATTCCTGACTTTACTTTTATAAATTTATTTCTTTTATTATAAATGTAATCAGTAAATCAAAGTATGATGAATAGCAAAAAAGAAAAAGGATAACAAAATATTTTTACGGATAACAAAAATTTTATGTCGATTTCTTTCATAATTCACAATGTTGTATGTGGATATGCATACATATGTATATTCACATTAAATTATTACATTATTACTATTATTCAAGTTGTAACGATAAAAATTTTTTACTTAATGTGTGATTTTTATAATTCTTGAAAGTTACATAAAATTGTTTTATTATATTTTATAATTAAAAAAATTTTTTTATAGGTTCAATGTTAAACATCCGGATTAGGACTTTCAAACTTTTAACAAACTTTTAAGAGACACATTTACTTATTTAAATAAAATCACGTAAATTACCGTCTGCAATGGAAATCACAAGCAGTGAGGCTGATTCATTCATTGAAGAGGATTTATTGAATGATAATGATGAGCGTGCGATAAATGACGTCATGCTCAAAATAAAAATTAGAGAAGATAAAGATAGCAGATTCTCGAGCGATTCTTCTCTCGACAATTCTGACGAATGGAATAATTTATTGGACAGTCTTATCAACGAGCGCAAAGCATTCGTAACAAAATGTAGACAAGAATTCGACAGCAAATTACCAGAATACTTTGATCGGTGGACAATTAAACAACAGTATGATCATCTAATAAGCAATGTCAGCAAATATTTCCCAAACATACCCGAATCTTTGAGGTCTATATTGCCGGCAATCTTCGAAAATGGAAATTTCAGTGAACAAAGAGGAAATACGAAACCAGATTGGTTAATAATGGATAAATTTTATCGCGGACAGCGCTTTGCCGAACGTTATTTCAGCGTGATTTATATAAGTCAAATTATGGGTCTAATCCAGATATTTTCTTTCTCTGACGGATTGAAAACGCTGATCTTCAGTCAAGAGTCAAATACTCCGTACAACGCTTTTATACGATACCTTAGAACGGTCCAGAGCTTCAAAAACTGGTACACGAGTGATCCTTGGTGTCAAGGTACGCCAGCCTATCGCGAAATCCAGAGAGTGCGAAGATTACACAGCGCCATGAGATCGAAATTGTGCAAGAAAAGCTTTGAGGAGATTGATCGAGACAGTAAGATTCAAAATACATGGTGTCCTATTTTGGGAAAAATCACGAAAGACTTCGCAGACACGTGTCCGATGGCAAAGAGTCAGCAGTGTCCTTACACGATGACAAGAACGAAAAGTTTGAATCAAGGTGATATGGCGGGCACGCTGTTCAGTTGCATGGGTTTGGCAGTGCTTTATCCGGAACGGTTCGGAATATATGCTAGCGACGAAGATCTGGAGGCTTTTTGCCATTTCTGGCGCGGTTTGGGCCACCTGCTGGGCTTAGAAGATCAGTATAACTTCTGTCGCGGTAGTTTACAGGAAGTACGCCAACGAAGTAAAGATTTTATTGAGCACTGGATAAAACCGAATTTCCGCGAGGTGACACCAGAGTGGGAGCACATGATCATATGTGTTTTTGAAGGCTTAGTTTATATGGATCTTCCATCCAACTACAAAGTATGTATACTTTATCTCTGTGACATACTTGAACTCAATATGCCTCGCCTATACAGTTCCTTCAGTCTATCGGAGAAAATATTTTATGCGCTGCAGAAATTTATATTCTCTTACATGATGAAACTACCTGGTGTTAACTTTATCATAAATAAGATAATAAACGTATGTCTAAATCGGGTAGCCACCTTTGAAAGCGTCAAACATGCCCAGCTTAAGAAAAAATCTAAAATGTTCGAAGAGTTTATACCGTTTAAATACGATACAATAAAGTATTTTTAACTTTATAATTAATTTAATTTCTTTGATGTTTCATAAATTTATGTAGCAAATTCTGATAATCGGATAAATTATGATAAGAGTTTAAAGAAGTTTAAAGAAGCTGAAAAAGAAATTGATTTATAGCTCCAAAATAAATTAAAATAATGTTATACATAAAGGACTCTCAAAATTAAAAAGTAAAAAAAACGTGTCGGGAAAATTAGAATCACACACGATAATTGGAAATTAATTATTTAATATATTCTTCTTAGTCAGTTTATGAGCCAAACGTTTCGGAACATTGTGACTTGTGGGCTGTTGTACATTCACTTTACGTTGGTTATTTTTTTATTTTATGATGATCGTTAAAATTTTTCACTATGTCTATGATCTAAGTTTTTTTATTATAATATATAATTATTTTCATTTATTATTTTCATCAAAATGATTATCCATGGTTACTTTAATTCTTAACTCCTTTCCAATCAGAGAGAAATAACACTTACGATTATATTGATTTGTTCACTAAAGACTTAAAATAAAGCTGAAACGATTAACTTATATATTGATTAAAAAGAATATATTAAATCAAATTAATTATTAAAGTAAAATGGATATTAGCGCGTATAAAATTTTAATTATAAAGCGATAAGTATGTATTATTCAAAAACAATTAGAATGTATTTACTAACGTAGTTAATTACGTATTGAAATGCATATACTAAAAATATAACTTCGTTGTCAAGTGGCATGCAGTTAACTACTTACTATGTATATTCCAATTGTTTACGAATTATATCTTATCGCTTTAAATATATTATTTGCGCAACTATGAAACAACTATGAAACACATATTTTACTTATATTTAAGTTAATAAAAAGTTACTTTACTTATTGCTGTAGCTTTTATATAATTTTTTATTTATTTAAATTGTTTATTTAACATTATTTATTTAAATTTATGTAATTAGTAGTGTTAAAAGATTTATGATTATTACTTTAAAAGGATCTTTAAAAAAGACGTCACACTATATCATAAAAATTATACTTTGTATAGAAATATTAATGACAGCTAATTACGAAGACAGACTGAGTTTTTAAACATTTTTAGAGTATTGTTTTATTGAACAAAAAAAAATCGGATAAATTGTGATAAGAGATATTATACAAATAAGTATTTATATATTGCAAATAAGATATTTATCGATCTGTTTATTTATATAAATTGTATAAATATTGGGTAATAAAAGATTATTTTTATTGTTTTAATCAATTTTTTTCTTTACCTTCCTTCACAGCTTTTCAAAGAAATTTAACATAAGTGTCTTATTACATTGTTTCTATTATATATATATATACATATATATTTAATCGACCTCAAGTAATAACATTTTATTTGAAATTAAAAATCTTTTATTGGCATCGATCAAGTTCGGCGCCAGCCGAAACAGAGAAAGTCAGTGACCGGAATGTCAATCTCAGGTTTTGTCTCTATATGTATCAAGATGGCTTTGTACACAGTGGAATTGAATGGAATTGTACAGTTCCTCTTACTAAATTTATACTATTAGAGAGAAAATCTGAGAGAAGATATGAGGGTCTTTTTCTTAAACAGATTATTATAAATTATAGTGACCCTTCTTTGTGGATATTTATATATTTTCTACATTTATATTTTTATTTTTAATTATTTTATTTTATTTTAATTATTTTATTTTATTTCGCTAATCATTTCAAACATTAAAATACAAATTTTAATACTATTTAATAGTATTAAAAAGCTGCTCTGTTTTTACCAAATATATTTGCAATTTGCAAACCGTTGAATAAAATTGGAATTCTTCTAATTGTAAGCAAACTATTACGATCGGATCAATGTTTACAAAATATGTCCAAACGGTAAAAAAAAACATAACATAAAATCGATCGAAAATATACTTCGTATTGAATAATTATATAATTATATAATTATTGATATCAACTTAAATTAAGAAGGATCTTCGTCTTGTTAATTAAACTGAATAATAACATATATAAAATATATTAGAATTTATCAAAAAAGTAAAGACTTATACTATGGACGATCATAATATAAGTATTTATAAGTAAAAACTTATACTATGATCGTCCATTGTATAAATCTTTACTTTTTTGACAAATTTGCAATTATTGGTTCATTTTTAGAAATGAACATCAAGCACACGTCAATTCGTCACCATTACGAAATAAATTCAGAGCAGATAAAAAGGAAGTTCTTATTACGGTATAAGGTATGATTAAAGTCAATGGAATGAGTTAGAGATTAATAAAAAAAAAGAGAAATATTTCTTTTATTATCGATAAATAATCTTAAAGTTACACTCAATTTTTTATCATACGAAAGATGCACGAAAACGATAAATTAATTAAATTATTAATTACACAAACTATATATATTAATTATGAAAATAGAAGTCGCATAAATTGCGTTATTTGCATGAGAGTATTTATTAACGTTGCTTTTTTATGACTCGTGTGATCCCCCGTTCAAAGTACAATTAAAAGTTATTACTCAAGCGAGAGAAAAATTATACGTTAAACAGAAATAATTATTGTCCGTAATTATCGCGAAATAATAATAAATTCTATTTTCCATTGCGTTTTGATTCCAAATGAATGAACCGTACGAAATATTTATTCCGTAATATATGATTGTCATCTTAATCCTTTTATGAATAATTAATCTTGTGCAAGAATTAGTAATCGTATATTGTGAGTATTCATAAAATATAACGTTATATTATATTTAGCATGCTTCGCGATAACGTTTCAAAAAGGAATGTGAAGAAGAGCAGCGACACAGTTATTTGCCTGTACGAGTCTCGGTAATGGAATGACTGTGCGTTTACTGCGTAAACATGACGCGCTGTCTACCCGCCTGCCCGACTACGTCAAAGCAAGGTCACGCACCGATCATTTAATCATCGAAATATTACAAATACATATTACAAAATAAGTAAAATAATTTATTCATTATTTTTATTATTTTCCAATAAAGACTTTAATGCACGATTTTTGCTATATTTCTTACGTTTCGTTACGTACACAACTTATCTATATCTTAGATATTCAAATTGTGTTACAATAAACGATTATTTAGTTTGTAATAACTTTTTGTTATACAAAATCCGCGCAGTGTACGCCATATTTTTAACAAAAGATTAACGTATTGTGGCTTTTTGATATTTTCGAACAGTTTAATTCTGTCTTTCACGTCTTACTTCGCATTCTTATTCTGAAAAAAGTAATAGATAAATTACATTTAAATTATATATATCTAAATGTATATAAATGCTGTTTATACACATTTATTCCATTAGTCGAAATTGTTATATAATTAAAAAAATATATTTGCACTTATTTTTATTTAAAAAAAGTAAAATTTGTTATTAACTTTTAATTGTAAATCAAAGAGAGCAATAAAAATTGAGATATATATATATATATAATGTTGGGAAAACACTTTATGTGAATAATTTTGTAAAAAAAGCCACTTGTTACGTTTTGCCTTTTACGTAGCACATTAGTTGATATGAAATATTTAAAATTAGAAAATAAATGTCAAATATGCTCTCCATTATGACATAATTATGTGTGATATCACATTAAATGACTTCCGCTAAAACTAAACTGTTGAGTTCCAAGAAAATCGATATAAGAAATTATTTCATTAATTCCACGACGAAATACTAATTGGATTTTACTTGTTTCACATAATGTAAAGTCAAATTAACAATATACAAGGCACGGTTATATTTAAGAAATAAAGTTATTTGAAATATTTATTTGAAATATATATTTTTAATAAAAAAGATAAAAGAGTTATATAGAATTTATTATTTTAAATAAATTTTCGGAACATTTATTTTATATGTATTTTTTAATTAAGTCGTATGAGTCAGTTGTATTTAAAACAATTTTATTTAAAGTATGCATCTTTAATAGTAGTAAATAAAAAAATAAAATAGTTATTTAGTAATTATTTTAAAATATTTTTCTGACTTATTTCTTATTTAATATTTTAAGTAAGTGTTTAAAATGTATCTAAAGTATGTTTCGTATTATTTGTCGCAAATGTTGCAAATTTTCCAAAAGAAATTTGAAAGAGAGCGGCATAGATACCTACCTGTACGAGTCTCGGTAAGGGAATGACTGCGCGGTAACTTCGCATAAACGTGACGCGTCGTATCCACCCGCCCCTCCGCGCCAAAACAATCACCAAGGACGCGCGCCAACCGTCTATCGAAATATTTCGCATAAATTACAAAATAAGTAAAATAATCTATTCGTTACAATTTTATTACTCCCCGATGAATAGGCTTTATTGCACGGCTTTTGCCTTACTTCTTACATTCGTTATGCACACAATTCATCTATATATTTCAAATTGTATTACAATAAGCGAGCATTAGTTTGTAATAACTTTTTGTTACACGAAATCTGCGCAATGTACGCAATACTTTTAAAAGATTGATGTATGTGGCTTTTTGTTATTTTTAAATCGTTGAAATCTGTCATTTATATCTTATTCCGTATTTTTAATAAAGAAAAGTGATAGGTAAATTATATTTAAATTATATCTTTAAATTATTCTCACATTATTCTATTTGATTCAAATTGTTATATAACTTTAAAAAAATTTACATTTATCTTTACTTAAAGAGAGAGAAAAAGAAAGGATATATCTTATTATTAATCTTTATTTAATTATAAATCATTAAAAAAAGCAATAAAAATTATGATGTAATATTGAAATGTCAAAAACTCTTCACGTGAGCAATTATATTTAAAAAAAGCCACTTTTACCTTTTACTTTTTGTCAGAGTTCACATCATTTTATAAAATTTGTTGGTATTACGATGATATCGTTAATATGCAAAAATTTCCAAGCGTCACATGAAAAAGACCGAGATGATCGGTCTCAGGTTTTTCTCTGATTGAGAGCCTTTTTCCGCAAAATGTCGCGTACTGCTCTCTGAAGAAGTGGATGTAAACTGCACAACAATATCCATTTTTTTGCTCCTAATGGAAATAAATTGTTGAAATCGCTTAAATAATTAATCTATCAAATTAATAGAGATTTTAACGATTTCAGCAATTTATTTCTATCAGAAGCAAAAAAATGGATATTGTTATGTAGTTTACATCCACTTCTTTAGAGGGCAGTAGTGTACGAGGGCATTTTGTGGTTACAGGAAAAAGACCCTCATGTCCTCTCTCAGGTTTCTCTCTGATGTTACATTTATATCTCATGATTCTTATACGATCAGCTGTTAGCCTTCATGCTATGTAATTCGGAGTATACTTTCCAAAAAAGTTTTTCGTTTAATTTTAATCATCCAATTTAAATTATTTAGAAATATACGTTAGAGTGTATAAATCGATTGTTTAACGTCGATCATACGTATATTGTGCACATAAAAAAAGGTACAATTATACAGAATACCGTAAAATTGTTGACCATGTCCGCCACGGAAATGGAGGATGATATTTATGCGGGATATAATGATTACCCAGCGGTATACAATATTAAAGATCTCGAGCAGGATGAATTATTTCAGGAAGTTGTCAGGACAAGTTATGGAAAAAGATCAATAGTGAGTAAACACAATAGTCATTATGTTTATTGCGTCGCTAAAACTTCATTTTATATTGCATTTCACAATACTAAATTGTGATTACTAAATTGTAATTATTTAAGCATCTTCTTTTCTGGCTACACATTTTATTTTATTTGATATTTGACAGTTCACTCCCAAGACACCAGGCACTGCAATGCGTCTTGGAACGTCAAGTCGAGTAAGTTATATGGAGTTTATACATGTAGTAGAATAATGGATATCCTACCTTAAACAATTTAATTGCAAGTTTTGACTAATTTAGAATAACTTTTTCTTAATAATAAAAGATATTTCATTAGTACAAGTAGATTATATTTATGATTTTAAATCAATTTAAATAGTATTTGAATTTTTTCTTATAAGAAGATTTTTAATATAAAAATTTCGAAAAAATAAATTTCATATTAGATAGAGAATCTGTCATTAACCATCAATGCAGCACATATAATAATTTATGTATTTTTATTATAGTTTTATAATTTTATTGATATTATATACACTCTTGATTTTGACATATTTCAAGAATCTTTGATCTTGCGATTTTATTTTTTTAGTTTCAAAGAAGTGGTACCACCACATCAATGCAACCTATGACTAATGGACTTAGACCTATGACAGCAGTGAGGAGTGCCGGATATACAAGCAGTCAACAAGCTTTTGATCCTCTTAATATGGGAACTAGTTCCAGAGGTCCTGCGCCTCCATTGGAAACTAATAAAGAAGACACGTAAGATTTATATTTATATTTTCATTGCACATGTGTGTGTGTGTGTGTGTGTGTGTGTGTGTGTGTGTGTGTGTGTGTGTGTGTGTGTGTGTTATACATATTTAATGTATATGTAGCATTAAAAGCATTAATAAAATATATTTAAATAATTTCTTTCTATTAAAGACCGGAAGAGAAGATAAAAACGACTGAAAGAAGAATAATGGGTTTGATTGAAAATTCTGTACAGGCAGCCTCAGAAAATAATATAAAAATTGCTTTGGAACGAGCGCGTGAAGCTTCTTCAAGAGAAAGGGCTCTTATACGATTGCAAGAACAAGCTGGTCTTAGTGATAATCACAATATAGACTTAACATTTGCCGTAAGTTCATTAAATCATTATAAACTCTTATATTTTGTTATTCTTTATAGTAATCGGATTAAATTGTAATATTATTCCACAATTTTTGTATTGGCCGGCTATCTCATATATATATATATATATACATTTATATATACGATGCAAAATAGTAAGATGATTGATCAGAATGTGAATATATTAATGTACTGCATAAAATTATAATTACAAAAATTATATAATTATAATTATATTACGGTTGAGATTGAATATATTGTTAATTTATCTTTGCAGGTGCTATTCAACTTAGCGGTTCAATACACAAATAATGAAATGTATACAGAAGCTATAGCAACTTATCAAGCTATAACAAGGAATAGGATGTTTAGTAATAGTGCTCGACTCAAAGTTAATATGGGTAACATTTATGTAAGAATGGGACAACTATCTCAAGCTATAAAAATGTACAGAATGGCATTTGATCAAGCTCCAACAGCCCACAAAGATTTAAGGTGAATACTTATCAATGAATATATTTATCAATTTATGCGATCGAGGAACTGTTGAGAAACGATTATTTCATTGCTAATAATATCATTAATTTGGTAAATATTTCGCAGAATAAAGATTATGCATAACATGGGAATGTTATTTGTGCAAATGGGTCGATTAGAAGAGGCAGCTAATAGTTTTGAATGGGTGATGAGGGAGAGATCTGAGTTTAATGCGGGTTTGCATGCTGTTTTATGTCATTTCGCGTTATCTCATCGTGATAAGATGAAAAGAGCTTTCTTAGAGTTACTAGAAGTACAACTTAATGTAGATCAGGAGGACAAGTATAGCATAAATCCCGTGAGTTTGGCACTATTATATTGCGTTTTTATTAAAGCTGTATATCTTTCAAAGAGTTGCCAACACTTGCACCGCTACATGTCACAATATGTGTCTTATGATTCACAAAGATGCACATAGTGACATATTTATAGCAATTGTCTCTTTTCATCAAGTATTCCACACTCACACAGACTTCTCATCTCTTTTTTTTATTTCTGTTAAATGTTATTGTTTATGTATAAAATAATGGTTATATATGAGTATTTATTCAAATATAATTTTTCATTCACATATATAAATCATGAATGAACCATTAAACTATACTATCATGTGTGACTTATATTTTCTTATTTAAATGTAGGAGACAGATGATGTTGCATCTAACATATTAAATGAAGTTATAAAGAATGACGATTTGTCAAAATTAGAAAAAGAAATGAAATTAGAAGCTGAGAAAACTATACTTTGTGCAGCAAAGCTTATAGCGCCTGTTATTGAAGAGTCACTTACGGCTGGATTTGCTTGGTATACTTTAAAGAATTACGATTACATTTAGTCTAGTTTCTTAATAAAAATTTGCACAATTATTTGTAGGTGTGTTGATGCCATAAAATCCTCGGCGTATAGTATTTTAGCTGCTGATTTAGAAATAAACAAAGCCATGGTATTTCTACATAATCGAGAAACACAATTAGCCATAGATACATTAAAAATGTTTGAAAATCGTGACACCAAAGCCAATAGTGGGGCAGCAACTATGCTTTCGTTCATCTACTATCTTGTGAGTATATTTATAAGTATCTACAGTTATGTTGGCTTGTTTCTTGTATCTAAGCAGAAAAATTCTTTAGCAAGGAGATTATGATCAAGCTGAAAAGTATGGTGAAGCAGCTCGTAATGCCGATGCTTACAATGCAGCTGCTTACGTTAATTTATCTGCTTGTGCAATTAAAAAAGATGAATTGAATGTTGCTAGGGAGCTGTTATTGTGTGCATTAGAAACAGATGCTAGTCATGTACAAGCTCTGTACAATCTAGGTAATGATTTTGTAAGAATTGTCTTGCTTAAAATGTTTCAATATTAATATTCTCTTGCACTACTTGCATCTCTTCACTTATTTCATATGTAACTATATTAATGCATATATGTATTATTTTGTTAATGATGTTTCTTATTGTAGGTTTAGTTTATAAGAAAGAGAATATGTATGAAGAGGCCTTAGAGTGTTTTTGGAAAATTCGTAATATCGTTCGACATGATCCACAAACGTTATATCAAATTGGTCACTTGTATCAATTAATGCGCGATATTGATCAAGCATCTGAATGGTATTTTAAATTCAATTATATATTATTCTTTATTTTTAAAATTTTATGTAATTAATTTTTGATATTTGTATTAAATATCATGAGAATTAATTTAAATATTTTCAAACAGGTATAATCAGTTGTTAGGTATAATATCATCTGATCCAGGTGTTTTACAAAAATTGGGAGAATTATATGATTCAATAGGAGATAAGCAGCAGGCATTTCAGTATTACAATGACGTAAGTTTATTACTTCTAACTAAATCCTCTTTCAATTGTTGTAATCATATTTGTGATATATATTTAGTTTCTTTATCAAGAAATCTATAAATGTGTATTACAGTCCCATAGATTTTATCCTGCTAATTTTGAGGTGATAGACTGGATTGGATCCTATTTTATATCAATGCAGGTATAACTTATTAATTAATTATTGTATTAACAATTTGTTGCTTTTGATAATAAAATTACACATTTTTCTGTCTTATTACATTGTATTCTCTTTAAGATTGCTGAAAAAGCATTGACTTATTTTGAAAAAGCAGTAGAGCTCGCGCCAGATGAACCAAGATGGAGATTATTAGTTGCCGCATGTTTAAGACGCACTGGGCAATTCCATAAAGCTCTCACAGAGTATCAAGATATTCATAATAAATTTCCGGATAATATAGAGTGTCTAAAATTTTTGATTAGGTTATGTAGTGATTTGGGTTTGAAAGAAGCACAAATGTACGCGGCTGAATTAAAAAAGGCCGAAAAAGCTAAAGAATTAAAAGAAAGACAAGGTTCAGCAAGACCAGGTACAACAGGTATGTATTTTAATGTACAATTCAATGTTTAAAAGTAATATATGAATAATAATTTTTAACTATTGGTGTATGCATTGAGATCTAATAAATTTGAATTACTATTAGTTTCCTTTATTATTGTTTATATCAATAATGTATGCAATAATATAACTTATTTATTTCTTTTAAGTTATCATTAAATCTTGATCGTACGTTTTGTGCAGGTTCTAGGAAAAGTAATAGTGGAACATCATCACGAGCTGGTTCAGGATTAAGTGTAATGTCAGATCATAGACCAAGTCCGGATCGACGACCAATTTCAGGCCGAAATGATTATCAAAGTACGATTATTAAAGTTTTTATGGAATTAAATCACTCGTATATTGATATACTTTAAGAATCTCCACTGATTTGCTTTAAGAATCTATTAAATAAATATTAAGCCTTTGCTTAAATAAAAAAATCATATTTTATATTACGATTTTATTTTTATATTTATATTTTTATATATTTTTAACTTTTTGTGGCTCTAATGAAAATATAATTTTTTATCATATAATTTTAACATTATATGAGCTTCGTGGAAAATTTAGCGGTTATGCAGTTAATAATTTTAGTATGATTAGCATTCACTAAAAGCAAGCATCAGTAAAAGTGATCTACAAGTGGTACGCGAACCACTCTAATGGATTGAATAAATGATTGATGATTGCGGCTGCTTTGACTAGTCTATTTTTGTTCTCTCTTTATCACTTAATACACTCGGCAGACCGTTACATATTACTGATCGCAGCTATAAATCTGAGAATGGATATTGTTGGAATATTTGTGTCATTTTGTATTTCCATCTTTCTCTAATACGATAGATTTCTCTAATATTCAAAGTGAAAATGATATATGTAATACTATCTGATACATTATTCAGTTATATTTATTTAAATTATTAGAATCATAAAAATGATTTCTAGGTTCAAGTTATGCAGATCCTATAGGACCTCTTCCTACTCGTCCTATGACAGCAGCTGGAAAGCGAGATGATGATTTTGGTGACGAAGAACTCGGAGATGATCTCCTGCCTGAGTAATAATATCGTTAATATATATTATATATTTATAAATATGTTATATAGATTTATATATTTTCTAAAAAAATAATAGAAGCATTAAAATATGTAAATTATACTATGCTAGCACAAGTAACTTTTACATTAATATTTAAACCATGCATTTTATAATAAAAATAGTATTAAAATTGGAAACATCGGAAAATCGAAAACTTTCTTAAAAGGAACACATTAATTACATTTTCATTTTATTTGTATTTAAAAAATTTTGGAAAATATATAATTTCCTTAATAAGTTTATGACATAGTTTTACAACATATAACTAAAGGTTTAATTATTTTTATGTTACAAATTTTTTTATATATTAATAGCAGTTATATTTAATATCTGTTAAGTATCGTGTGTATATCAATTCGAGAATAATTGCAATAAAAGTTTCGCTTATAAAAGAGTTATTCGTCTAAATTTATGACACATCATGTATTCATATATTTTTCTCTATTAATATATCAGAGATTTTAATAAGATGGGTCAGCGGATCAAACGTTCTCTCTTTCGAGTGATTAGTCTTATGGATTTCTTACGGATGTTTGATATTTTTTATTAATCATATGTCATTTCTCGACACAATCACAAAATCTTTTCACGTTGTGCTAAAGAAATATAGAATTATTATCTTTATACTTTTCACATTAAAAATTTGTAATATTAATAATTATATCTTTGATATTTAAATTTAATATATATTTATTCCACTTATATATTAAGATAAAAAATAAAATTTTACATTTATACATAATTTACGTTATATTGCTTAATTATATTTAATATTTTATCGAATCTTACGTGCGAACTGTGATACGATCCAATCGAATGTATTCAGAGATCTAAGATTGGTCTTTACTAAAGGGGAAGGAAGGATTGGGCAATTGCAATGATCTAAATTTAAACACACACATCAACCGTTTTAATCAAACTCCATTCAGCTTATGTAGTCTGCAGAGACGGATGTTACTTCATTGCTTCTCTGTATATACAGACCTACGTCTACGCGCTGTATACTAAAGTATTATACATATGTAATTTATATATATATTCCATTACATATTTCTATTAATTTTATTTCATTTGTAAATAAAACATACAAGAGGAAAGACAGAATTATGTGAACATATCTAGATAGAGAGCCAGTGAATTAATTTAAAACATTTCAGATGTATATTTAATTAGAATTACAATTTTATTGATTTATTGTTTACTTACTTATTTATATTAATAAATTTGTATTTATTATAATTTTACGCTAAGAATTAAATAAGTCAAACTTACATTATTTAGGTAAAGATTTCTTAATCTATGTGTGTGCATTTTAACTGTGCTTTTACGTTTCCAGTCAGACCTTTGTGGGGTTGTAAATGTCATTTAATTGACGTTTGCAATGACTTAATGACCTCAAATTCAAGATAACGTTGAATTATGCATGCAATAAAAAATTAGATTTGAAGATAAAACAAGTCGAATAATGCATAAATTCATTTAACCGTATGTCCAATGTGATAGCCATGTATTGTATCTACATATGTATGCGCTGCACACAACACACACACACAGATGCGTAGGTTTATGAACTCAGAATGAATGGGTCGACTTGTCACTTGAGATGTGTAAGCCACGTTAGATAATAAATATGTGTAGATCATCAAATATGTAAACGAAATCTAAGATTGTGAATATGTAAATATTTTTAAGATTTCTTTTTCAAATTTTCAAATTTCGAAATAATTCTCAAGCTACCATCTCTTAAAAAATAACAGATTGAAAGAGATTTTATTTTTAAGGATAATCAATAATTGAGATAATATCGCGATATTGAATCGTAAGATCGAATCTTTCCGATTTCTTTTTTGTAATCAAAAAATTACTTGATCAAAAAACTAATTGAACGCCACAAAAAATTAACTTTTAAATGAAATATTTAATTCAATGGAAATCAATATTTTTTCATTTATTTTCTTTAAGGAATAAACGAAATTTATTTATTAATTGTTTTATATTTTTTTAATATTAAATTTTCGTTTATCTCTTCTTTCACTTTAATTAGATATTGATAATAAAAAACTTTTGAGATTTAATTAATTTTATTTAGTTTCAGATTTAATATTTTATGTTATTGTCAATCACAAGCATATATATTTTTTTATTACCATGCTTCTTTATTATTAAGTAATTAGTAGTAGACTGATATCATGCATATATTAATCAAATTAAACCGTTTAACCCTTTTCGATAAATTAAAAATCAATTACGTATTAACAAACATATTACAAAGTATTCCAGTCATATATATTAGGTGTTGGAATTAATTCGTAGCGTTTTTAATGAAAGAATGTTATTTATTTCACATGAGCATTAAAAAATACATTAATGAAAGTACTTCCCATCACTTGTAAAACGCTACGAATTAATTCCAACACCTAATAAATTGTGAAAAGAATAAAAAGATAACTGTCGAATAATAATCTAAAAATATCTCATCAAATAGTTTCAAAATATAAATAAATTCAACCTTCGGATTAGAGAGTTCTAATTTGTTTGATTTTCTCTAACGTCAGAGATATAAAATGCCCAACATACAAACAAATGAAGATAGACAAATAATATTTGATCAAATATTTTCCGAGACTCCAAATCCGGTTTTAAATTTATCAACAAACATACCTTCAGTAGCATAACATCAATTCATGATGTTCTCGATTGACGGTGATTCGCACTTGTGAACGCAGCTTTCTGTGTTTTCGTAGACGTCACGAAGGAAGGCACGAGAACAGGGGCTCGCATATGCCCGCATGACCCCTCGTTCGTTCACGCGTTACGCGTTATCGAAGTACGTACGTATGCGTGACGCACGCAGCTAGTAGTGGTGGATGCCGCGGGCCAGACCAGACGATCGTGGATCACGTTGGAAGCTCGTCGGAGGCACGACCGTCCACCAGTCGCCGCTCGACTCCGTCGCGAGTACATTTCTCGCTGTTCCATTCACGCGTGTATTACGACGAAGAGCCAGGCTCGCGAAGACCAACTGCCAGCGTTGTTAGTCTCGCCATCGATCGATCCGGAGATCAACGGAAGGGGTAAACACGTGTGCGAAATCAGGTACCGTATGCAAAATTGGGTCAGTAGTCCCACCAGTTAACGTGCCCTCCTGTCTCACTGAAACTGGAACATTTCCTGGACCATCTACTTATCGATATTCGAGAATTATGCGAGGGCTTGTCACGAGGGCATTTGTCATATCAATTTTCCTTTTGAAAGATCTCTTTACTACATAAGCTATTATTATGCGAAATATTGTATTGCAAAAGATGCTTATTATTTTGATGCTTCTTGTAAAGTAAATATTTTCGTAAAAGGTAAATTTTTTCTTTCACAGTGTAATAAAGTGACATGATTATCTCTAGTCTATTTTTTGGAATCTTTTCGATCGTTTTGGTTTTTATAAAATTGCATAAAATGTGTATTGATATTAATATAATATGTTAAAGTAAATATAAAATCTTATGATTGAATTATTTTAATTATTATATTAGATACGCCTTTAAACTCAAATTCTAATGTACAAAATTATTTTTTTAGTATACTTTCTCTTTCTAAAAAAGAACAGTACTAATATTTTCTGATTGTTGGATTTCATATAAATTTGAAATTTTCCTCCGAAAGAATTAATTAATATTATATTAGATGTTGGAATTAATTCGTAGCGTTTTTTAATGAAAGAATGTTATTTATTTCACATGAGCATTAAAAAATACATTAATGAAAGTACTTCCCATCACTTGTAAAACGCTACGAATTAATTCCAACACCTAATATATATGATATATTTTTATCTAATATTTTATAGATAATTAACATTAGAACTTCAAAGTCCTGTCTTTCGAAACACTTTAAATTCTTGATGTTGTAACTAATAATTTGAATCTTAAAATAGACGGAATCTACATTTATTTTAATGAATTATATTATTTTAAATATAGAGAAACGCCATTTCTCCACAAACAGCGAAAATATAGAATAGTAGCTATTATAGAAATGGAATCGCGGTCACTGTATTAGAAATCGTTAGGTATCTTTTTGTGACGGTTCTGAGGTTACGTGTTGATATTTCATTGAGATTCGTGAATTGTTCTTTAGCGATTTATTGTGATCGGAACTTCAGTTTGCTGTAGATTTAGACATTGAAGTTCATGATTTAAATGTCAGCTCTCATCAATACGCAGGTTTGTTTCTGTTTACTTTCTCAGTGAGAACCACGTGAGTCCTTGAAATATTGTGTAGCATGTGTTTTTGCCGGTTGTTACACCAGTCGTACCGTCGTAACACGTGATGTTCGTTGAAACGTTTTACTACACTAATTTAGTCGCGCGATAAAATTTTCCGATTCAGTTTCCGTCTTTCACGGTCCTTATATTACGCAATCGGAACCAGACATTATCGTAATGATAATCGGTAAATAGATTTTGAGGACCACACTCTAGATTCGGCCTTACAGACTGATTAAATATTTCTTTGTCGATATCATTTGGATTAGAATAATGTGTGTTTATGATAAGCAAATTTAAAAGCGATTATAAAACTTTTTACAAAGTCTAATAATAAGTCAAAAGTAATTATTTTTTAGATAAAACTATATTTAAATTTGGATTCTTTACGAGAAGGATTTAATGTTGTATTAAAAATATTTAATTCCCATTTTCTCTTTCGACGTATCACTTAATTATTAGTATATTTAATTAGTATGAATTGTACTGATTCATTATTTTATACAACCTTTTTGCAATTTTAATATAATTTTGCTAATCAAAATTTCTAATATTTGTTTTTTAGAAGAATTTCAATTACTCAACTCAAGATTTTATTAAGATGACATGAGCATCTCTCAATAAATTTGCTACATGTATAAAGAAAACTGTATATCTTCTAATATAAACAATACGCGTGTATTTGAGAGACGCAAACAAATCTCTGTACTTTTGTGCAAAGTAACAAACTTACGCAAATTTAACGAGTGTTAAAATTTCGATATGATAGCGTAATCGTCATGTCTGCACGAGATATGTCGAGGTCTTTGATTCTTGATCAAAAATAAAATCCAGTCTTCGCATTATCATCATGTTTATTCGATGTATGAGTTTCGAAATAAGTAACATCATGTAATTAACTTTAGTGACGAGATTTCGATCGTCTTTACTGAATACTAGATAATGTCGAGTTGCGCGCACATTCTTTTACGTAATTTTCGTAGTAAGATATCAAGGGGGCAATTACAAATAAATTAAGATTGTTGTTTTGCATCTCATCTAGTTGACAAAACGTTATCACACCACCCAATGTCACATTTACGCAACTTTGTCTTTTATCTATCTATCGCGTTCCAGGAATGAAGAGTTTGCCGTCTCAGTTGTCGCGTTATTTTTATACATGTGTTTCTTTTAAAATAAGTTCTACTTACAACAGTTCTCGCTTAACTCTGCAGTAGCTAAAATTTATTGAAGTTATTTTGATATTTTCTAAATTACTAACTTCTTTAATTAATTTTAAAATATTTCTACCTTTTTTACTTCAGTCGTTAAAAATTATTCGTGCAAGACTGATTTGTTTATAAATTTTTCGTACATACACGCGTAACAGATATATTCGAAAACAAAATCTAAAAATATGAACCGTTTATTACACTTATTTATATTTCTCCGTTTGATTCCTACGCACCTTGATTTTACTGGGATTTATTCAGTGCTTTTGCTGATAATGTCATGAATTATTGAACTTTTATTATTTAAACGGCAGGTAAAATATTTATGAATATACTCTTCAGAAAAAAGCACTCGATTAGATAACCAGAGTGCACTTGACGCCAAACCTAATCTTCAAGAGTTGTACAACATTGGCTGAATTAAAGTACATACATTGTTGTCACAACGAAGATAAATCATACACTACATTTCCTGCTTTTGTTCTTCTAATATTGAACAAACAATGAAATCTAGTTAGAATGTTGAAAATAAAAACATAAAAATTTTTTACGTTTATATATAATATTCCGATATTAATATCAAGATTAATAATTTGACTTCTTTGCTTTTTAATTAATTCCATTTTATATCGTTTCATATAATAGTAAAACTACATAGAGAACTCGTACTATGAATATTTATGTTATATCAACATAATATTTACTTGAATAATATAAATATGTATACTCATATATTTCACTTGAAAAAATATAGAATGTCCTGTAATAGACATGTTTGTTACATGTAGCAATATACATGTAGCAATATACTTGAAAATTGGTATAATATTGTTTTATAAAAAATTTAAAGACACATACGTACACAAACACAAATGATTTAGCATCCATTATTGAAGAAATTTTGAAGAGAAATTTGTTATTTAATTAATTTTACATAAATATTATTAAAATTTTGATTTAAAATAGATAATTATCAAGATATTTGATGTTAAAAGTTTTAAGAAATTTTTATTTAAATAGATTTATTTTAATGTTTAAAGAATATGTTATTAAATTATTTAATTCATTAAATTTGTCAATTAATAGATACTCTGTAAAAATTGATAAATAACTGCGAAATTCTGTGATATTCAATAATATTGCAATTAAATTGTTCCACGAGATCTTTTATTCTCGCAACTCCATTATTCTCATGGCGTTAGACTATCATCTTTAACGTTATGCTTACGTCAGATTCTTTAATCGTTGATGCGCTGATCAGTGCAAAGTGTGATAAATGAAGAATAAGATAGTTGATGCTGACAGGAAACGGCGCCTTATTGCGAATCACATCAGTTGAAAATTTTCTATCCATCACAGAGCCTGGGAAAGACAGTGAAATGCTGTGCTTGGTACAAGGAAGTAACGACGAATGTGCGTGTTGCACTCTGGATTAGAATCATTACGACGGGTCAACTGGCTGAATTATCTTGGTTGACGTTTTGCACCTTCCAATTGATTTCAATGGAGCTTCATTCGCTTGCAACTCGGAAAGAACATTCTCGCAGCTTTTCGCAGTTTCTTCTTTACCTGATTTATCTAGATAACGTTACACATCATGATTTAAGACCAGATCATGTTGCTATCGACAAAAGGATACACGTCTGTTAATGTGAATTATTACTTGCATCAATTGCTGAATAATTAATAATATCTCCATATTAAATTTTTATGTTAAATAAAAAAAACAGAAGATTATTTTATAAAATAATTCTTATCTATTCTTACATATTTTATTTTAATTACTCCAATATATATTATATATAAAAATAATATAGGAAAATCGCAGTCTGTGAATACATTACGACTTTATATGCAATAACCGGATTGTGACAGATACCGAAACGAAATATTGTTTTAAATATAGAATTTCTCCGGATCACTTTGAAAGTTAAATTGGAATTGCGGAATTGTATATAAGATACGGAAATAAGAAAAATGACCGTAACGCGAGAGGCAAGTTATCTGAACCAGTTGATCGAGCTTGAAAGACGACTGGTTCAACTTTTATGGCCTCGTTGTTATATAGACCTATAAATGATTATTGATAACGTTGTTTATACATACTCACCCATAATGTAACTTCATGCCGTTAACAATACATATATATGATAAATTGATATTCAAACTCTCACAATTATATCCATTCCAATAATCGAGCCCGATTATAATTGTTATCGTTCGTAAGTCAGACTATTCTAACAGAGAAATATCTGCACATCTGATTCGATATCTAGATTCTTGATGTACTTTATCATTTAATACTCTTTAGAAATATACAATAGACTACTTAAAGTTTTAATTAACAAGCGTCTTTTTTTTTCTTTATTTTTTTTTTGCGTTTCTGACATCTTCATACCCAGATAAGAGTGTAGTGATTTGTTGTTACCTCGTTATTTTGTAAATTCATAATATGTGTTTAAAAGTCAGTAATGGAATTTACGGAACATTTAGCTAATTAAGTACTTTTCCGTGCACAATCGCTGATGCAATGCGCGTTCCACTTTTTGGTTTCCCATTAATCCAGAACGTTAATTGATTTATAGTGACGTACAATGATACATTTACAGCGGAAAACTCTATCTTAAATGACGTAAAATTTATGAGTAAAATAAACTGTGTTATCAGAAATCACATGCTCCAGTCATATCCTTCATAATTTGCTAAGTTATGAATAAAAAGGGATAAATATAATTAATTACATATTATACATCTTCATTAAATTAAATTGCATATTTTTTAAAATTTATAAATTATTACGATAAACATCTTAATTTTTAATTTCGATTTAAATATTATTAGATTATAAGTGTGTATTTTTGTTACGCGATTGACGTACGTCAATTGTTATGATAAAACTGATCGTCTTTTGGCCTTGCTGATATATAAAATAGTATTTGCGATAGACTCAAGAATGTACTTATTGTAAATGTACTTTTTGTGGCAATAGCGATAGTAAGTAACTGATTTAGTAAATGTTATGTCTAAACAATATCTGCAATGATATTTCATTTGGAACAATACTACGGGAACTTATATATTGTTTACAAGTTAAAATCTTATGTGATATGTTATAATTTTATAACAATGGCGATAAAATTATATTACATTTTTAACATTTTTTTGTCATATAGGCTTTTTTCTATATATGCCTGTATTTTACATTAATTTTTTATTGGACTTCTCTTAAAGTTTAAAAAGATAATAAAGATTGTTAATCGATGGAATCAAACAATTTTTAATGTCGTTTAATTAAAAGATTACTTTCAATAAAACTTTTACTTTGCTGCTGCTTCAAACTAGGATATCAATGTTTTTCTTTTTTTTTTTCAGATTTTTTTGATAATTTTTCAACATGGTTGTTCCTGCGGAACATGCACTTCACGAAGCGATTCAAGTGTCGCCGTTGATACTTTCTGATGATGTTAGGCGTCAAAAAGTGAGTATAATCTGTAACACATACATGAATTTTATACTTTATATTTCATGCGTAACATTTGTGTCACATAGACATTATTATATCTTATCTTCAATCCTTAATTCCATGAACTTCTGCTCTCTTAAACTAATCGTACGATGAAGTTGAAGGCTGATATTATATCAAAACCTGATAAGAATATGCGAAATGAGTCAAATGAGACAAACGACATATTTACTACATAATTTTTTATGGAAATTGTAAGAATTGGTGTAAAAATTAGAAAAGCATTCATGAAAAAAATAATGCGCAATCTAATATATCAGATATATTATTAATTCAACTTTTTTATGTGCGTTTTTGATTAACGTTTCTCTTTCCTTAAGAATGTATCACACGTACAGTCCCTGCAAAGAAAATTAAATTTGGAAATGTGTTTAATTCTTACACTTTAAATAAACTATATACATATGAAAATTGTGTGAATGAGATTACATTTTTATTTAGTAACACATTTTTGTCATTTATTTATTTTTTATTTGTTATTATTTTTTAAAATTAAAATTGTCAAAAATTAAAATGTTAAAAATTAAAAATTGTTTAATGATAAAAATTTAAATTTTTTGTATAAGTTCTTTAAATATTCGAAGTAATTTATGCAAAGTTACTAGAAAATCATTGCGATTCACTAATTAGTTACAAAGATATAGAACAAATAATAATATTTTGTTTATTCACTGCGCAACTAATTCATGCATTACAATGTAACTCCATACATAAATAATCTTGAATACATTATGTACTTTTGTTAAAAAAATTGAGATTTTTATCATTTATTTTATAATACATTTCCACACATTTTTATTAGAGTACAGATTAAAAAAAAAGACAACTATTTTTTTTTTATTAAAATAACTTATGATCAAGATAGTAAACCGTCAAATTTGGCGTATTATTTTTAAATGTGATTTAGATAATTTATAATAATCTGTAATTTTTTCATGATTTTGTTACTCTTTTGAAAAAATATATAAAACATCCTTAATGAATCCTTTATTTAACACATAAATAGCAGATAGATTTCTTACTCAATGACAGATTTATGAGTGTAATTCACAAATAATGATATATCAGTTAAAATAATCTAATCGAAAATAAATTATACTTAAAAAAAAATGGGGTCAAAGACTGTATTTTAATTTGCACATTTTATTAATCCTGATGCAAAAGAAGTAATATAAGTATCAATATCAAAATATACATAAGAGCCAGACACAGTATAGTGAATATGCATAAGAACCAAATTAAATGATGTTGTGACATTAATCACGCGATATTTTAATTAAGAGTTTAGTGACATGAGCCGATTATCTACAGATTCTTTTCTTCCTTTTAATTATGTTAATCATATCACGTGTGCGATAAGATACTGTAAATATCAGACGTAAAGACTATAGAAATATGTAACAAATAAAATCTTTTTTCTTAGAAATATACAAAATATAAAGCAATCTTTCGAACAAAAAGAAAATTTAGGACGCTCTTATCATCGCTATTGTAAGATTATATTTATGCAGAAAAATATTAATAGATATTACTTTCTATGTAAAATCGAACAAAATTTTATAAATATAATTTTTTTAAACAATATTCAAAATTCAGTAAAAAATTATTGTGTCTTTGTTTTATCTTCTTTTTAAGGAGATTTCTATAATCATATTGTATTTAAAATTTATACGTACGATATAAGAAGTCCATTAATTTTATTATGTTTAGTGTATGAAGCAGTCTCAAAAAGCAGTCCAAATAGTAGTAGATCCAGAATTTCGGGATTATTCTGCGGTGTCTATCACACAACACTTATCTTACTCTCTAAGTTATAGGGTTATCGAAAGGAAATCCTGTTATTAAAAGTTCAAGACGTTATAGTCAAGACCAGTAGTTTATCAATTTATAGATAACGTCTTCTCTTTATTTAGCAATTCCTTATTAAATCAGAGATGAAAATTGATCTTTGATCGTGATACATTATTGACATATTTTTCAAATTTACAACGGTTACATAATACTTATTATTTATGTACAAAAATAGTAATACTTATCCTTCTAATACAAAAATTAAGTCAAAACGAGTATCACAGATTATATTAAATTTATTTTTATTTTGCAAAATACAATTTTAAATATAAAATTGCTTAAACTGTTTTTTTTAATAACACGATGCAAAAATTCTGTAAAAATATTTAGAAATTACTTTTATAAATTTTGCAAAGTATACAAATATTAAATAAATATTAAATTAAATTTTAGTATTTTCTTGATTTATTACATCGGTTTTCTTTGATAAACAGCGTAACATTGGAAGAATGCGTACTCCATACAGAATTCTTTCCTTTTAAGAAACTTATTAATTCATAAGAAAGTTAATTCATGCAAATTTATTAAACTAATTTCTTATCCTCATGCATAATAATAAGTAGTTATTTTGACACGTAATTAAAAGACAGTAATCAATTAATCTTGTCAGGAGAAAATTCTTAAACAATGATAAACAATCGTTGGAATTAATTGAGAATATGCTACTTTATTTTTTTTTTATATGCTGCACGTGCAGCATATAAAGTATGATTGCTCTGCAAACTATACGCTTACAATCCTATTAGAAACTGCGTAATACATAACGCAATGTGTAAATAATACCATGTGTTCATATAGCTCCGCGGAATACCTTCTCGCTGAGATATCGGTAGAATTTATGAATAAACGAGAATTTTTCTTTTTATAGTGAAGATGATATCATAAAAATATGTTGACACGCACATTTTACACATCATATACAATACATTGTTCAAAGGGGAAAAACTGTTTGTAGATCGAGAATCGCGTGGCGAAAATGCGACTTTCCGCAGCTACCGCCAGGAAGATACAAGATGTTTTCATTTCGGAAATGAATAAAGGAATCCATCAGCAACCATCCTCATTGCAGATGGAAAACACCTATATACCAGAGCTACTTGATGGAACAGGTTATTAATGAAGCGCTTAACAATAACGATATCACTTTGACAAGCACTTTAAGTTCTATTATAAGCTTTACTATTTAACAAAGATTAAAAGAAAAAACGAAACTGATTAATTATCTTGAATTAAGACTTTATCGACAGTAAAAACACGCAATCGAAGTTTTATATAATTATCATCAATCCTTAATTTGTTTACCGAATTAAGTCTACTGTATTCCACGATCTGTAATTTTTTTATGCGAGATAAGAGAGGTAATGGCATCATGATTGAAATATTATATGTTGATTTACCCAAAGTCATTCTGTAAAAAAGAATATATTTTTACAATTTTATAATAATACAATCAATACGAACTATCAATACCTATACCGATCGAAGCTAGATCTTTAATACATAAATTACTTATAGTAAAGTATTTCGAGTAATAAAAATGTTAAATTAAATCCAGTTAGACAGTTAAGGATTGAAAGAATGAGTTAAAAATAAAAAAAAAGAATTATTCTATCATGATTTAACACTGACAGTTAAAATGTGTGCTTGAATATTTGCAGAAGAAGGTCTTTACTTGGCACTCGACCTTGGTGGTACTAATTTTCGCGTGGTCTTATTGGAATTGGCTCATGGTGCTCCCATACGAGAAGAAGTGAAGCGATATTACATCGGATCCGAATTAAGAGTTGGCTCGGCAATCCCTTTGTTTGATCATTTGGCCGAGTCTGTTAGTGATTTCGTCATTTCCCAGGGTCTTCAGGACGTGGAGCTTCCTCTCGGTAAATTGAGTTCCGCATACGGCACACGTATCAGGATATTGAACGTGTGAAATCTTTAATTAACATGAATTGTTACACAATATTATATACAAATAACAATCTCGCAACGAGGTATCACACAAAACACTTTTGTTTGCTGCAGGAAATCGATTCAAAGATATATTAATGTAACCATCTTTATCTACAACATAATTATCTACGTTTGTCTGTTTGATAATTTCCACATGTTCTTCCACTTTCAATCTTGGCGACCCATGTTTGTGCAGGCTTTACCTTCTCGTTCCCGATGATTCAACACTCGCTGGATGTCGGTGTTTTGGTTACATGGACCAAGACTTTCAACTGTCCCGATGCTGTAAACAAGGATGCCGTGAGGCTTCTACGAGAAGCTTTAGATCGGCGAGGCGATACAAAGGTGAAGGTCTTGGCTGTATTAAACGACACTACAGGTACATTGGTACAGGGATCGACTTTAGATCATAACACGGCGGTCGGACTTATTCTGGGAACCGGCAGCAATGCCTGTTATCTGGAACGTGCCGATCGAGTCGAGCATTGGGAGACGGAGAGACACGGTGAAAGAGAAGTGAGTTTTTGATAATCATGATAACATACATATATATATTATATATGATATTAGATGCATTTTCAAACTAATCTTTGCTTATCACGCGTTCTTTGAATATATTTAAAATAAAGATATATATTTTAAAAAGGCATGCCATAAAATTTGATTTTATAATTTAAAATCATTTTTATATTTAATAATTTGCTGATATTATATTATAATTAATTGTCTCTTCTTTTTTTTCTCTATACACTTGACATAGAAGCATTTATCAAGATATTGATTTAATTTTCGTTACTCCAGGTTATCATTGATATCGAGTGGGGAGCTTTCGGCGATAATGGTGTCTTGGATTTCATAAAAACAGATTTTGATCGCGAGAACGACGCAAATTCTCTCATCGTGAATTCATTTACGTAAGTGAACAAACTTGTATTATCTTTAATTGGATTATAATTATTCTGTTGCAGAATTAAGTGGATATCATTTCCAATAAAATTGTATTTTTATCAATTTGTCTCTGCACGAAAAAATTAACATTTTAGATATCAAAAAGATCCTTGTACATCATTATGACTTTTTTTCCTTTTCTTAGATTTGAAAAATACATTGCTGGAAAATATCTCGGTGAGGTGGTTCGTGTGATACTTGCGAAGTTGACCAAAGAGAGGCTTTTGTTTGTAGGAGATTCTACATCTGACAGTCTCTTAACACCTGGTAATCTTACCACCGATTTGGTGTCGCACATCGAGCAGTAAGTTCACTCTTATATTAATTTTCATGAATGCAGATTAATTTTAATCTTGGTTCAATTTTTACTTTTTTATCTTTTTCTAATTCTAAGAATTTTTATATCTTTTTTACACTTTTAATTTTTAGAATTAGAAAAAAATGAAGAGTAAATTAAAATTAATCTATATTGATGCATAAAAAATGATTTTGCGAAAGATCTAAAATTTTACTGGATATCAATTTTAAAATAATAAATTTTGTTGGATCATCAAAATAATTTTGTTGAAAACTCAAACTGATTGCTATTTTGATGATCCAACAAAACTTATTATTTTAAAATTGATATCCAGTAAAATTTTAGATCTTTCGCAAAATCATTTTTTTATGCATCAGTATAAATTAATTTTAATCTCGATTTAACTTATTCTTCATTTTTTTCTTTAATTTTTTACAAGGTTACTTATCGGTTTTTTAATTCCTAATATAATGATTTTGATGATGCGACAAAATTACTTTCAGATCGGTATTCAAAATTTTATATCTTTCAGCAAAATCATTCTTTCTATGTGAAAACGGGCATTAATCTGACGATAAAAAATTCACAGATGTTTATTTTTAATTTTGTAATTTCAGAGATTCGTTAGATGGTGGCGACAGCAACACAAAAGAAATTCTTGCAAAATTCGGCATCATTCCGGACGAAGATGACATCAGAATCGTTCAATATGTGTGTGAGGTCGCCTCTAACCGTGCAGCTCTTTTAGTATCGATATGTATGTCAATAAAGCTTTAAACGGCGCCTGTAAAGCAAAAATTTAAACTCATCGATGATTTCTGTTCAAGGTCTTGCGAGCTTGATAGATCGCATCGATAAAGAACAAGTAACAATCGCCGTAGACGGGTCTCTCTACAAGCATCATCCTCGATTAGAAGGTTGGATGAAGCAGTATATTTCGCTTCTTTGTACTCCAGGACGAAAGGTATGCATAAGTGCGGAAATAAATATTTAATTAAGTACATAATAATTTAATTAAATAAATAAAAATTTATTGTAAGTCATCAAAACTGTTTCTTTGTTTAGAAAAAAGTGCTGTTTAAATAAGTATTAAAAGAAAATCTTGAAAATGTGCATTTTATCGTGAAGGGTATAATGTACGAAGTTCTGTCTTTAACCTTCTGCAATTTTTACTCCTTCCTCGTCTGCAATCTGGATTTTTTATCTCCAATGTTAAAATCGTTTTTTAATAAAAATTGTAATTCGAAGAAAATGATGAAAAAATGGAAATTTGTTGACAAATGTATAACTTAGCAATAAGGAAATCTTATTTTGTTTTTCTATATTTTGAGAATAAAATTTTGCTTGTGGCAAAAAAATCTAAATTACAGACAATATTAAAAATTAAAGTTCTAAATTGCATTGTTTCTAATATTAACAATTCAACATACTCTTTTATTTTCTTTTTGTAGAAATAGAAAATAACTTTTTCACTCCCTATTTGGACTGTTTTCAAACTTAATGTTATCTATCATATATGAAAGTTTCCTTTGTATAATGTTTACTATATAATATATTTATTTTAATTTATTTTAATTGCAGTTCAAATTAATCCATGCGGAAGATGGAAGTGGTAAAGGCGCCGCACTCGTCTCAGCTATTGCACATAGACTCAAAAAGCGGTTACAATAACCGCGAATAAATGAATAACGTTCATCTGTCGTCGTCGTTATCATAGAGCGCAATGTTGGCATAGAAATGTTCCACCAGCAGGTTCTAATTCTAAATTCTCATTATCGACAAATATATTATATTATTCACATTATTCACCTTGAAAAGGATTGCACGCGTTTCGATTAATATCGTCTAGGCAATGTGATATATTATATTAGGATATATTTGTATTGTATATCAATTTCATGATTAAACGAAATGTCCAAAAGATGGGAGTATCGATTGTCAGTCGAGATGAGAGAAGCGTTATTTTAAGGAAATAAACATACGCATGTCAAGTGCGTGGTAGAATTGTAAGAGAACGAATTGTAGAAAAAATAGAACAAAAGAATAAAAATATTATTTATTAAATAAAACTGCAAGGGAACGTATGCGCTTGAGAGGTGAAAAGTTGTTGTAAACGTTCTGGAAACGTTCCTTTTTTGTACGAAACAAATCAAGTTGTTATAATAAAAAATTAGTGAAACAATGATTTATTTTAATCAGTCTTGCTTATATTTCCTAGTTGATATAATGATATTTTAACATATTTAATCAACATTTCATTAACCTTTTATTACTTACATGAAATATTGAGGATATTTCAGCCAAATTTGAGAAATGTAAATGTTATTTACACATATTATTATATCTAGCGCAAATTGTTTCATAATTAAAAAAAATTTATTTTATTTATCTTTATCTAAAGAATGTATACTTTCTTTGGAATCGAATCTCACTATAAAGAGTGAAAAATTGAGTCAGTATTGAAAAAAAGTTTAATTTTTAAGTTTTCTTTAAGAATGAGATTTTACTTCAAAGGGTAAAATATTAATTTCAATTATCAATTTTTATTAAATCATTAAAGAGAACAATAAAAATTAAAATATAGCTATGGTCAAAATATTAAGTATCTATTTATTCCATTTATCTTAAATTCTTTTATCTGTATTGTTACCTATTGATTACTGACATTAAAGGATTCTTTAATTAAAGAAATGATAACTTACAGCAAATGCCATAAAATTTTGAGCTAAAACTTTAAATAATGATTATTTGGCCAATACTATATAATTTTGGGGTATCAGAAATAACTCACGTAAGTATATTACTTAAAAAATACCATGTGATCAAGTAATGTAGAGCTAATTATATGTAAAAATTTAATTTTGAAACCTTTTTGAAAATTGAGAAACAATTTATACAATTCTTATTATTTCAATGTCTCATTTTAAGTAAAGAAAAAGAAATGAACGTCGTCGAGACGATTTGAAATTATTATATGTTACTAAAATTCACATAGAAAGTCAAATTCTAATCGTTTTTTATTTCAAACCGTCTCGATATTCAAATACTGGCTTTGCGCGCTCAATCGGCCGCCATGACAGTTTTCGCGGCGCGTCGGTTCGGAGTTACACGGAGCGCGATCGCTCCGTAATTAATCGTGAATTTTGTCCGTTGGAAATGTACGGAGGGGCACATTGTTCTCAGAAGTACCAATGAAAACAACGGGCTATCGCCGGAACATATCGGTTATCGCGGATCTTCGTGATTGACGTCGTTTCGTCGATCGGGATCATCGGATGCTGCAACGAGTCTAAAATATAAAGGCGGGAATAACTTCGGTGAGTACAAATTCCTATGCCAAAGGCACTCGATTATGATTCTTACGTTCTTTTGCGCAGCTCGAAGTGCATATTTCTCACTTAGCGTAGCAGTGTCGGAAAGCTGTGTTCCAAAATTCACTGCCAGCACTGAAAATTTATTATTTTATGTGTATAGATATATAGATTTTCAATACTGGCAATGAATTTTAGAACACGGCCAAAAATTCAAGTCCTCGTAATTATCTACGCGCTCAAATAGAAAATTACATTCCTCAGCGCATATTGTATAAACTATTTTTCGTATACATATAACAATCATGTTTTTTAAACTAGTAACAATTTTTCTGAGAATTTTTCATATAATTTTTTAAAGTAAGTCTTATATAAATTTCAGATTTTTTTGAAATTATTTAAAATTTGTTTTCAGAATTTTATTATATATTTTTTTAGAAAATTTGTTAAATTTTTTAATTGAAATATTTTTTAGGAAATGCTGGGAAAGTCTATTCTTCTAGAAAAGATTAATTATAGACCTTTTTTAGCATTTTTTAAAATATTTCAATTTGTATTAAAAAATTTGAGAAATTTCCTAAAAAGTTACAGAAATCTGAAAAAATTTTATATACCTTATTATGTGTCTTTTTATATAATATATGGGAATTCTAAATATTTTAAAAGATTTTTATCAGTTCTGAAAACAATTCCTAAATTCGAAGAAGAAAGAAATTCGTTTAAGAATTATTTTTTAGAAATCTTCATAAATTTAAAATTTAAGAAATTCTTAAAAATCTTCTAAGACATAAAATTCTTTTAAATCAAGATAATACTATCAAATATAATATATCATTGATCCAGCATTAAAAAAATCTTTTTCACATTTTTCGCCAGTTTTAAATTTTCGATATCTTGGCTACTAGAAAAATCAGCTTTGCAATTGTCATAAGATATTAAAGAATCTCAAATAGTAAAGCTGCTTCTTGTATAAGACGGTAATACTAGCCAATTAATTGCTTATTTCGAGTATTAAAAGTATTATTAACAATTAGTTTTAATACTGAAAATAAATGATTAATCGACCGGTACTAATATTAAATTTCTATAAAGGTAGAGGACAATTGACGCAAATGGCGATTTCGAAAGCGACGGCCCTTGGGTCGTCTCGAGCTTCCGTCTGACGACGGTAGATGGCAGCAGCGACACGAAGCTAACGGGGTTGGACTCACGACTCACGACTCACCGTGGCCGCGGAGTGACAGCTCGCCGAGCTCGAGCTGTCATCAGCGGTGTTCGCGCGCGCGTCACGTACCGTGGTTCGCGTTTTTCGTACTGCGAGTATACGTGCCGGTGCCGGTGACGCGCAGCGTGCTCGTGCCGGTTACGCGGGACGCGTTCTGTCAGTGTCACCGGTGATACTCGTTACGAAATCGCGTCTTTTTTTCCCCCGTCGAAAAAGCCGAACGGCCGCCGCGCACGGTGGGTGCGCACGCAAGGGAGAACGGCTCCGCTCCGCTCGCCGCCGCCGGCTCGGCCAGTCTACTGGAAGATTCCATTGTGAGAGTGGGCTTTCGAAAAGTTTCGCGGAAACCACCGGCGAGGCCTACACGGACAATCATCGCCGAGCCATCGGGACGTTGTTCAGGACAGACCAGGTACGGTGTCTAATCCTGTCGACGGCGCTTTTTACGAAATTCCCTCCCGTGACTGTACACTCGTTTACACGAACGCGCGTACGTGTAACGTGTGAGTGTGTGCGTGCTGTAAGTGTGAGAAAGAGGGAGACAGCTTGAGGTTATTACAGCGGTCGCTCTCTCTGGGTTCAGCTGGGCTCTCAGCTGATGCACCGACCGACCGACCGACCGACCGATCGGTTCGCTGCTACCGTAGCTCGATTTCGCGAACGTGATCGTCGTTGACGTTGACAGGCCGCGGTAGATCGCTAGAAACGCTAATTCATCTGGGATTCGTTGTTCGCCGATTACGTGGCCCGCATGTAATTTACGCGTGATAGAGGAAAATTACAATTTACTGATTTAGAGCCGTTGATCAACGGCGGACGCATCAACGCGACCCCCGCTCGTATCCGAAGGTACGACAGAATCGGAGAGGGGAAGAGGGTTCGGTTTAAACTAGGGTTAGCGCTAACCGAGGTCGGCGGAATCGAACGCTCTCTCGGCATCCTGTAATGAATCGAATTGCGTCGATTTAATGTCGGGTTTGTGTGACAACAGTTGTCCGTTCTCACATTTGAAGTGTATAATAGTTGTCTGAATAACGCTTTCACGCAAAGCGTCGGATCATTTTTGATTATTCGTGAAAAACTTCATCGTTCCTTTGTTCTCAATTCCATCACCCAGAATCTTCGCTCGCGACCGTTTTCTCGGTGATTAATGCCCGTTTCCACCAATGTAGATTAACTTTAATCTCACTTCAACTTATTACTCTTCATCCTTTCTGGTTTCCTAAAAATTAGGAAAAGATGAAGAATAAGTTCAACCGAGATTAAAGTTAATCTGCACGGAAAGTATGATTTTGCTGAGGTATCTAAAAATTTATCTGGATAAAAATTTGAAAATAATTTTGTTGGACCATCAACAGAATTATGTAGAACGAATAATGAACAATATTGCAAAAGAAATTGGTATTTTAACAGTTATTTTGAATTCTATATAATTATTTTGATAATTTTTTCTAGTTTTGAAAATTAGGAAAAGACGAAAAATAGGTTGAACCTATATAAAAATTAAAGTTAATCTGCACGGAAAGTATGATTTTGCTGAGGTATCTAAAAATTTAGCTGGATACAAATCTGAAAATAATTTTGTTGAACCATCAATAGAATTGTGTAGAACGCATAACAAACAATATTGCAAAAAAAATTGGTATTCTAACAGTTATTTTGAATAAATGTATAATTATTTTGATGATTCGTTAATTTTTTCTGATTTTAAGAATTAAGAAAAGACGAAGAATAGGTTGAATCGAGATTAAAGTTAATCTACACGGAAAATATGATTTTGCTGAGGTGTCTAAAAATTTAGCTGGATTCAGATCTAAATTTTGTTGGATCATCATATTATTTGTAGAACACTCAAGCATAATGAACAATATTGCAAATAATTTTTACATTTTAGCAACTATCTTGAGTATTTTACATAATTACTTTGGTGGTGCAACAAAATTATTTTCAGATCTATATATAAATTTTTAGATATTTCAGAAAAATTCTTTTTGTATATTGATGAAAATGAGCATTTATTCCAAAATACTGTGAAATACTTCCAAATTCTGTGACGATTAGAATTATTCTCTAGGATGATTATTATCATTATGAATACTTGTAATTTTAATTTTATTGTAATTGCCAGTGTAATTATCGTGCCATGAGAATCTTTAAATTTAATTTGCTTATATATTATATAAAGTGTCGCTCCTTCAATTTTATATTATCCTTTAAAAGAGAATAAATTCTTGTTTTGAATATATATTAATAATTTTTTTGTAATAAATATATTTTAAAATATTATCAAGAAAAAAATATTCTTTGTTAAAGATAATTGAGTCTTAAAAAAAAAAAGATAAATTAAATAATCACTTTTCTTAATAACAAACTGAGATTTTTTGTGTGTAAAAATTAATTTTATTCAAGAAAGTATTGCACCTCTAAAACCAAATTATAGTAGTTCAAAAATTTGTTTCGCGATTAGATCCGTCTGCTTTAAACTTACGCAAAGTTCAAAATTTTTTGAATTTCACTTTCGGACTTTCTTTGTCAGATTTATCATCTCGATCGTCTATCCTTTGTGTTTATAATATCAAGAGCATACAGAAATAACTCACTTCTCCCTCTTATATGGGTACGTGACACTTTGTGCATCGACGATTTCACCTCGCGAGATTCTCGCAGAACGTTGATTCCCAGTGTTGACCTCGACGATGCGTCTACCATCGACGTCAGTACTACCGGATTGATATCTTTCAAAATGGACAATCGCGGGAAAATTTGTATCTATTTTTAGCAATCGATACGTGATAAATAAATCACCTCTAGAGGTGATTATAAATCACCTCTATACGGTATAGGTTTTGCTAAAGTCTAAAAATTTAGCTGGATACAGATCTAAAAATAATTTTGGATCTATAAAAATAAGTAGGATACTCGAATTGATTGCTAAAACTTTTTATAGCATTTTTCATTATGCTTGAGTTTCTCACATCATTATTTTAATGGCCTAATAAAATTATTTTCAGATCTGTATTCATCTGAATTTTTGAATATTTGAACAAAATCGTTCTTTCCATGTATATATAACATGATTATGAAATATTATAACGTATTCAAGTTAACTTATTATTGTATCCTCCATATATGAAATGTTAACATAATCGAGTTAAATTATTAAAAGTTCGGTCTTGTAAAATAGTTATCGAAAATGTAGAGATACACGTTTATTGCATTTTGAGGATCAAATTACTTGCAGTGTTACGACGAAAAGGTACTTCATCAAGTAGCGTGCTTAAACTACATGAATCGGTATTACACGGTGCGCATAATTGCACAGGTGAGAGACTCATTCATCATTCGCATAATTTTGACCATCAGAACAGAGGCAAGATTTAATCGCGAAGAACTAGAATAATCGTGTTGACGTGATAATATAAAAAAAACATATTCATCGCTCGCTACTTGTCTAGCACGGATCGCACGCTCTAATCATGAAATCTCATTATGAATTTCTCGCTTGAGAATAAGAGAAAATAATTCGCCGACGACCAAAGTAATCTCGTGTAATGTCGTTCATTCTGAAGTGGCTCGTCTTTATGCTACTCTTGAGAGGCATTGTCGAGAACGACGCCGTATACATTGCGCGAATTTAATTCTGAATCCTTATTATAAGATTTAATTATGCGGGGCATTCCGCGTTATTATTGCATAAACCATTCAAATTATTTCGCGCGAGCTAAGCATGATAGAAACAGTCGTATCATAAAGTATTCTTTATTCTTGCGTTCTTTATTCAACTTCAGGCGTATCAGATAATAGAATTTTAATAACTCCACTAGACAATAGAATTCTAATTTATGATATGGATATAATATAAAAATATCATGAAGACGATTTTCCTGAAGCCTTCATTAGCTAGATACAGATCAGAAAATAATTTCGTTGGATCATTAATTAAATAATTATATAGGATGCTCAAGCTGATTGTTAGGATATGATATAACATTTTGCAGCGTTGCTTATCATGCTTGATAATTAATGTTTATGTAATTATTATAATTCAACAAAATTATTTTTAGGTCTATACTTAGCTAAATTTTTCCATCTTCCCGTCCAGTATTACAAAAATATATTGAATACTCATTTTGCGAGTTTTGGAAAATAATTAATCTAAATGATGAGAGTTTTTGTTGTTTACGATGTTATATTTACTGTTGTTGTTTCATAAAAAACCCTTTCATAATTCGTGACGTAATACGAATTTACGTGGAGATTATCTTTCAGATTTTACGCAATATACATTGCAGTATAATCTAAACATGTTATCGCATCTGATTGGAAAGCGCGAACTCCTTCCTCGTGAGAGGTGAGAGCTTCCTGGAGGGCGTAGGGATTCGCAGCGAAAGGGCAACGAGGACAACGTTGTCACGGCACCGTTATCGTTCGCATCGTCAAATCAACTCGACTTTTCCGCAAAGTACCACCACCGCGCGTTGCAACGCCAACGTCGAGGTCACCGCGCCCGGTTGCAGCTGAGCTTCCAGCTGACGAGCGGAGGCTGCGACCAGTTCGCCATGCTCCTTCCTCCCCTCCATCTGTATTCCTCCTCCCTCTCTCTCCCTCCCTCTCTCCCTCCCTCTCTCTTCCTCCGTTCTCTCCGCACGTTTCTTTTCCATCAGTCACCTCCTCCTTTTTCCCTTTAAATCACCTTTCACGTGCTCCGCGCGATTCTGCCTCTCCGCCGTCGTCTCTCTTTCCCTCCTCTCCTCCTCCTGCTCTTCTGCCTCTGCCACCTCCTCTTCCTCCCCCGCTCGTTCGTCCTACCCCTCTTCAGAAGTTCATATTGTTCGTCGCGCGCGCACCGCCGGGAACGGCCGACTTCGTTGAACCAGTTCCGAACCGTTTCGTTGGCGCGTCTCTTCGGCACGTTCCGCGTGACGGCGAACGCGCGCCGTCTCGAATGACGCGATCGAGCGCGAGGGAAAAGAGTGCACGTTAATTCGGGGTGCAAAGAGAAAGAGAGCACGCGCGAGCTGGTGCACGAGCCTAAGTCGCATTGTGATCCTTGCGAATTCGCCAGAAGCTGCTTTCCAGCTGTCGTCTCTGTATTAATTGCCATCACTGCAAAGTGAGAGAAAAGTGAATCTTTAGTCAATGTTTCCACGGCGTAGTTTAAAGAAGTTTCATCGAACGACAAAATGTGAGAGATATGTTCCGTGAGATATGTTTACTTGTCAGTTATTTTGCTTATCTATTCGTCTATCTATATTTTAATTTTTCATAGTTTATGGTGGTCTACCAGCTACCAGAAGTACACTGTTAATTAGCGTCAAGTTTAATCTAATTTAAGTCGCCACTACTCCTGTACTCAATATATCGTCATTTTAAAACAATGCTGAGGAAAATGTTTGGTTGAAAATGGACAAATCCAGAAGATTCTGATTATATCAATCCGAATTTTAGTAGATTTACTCATCAACTAGAATAGGTCAACTAGAATTTTAGTAGATTTACTCACAAAATTTTCTGATTACTAAAATTCTATTAGATACTTCTACAGAATCGTTTTTTTCATGTAGATTTTAATCAAATAATCTATCATAATAATTTGCTAACATAATATTTAAATTTATGTTACACTGAGAAAAATGTTTAGTTGGATTAATTAGAATTCTGTTTGAAAACGGACGAATCAAAATTTTCTAAGTCTACTAGAATTCTAGTTGAGTGAACCAGATTGATATAATCAGAATTTTTGGTTTATCCCTTTTTAACTAGACATTTTTCTTTTCCTTTTTCTCAGTATAATCACATTCGCAATCCATTCGGGAGGCAAAACATTTAATCGCGTTTTGCATTTAGTCTTTAGACAAAAATCTTACCCTACCTCACGAGCGAGATAAACGACCGATCATGTTCACAAAAGCCTATTCTATGAAACGCGATAAAAAAGGCGGTAACGTCGACCGATGGTTGGCGGAATTGCGATACTTCTGGAAATCTAAACGACTCGAAATTGCGAGCTCGCCGTCGTGTACTCGCAAACACGCGATTTGACGTTTCAAGGCTCGCTCGTAGGTTAGACAGCAACTTTGTAGCATAGTATTGCATAAAGAAGCTCTGCTTTCGATTATTTATTCGTTAACGAGTCTTTGCAATGGGATATACTGAGAGAAATATTTTATACATTTCTCAGTGTACGATAATTTTATCTTATTCTCCTTAATTCTTATTGCCCGTAATTTATTTATTATACGCGAAATTAATGGATTTAACTTGCGGAGCTAGTTTAAATGAGCCTGATAATAGCTTTTCCGGTTGGCATGCACGTGCACTATTAAATTCGAAAATGGAAATTCTCTTGTTATTCGATATTCGACGAGATCCGGTACTCGAGCAAAGTGAATTGATCAGCTTTACTGATCCGTTTCATCGACGTTTTTAAAGTATCGTGAGTTAGCTTACGCGCGCGGCGTAGATCAGCCAGAAAGAAACTCTCCGCGCAGTTAAATTGATCGTAATTGGGCTGCCGTCGGCGGCAGTAAAATGTTGCGATCCCGTCGTTCGACTGCGTTTTATCGTCGCAACAACCGGTTGCATTGTGGATCGCTTCGCTCGTAAAAACGCCGATTGTATGGGGGCCCCGATCTCTCGGCTAGCGGAGAAGAAGGAAAAATGTACGGACCGGTATTCTCGCTGTACATTTAGCACTAAACGTTTGCCGTTCATGCTTCGAAGTTCTTTTATTTAATATGAAACTTGTGCTCGATTTCAGTCAACATCAAGTTAGTTATTTTAAATTAGATCTATTTGAGCGAAAGAAAAAGAGGGGAGAGAAAAGGAACATATAAAGTCTAGTAGATAAATTAAGAATTAATCGAACTGACTGAGAATATTTCTAGACATAGACCAAGAGAAATAATTTTGTTCAAAATTTTTAAGATACTCAATTTAGGACACTCAATTTGTCTTAAACATTTTTTGACGTTCTGGCAATCAGTTTGAGTGTCCTACCTAAAAATTTTGATAGTCTGACAAAATTATTTTCAGATCGTATCTGGCTAAATTTTTAGGCAATTGCATCATTAAATTATCCTGTATATGATTTAGATTCTATATGGATTTTGAAAAAGAAGTTGAAACATTAATCATATTGTATCTATGAGAAAATATACAGCTTTAAGCATTTTTACATCTTTATAACTTTGCTCGTAACTGTTGTCGTTTTAAATATTTTTGTGTGTTGCTAAATTTTTAGATTTTTTTAGCAAAATCATTCTTTTCGCAGTACTGTTTTTGTTTATTTCCAAACTGCTTTCTTTGTACCGGAGATACGGCGATTACTTATCGCGGTAGAAATTATGGTTCTCATACAAAATGACACGTCTCACGCCACTTCGTCGATATACTAAATAATTCAAACTTCTCCACAGGAAATATACCTGTTTCAGTAATCTCGTTACTGCGATAAGCACTGATTGCCGTTACATCGCGCCGGTAAACCTACCACCCCGGTCTGCAACTGTGTTACGCGACGACACGCGAGAGTCGTAAAATCAACAAAAGGGATTCAATTCTAGGCCTTTTCGTGCAAATAGAATTGTACTGTGGATTCAATTTTCTGTTACATCACGTTAAAAGGTGAAAGAGAAAGCAGTATTAATGAGCTATTGAAGAAAATTAAAAATGTTATTTGGAATTTAATTTTATCTAGGCGTGAAAATTACTCGTGCAAGTCACGCGCTTTGAGGATTATAAGATATTATTTCGGGAAAACACTTCGTCGGCCTTCAACGTGATGGAAATATATCCTCTCGACTCCCTCGGGTACCCGATAACTTCGGTTATGTAACGCGGATTGCAGTGCTTCAGTCGAGGGTTAATACTCGTTCGCGGGACAACTTAGCTAAAGTTCATTATCGCGTTAACCAATTCATATCACACTGGCGAGAAGCGAGATAATGATTCACCTCAATCTTTCGCGCGAGTGTGTGTCATAACTTTTTTTATAGTAATTTTCTTAGTTCTTTCATAATCTTTATTAAAAAGTTGTCATAAAAGTATACATACTTTCTAAATTCTGTGAAGTGTAATCTCTAAAGTCTTGAAAAAGAGCTCAATTTTCAGTCCTTAAGAGTGAGATTTCACTCGTCAGAGTGACAATTCACTCTAAAAGTTTTACAGAGTATGTATATATATATATATATATGAGTATTTAAAAAATATGTGACGAAGATAACCGTTGATGAGATAAATTTATAATTAATTAAATTTAATCAGAAAAGGGAAAGAGAGAGATAATTGAGATAATTAATGATTCAATAAAATGATAAAAAACCAGTCGACACCGTAATAAAAAACATGTTAAACATGTAGGATAATATTTATCGCGTCACTTTTGGATAAATAAAATATGGAAGTTCACACAGATCGACATATTTAATAGCTTATACAAGTACAAGCCGTTATAAATGCAATACGTATATACCTACACTGCATATACAATAGCTCTTTTATTTTAAGACTGTGCTTTTAATACAGGAAGGTCAGGAAGATAGAAAGAACATTAAGTTTCTAATAAAAAGTTTAGAGTGTCTATTTTTTAATAAGAGGAGATCGCAGTTGCAATCATAAATCAGAATGATCATTTATATTGACCGTTCACTGACGATTCTATCACTTTTAACTTTTTCCTCATTACTGTCTTCTAACAGCAAAGTTTTTACGTAAAATTCATTTCAGAGTAAAATGATTGACGATTATTGAATCACTTTTTTTAAAAAGCATTTTATTTTATAAAAAGACGGATTTTTCTGGTTATGTTTTTATATCTAGAATAAAATGGCAATAAAATATATTAGTTGTTTTAATATTACCGAATATATTGTTTGAAAAAATTATTGAAATTTGTTTGAAAATGAATTGTTTGAAAAACAAGTTTTAAAATATAAGAAAGCTTCTTAAAAAGTGGATAGATTTATGTACGGAAATAAAACACATCACACACACACACAGCTGTGTTTAATATTGTATGTAATTTCTAAAAAAAAAAAAAAAAAAAAAAAAGTTTTAGAATATGAGAAAATTTTTTTAAAACAATTTAAAAAATGGTTACAAAAATTCATCTGTACATTAATATGAGAATTATATATTAACGAGATACTTTCATAAAAAAAACCACTTGTAATATTTCACTTCTACAACGAATGACTAATGACTGATTCAGCTTGGTTTTGCAAAAGGATCGATTGTCCAGTATTGCTCAACCGGTCGGTCATTCACTGGTGCATCTATCGTGTGGTTGGTGATCGGCGTTCGCTCGTTCGTTCATTCGTTCGTTCGCGATGCAAGCATTTTCGTTGTTGCTAAGCGGCCAGATTTCTATGCGCGTTGCGAGGTTGCATTCTGAGAATCTCGGCGTTGAGAGTCGCTGGGGTTAGCACCGTGGCGGGGAGACCTCCGGTGTAAGCATCGCAGACAGCGAGGCGCTGCTCGTGCAACGGCGTGTGTCACTCGAGAGATTGAATAATCGCCGCGTTCCGCGCGATTCGAAAAGTGCAATCGATATCGGTACATTCGCCAGCATACATAACGGCCGATAACCGATAACGGACGTCATCTCGATCGACGTGCGTGAATGCCTTGGTTATTAGCTCTCGGCTAAGAAGGCAAATAGAAAGTTCTGTAAAGTCTGTGTCGTGCTTGTCGGAATTAAAGATCTGCAACGCTTACACATGTGCAACTAATTTTAATAAGATGCACGATGAAAGTGCTATACTATTTTTATAACTTTAGTTAATTTTGTATCTCACACAACAACAGACTAGGTTTAGATTTTGTAATTAAACTGTTGCAATATCTTCATCTGAGCTTTTTTTTATATGATTAATGATCGCCAACTATGAACGCGTTCTAAGTGTATAAATCCTGTACCATATTTTGCGTGTAATTTTTATATTATAAATTATTTAGATAAAAATATCCTTCCTTAATTCGTCCTTAATTCGTTAAATTTAGAATTTTATTATAATTTTATTATAATATTCTATATTTTACGAAAAATTTTTGCCGCGTAATTTTGGCCGTAATGTTTGTAGATTATTCTGCAATATTATTACGTATATATCGTTTATTCCACTTGTTGATGCAAACGAATTAATGCACTAAATTCGAAAGTGGAATTAAGTATCATTGCACGCGATACAAAATTTGTGATTTATTTATGAGAGAACTAATTGTATTATCAAATTTTACATTCCACAGTTTCGTCTGATACATTAATATAATATAATATATTATATATAACAATACCATGTAAGATTTACTTGTGATACATTTTTTTATCAAGAGTGAAACATTATCCTTGGAAATAAAACATTTTTCTTATTTGCGTATTATTATCAAGCGAAAAATTCTCTCTCTCTCTCTCTCTCTCTCTCTCTTTCTCTCTCTCTCTCATGTAATATTACAGAGAATAGCTTACGCATTAGAAACCTTCACGGTTTATCTATTCGTGTACTTCTATGGTTACATTGAAAGGAATGAATATGGAAGTACGAAGTAAAAGTCCAGTAACGTCGAGAGATGAAGTTATCAACTGTAATATCTATATTACCATATTCGTATGGAAATACGAACGTGCTGCATCGCGTTCTAATTAAAACGCCCCAGGTATCTTTCGCTTTCGCTTGCTTTCAATATAAATTTCGCGCCATCTTGGATAACGATCTCATGCACCTTATCAATCTCTTTCATTTCTGGGAACACGTCGAGAAAACGTGATTGTAATAATTCAGCACCTCCTTTAAGTACCCATTCGGGCAAGTATTATTTGAGACACGCTACATACTATTTCGTCAAAATTAGATTGATATCACGTTAAAATAAACAATTCTTTGATTTATCGCTCATATAGATATATATCTCTCTATTTTCATTGCTATTGACGATTTCTTTAACCCAAGAATGATCATCTGTGATGTTTTTTTAACTCAATGGCGAAAAATGTCAATTGTTCTAAAACATTGTTTTGTATGGATATTATTTAACTGAACATATTTTCTTTTTTTTTTTTAATAACTATTTTTTACAAACTTTTAAATATGCAATTCATCAAAAACCCAATAAAAAAGCGTTATATGAAAATCAAAGTTTTTATTTTTAATATATGTTTGATTTTTATTTATTTTTTTTTCGGAAAATTATGATTAAATTCATATCCATAATGTTCTCAAATATTAATAAATCAGAAAACAATAATCAATATATTGTTAATAATAACAATGATTTTAATTCGTATGTAAAAATACCTCAGGTGACTCGTTCATAAAAAAAAAAGAATAAATAAAAAAAAATCAGGTGACTCTCGGATTAAAAGCACTGAATATGCGCTTGAATATTTACGTGATGTACAGATTCCATTGTATTTCAAAGATAAAGTTGATATATCTTTTTTATGGCTATTCCGCGATTATGTGAAACGAAACGTGTCCGCAATTCGATCGGATCTTCGCCATCGGCACAGCGGTGGCGGATCTTTTGACAAGGAAACATATCGATTCACGCGTTAACGTTTCGCCGAGGAGCGAACGGGCCGCCCACTTATCGAGCCCGCCAGCTCTCAAGGCCTCTTCTCACCACGAAAGGATTTTCGTAAACAAAATTTACGGTCATTGAACCGTGCCGTACCGCGGTGTGTTGCCCCCCATCGGTTGGCGCACGCGAGAGATCACCGAGGTTAGCTCGTTTATTCTCGCTTGAAACGCGATTAAAGTCCGTCGTCTCAGCCGAATCGTTTTGCTTAGGTTTGAATTGCGTTCCGCGGTTCTCTGCTGCGGTCTCGCCTTTCTATCATCTCTCCTTCTGCCTATATTTGTCGCCGTCGGACATTATGATACAACTAATTTGATTATGAATACAATACGGCTTTCGACATTCATCGGAATTAATCTTTCATTTACAATGATCAGTCTTGCAAAAATAAAATCTTTAATTTATTAAAGGAGAATATATTTTAAATAATTATGTATGTCTGATATTATTTTAAGAAAATTATCATTTTGAGGAGATCGAGAGATATGTTTGAAATTACAATAATATTACATTAATTACGTGGAATATTTAATATTTAGGTTGGGTTTAATTTTTGTGATATTATTATTGTCGTGCTGACAGCCTACTTTGTGTCGGCCGATAAATGAAAAAGAAATACAGTTTTTACTATACGCTGTTTTAAAGGTATTATTCTGTGACACAATAAACTGATACGTTTCTTTGTGCATTACAATTAGAGCGTAACGTTAATGGCGCTAATTCTAGCGGTAATTCATTGTTATCGTGCTCGTTAGCACTCGCATTATTTTAACTTTATCACTGCTCTGTATGTACACGCTTTGAAAAATAGCGAGCCGTATGCCACTTCCACATTTATTTTCATTTATTTATTTTTATATGGATACATTTTTCAAACTCATTAAAAGGGATTTCTGCGAAAATACGGGGATTTAATCATCGTCTGAAACAGTCGAGGAACGATGAGACTAACTAGAGTAGAACGCGCGAGCATCTTCGTCTCCGCGATGTTTCCCTTTTTCCACGTTTCGTCCAGCTCGTGTTTTTCGAAATTCACGTAACGTTATAAACGCCGCATATACAACGATGCTTGGGAACAGGTTTGAAACGAGAGGCAAAGTTCCAGAAAGCGCGCATTCAGAATAAAATTCGTCGCTGTAGGTACTTGCCGACTGTGGCGTTAAGCAATTTCCGAGGTAACTCGCGACATTTCGTTCGGAACAATAGCGAGCGGATAACGCGCGTCCCCGATGCATATTTATCAGTTGTCATGCCCGATAACGATCGGTTGATTTCTTAATTATCCCCGGTGCTTATACACGCCGGGGCTTCTCGTTACGAGATGTCATGTCATTTTTCGCACGAGCGGACGTGGATACATTGCACCTGACTGGTCTTAAAAAGGAAACGGGAAAAATATCGCCGTAGATACCGAGTGATCTGTTGGGCCACATGTATGGTATAATTTAACTGTTTGCGTTGAATGGAATTGTTATCTTGGTCGCATAATGAAAATATACTAAGAGGAGAGAAACAAATGGATGGCATTACCTTTGCGTAAAACGGCGGCGCGGCGGGTCATAAAATATCAGGGTCGTGCGAAAATTTCCGCGATTCGCCATTCGATGTTTACAAGCGATCGTTGATCCCCCGTGTCCTTTCTCACGAGAGATTCTTGGGAGCGTAGATGCATCGTTTATTCCCCATGCAAATCGCGTGCGCTAAACGGTAGCGCTATCGTGAGGAAGAAAGTAAATCTCTGTAATCGCGTATTTACGATATTTCCACTCATTCGTTTTAAATATTTTCTGTCAATTTCTTCGCGTCATCGCGCGGTTTATCTGCATACATACGTAAGTTATTAAAATCTCAAATATTTCCTGTTTTCCATCGCTCTCCATTTCATGTTCCAATTAGCAATCTAGCTGATAATCTGTTTGATAAGCGATAACACGGTATAATTGCTAGAGAATGAGTGAACTTTATATACTTTTGTACTTTCTCGACAATAACACGAATACTGCATAGAAACGCAACGAATCTCGCATGAAAGAATATTTGCGCGAGACGCTACGAGATAGTTTGATAGATCGTGGAGGGAAAATGCATCGGATGAATCGCATAGCGCATAGAGAAGCTGTGAGACTGTTGCACTAGCAGTGTACCAATTCGACCGCTATTGCACTCTATGCAGTTGCTTGTGCTATAGCTAGCAACACGTAGTATCTATCGTCCTTTTTGCAAACATCGCTCTCCATCTCTCTAGCGTATGTACTAGCTTTTCCGATACTATCCTCGACGAGGTTTCGATGGCAGGAAACGTTTGACTTTTTTTAATTCGTCATGTAAATAGAAATTATATAGAAAGTAAAGGACTTAAGAGGGAAATCTCAAACGGCTTTAAGTCCATCTGTTTAAGATGTATCGATTGTAACTCTTGAGACTCTCTATAACTAAGAATTATAAAGACTGAACTTTTTTAAGAGACACATTGATTGTGTTTCTCACATATGCGATCTAGAATAAAGACTCTTAATATACGAAATACATTAGTTGAAATATTTAAAAATTTGGGTAGATACAGATTTGAAAATAATTTTGTTAGATGTTTATCAAAATAATTATGTGGGAAAAATGATAAAAAATGCTACAAAAAATTTTGATATTCTAGCAATCAGTTTAAGTGTTTTACTTAATAATTTTGATAGTTTAATAAAATTATATTTTCAGAGATCTCTCTCTGTAGCTTCCTAAATTTTTAGGTACTTTAATAAAACCGTTCTGTCCATGTCATACAGAGTGTTTTGAAATTTGTAAATCGAAATACTTTTTGCTAGGAGATTCTCGAAAAATTAAATAAAAAAATAGATATAAAATTATGTCGAGCTAAAAGAAAAACGATGTGAAGAAAATAAAATAATATGTATTAAATAAAAATAAAGCTACAAACACAGAGTTTCGACCCCAATTGAGTCATTCTCAATGTTAGACACAAAATATTCAAATTCTGAACGGCTTAATTAGAATAAAATATCAATTGTAGGCTCAAAAATAATAAAAAAAAAATACAAACTAATAAACAAACGTAAGGTCGCTGGATATTATCATGTGATAATCAAGCTAATATATTATCATTCTTTACTTTATATTTTAAATAAAAAAAAAAGTTATTTGTGCATTTTTATTTCAAACAATATTTGAGATATAAGAGTTTAAATGTGATCAATTACAGACTATATATATTAAACAATCATTTGTATGTTAGTGAACACGCTAAAGTGCACGCAACTAATACTTCTACCATGTATACACAACTTACGACAAATGACTGTTTAAACATAGCCTATAATTGGTCATATTTAAATTCTTATTATCTTACAAATTACTGCTTAAAATAGAAATAACTTACTTACTTTTTCGAAAACTTTACTACTATAGTTATCTTGTTCACAAATTTCAGGACGTTCTGTATGTATGATATTTAAGTGAATTATTATTATATGTCATTTAGATTAATTAATTAACAATTCTCTGTTATATATCAATTATATTAATTATAATAGTTATATTAATTATAATAATGCAGTTTCTACATTATTATATTTTTGCAGTTGCAAATAAACTCCACAATCACTAATAATTAATATTGCATCATTCCTTGCGGACTGTCGATATAATCCTTTGGTATTACATGCGAAACCGTACTCGATTGACGATCATTTCATGTTATATTTTACGGAAAAATCAGAGCTAGATCTTGATTGAAGCCACCACATATTTCCCGCGTTGTAGAATCGACTAGGTTTTTTTATTCCGCTGATGGCGCGTTCTTTCACGAATCTCCAGCAGAGAAGTCGAACTAACGATTCCGCTCGCAGACACGCCTGCTTTTCACCTATTTCTCTTTCTCGTTCTCGCATTCTCCGACGAGAAAAGTAGATGGAAGATGAGATCGTACGTATAATTAGAAAGTATATGTACGTACTCACTTGGTGGAGTCCGCAAATATCTCGCCAACTCGCGGAAAGCACTGACTGACAGTAGTTAAGCGAACGATTTATTTGCACTTTTTGTGTGCACTCCTTCCTCAATGCATTTATGTGCGTTCTCGTGATTCCTGAATCACTAACTTCGTTGAAAGTTCTTTTTTTTTTTTTATTACGTTAGATGCCCTATTTCAACAAACTTTGAATTTCAGATCGCCATCAATAGCGGTGTATGTTAATCAATTTAATTTCTTCATTTTCATACATATTTTTCCCTTTAATCTCGCTTCTTTGGTTTCTCTTTATTCTCGGCGCTTGTGAGCTAAAAAAAAAAAAGACACCTATCGTAGTAATGTGTAATGAAATTAGCGTCTGGTAGAGACATTCTGTCTTCGGGAGTATGAAAATTCGTTGACTCGATTATAGGGACCGATGAACACGTTCGGTCGATTTGACTTAACCGAGGGAAAAAGGCTTGTCTCTTCGCGCACGAGTTTGTATAGGGCAGACTGTTGTACACAGTACACAGTCTGGCCCTTTACCTACGATAAGTTTCTCGTCGGATCGTTAAGTAAATAATATGATGAAAGTGATTAAAGAGGGACAAAATTAGATCGTAATTAATTTAATTTATCTAGCTCTGATGACCACACCACACACATATATCACAATATGATACCTTATTTAAACCGCTTAAAAATATAGAATTTTACTTCTCTTGTATTATATCAATTCTTGTATTATATCTATTGTTTTTTCTTAATGCGACGGGCATCTTGGGATTTAATTAAGTCAAATGAAGATTAATCTACGTTTAATCTATATAGAATATTCTATAACCTATATAAAATATTTATAAATATTTTAATTCTATCTACTAGCTTTGTAATAGCAGTTTTACCTCGCCACTTGCGTTCCACTGCGTTATATGTTTCTCTTATATTTCTTCTTGTCACTTAATTTGTAATTTTGTTATGTTGTGTAAAGATTAAAGATGTAAAGATACCTTGATATTCTAATCTGTCAAAACGCATATATTAAAGCACGGGTTTAAGGGAACGCGCCTTAAAATCCATCGATGTGGATTACACAACGGAACGCGCTATTCACGCATAAACAACGTACGGCGCACCTTTCATACTCCTACATCTCTGCGGTGCAATCGATGACTGAACGGGGAGGGGCCATCTTGCTTGGATGATTTACTCAAGAGATCTTTGACGATTCTCCTGCCGAGAGAGTTAGTTGACATACGCCCGTGTGCATGCACATTACATCACGTGTTTAACGCGATATCTTTAGCAGGTCAACTTGTTTATATACATACGATCTTCTATTGATAACTAAATGTTACAGAATAATAAACGTTTTTTCTGATTAAGATAGCTGACTTTTCCGTCATTGTTTGTAACTTAGGGTTGTGACTTAGGTTTTCAAATTCTCATGCCTTTCTCTCTTACATATCTTTTTTACAATGTACATATTTGGGAACATTAATTTTTTACAATAAATTTGGGACATTAATCGTTGAAATTTATTTAGCTCTATCTGGGATCAGATATATATTATATAATAATGTTGAAAAAAATTAATTTCTTAAACTTTTGAAAAAAAATTAATTTTTTAGCATGAATTACTTATTAAAATATCTTTGAATTGAATTAAAAAAATTTTTTAACATTCTTTTAAATCAAGTCTAAAAGGGTTAAACGTATATTATCAAAATTATGTCATCGCTGTGAACTCTATGTCACAAAGATTTATAGGCAACGCAATTAGAAATATTACTCTTCAAAAAGAAAAAGAATATACACATATTTCGGTATCGCGATTTCATTTCAGGACGATATTTGCTTAGGCAAATAGCATTTCGTAAGGAAGTGAATATTTAGAAAACACTTAAATTATTTATATTTGATTAAAACGCTGATTCATATTTATGTTCATCGCGAATTATTTTATATTAAATAGATAGTGTATATTCTAAATATCGTGCATTTCCTTAATTGTAAATATTAGTTGAATTAATATTAATTGAACTGAAAATATTTAATTCCATTTCAGAAAAAATGTCAATAGTTATTTAATTATTATATATTTGTATAGAAGTAAAGAGTTATGTTTATATTTTCAAAGATGTGCGAATATATACATGTCCAGAAAGATATCGTTCTTAATTTAATTTTAAGCAGATTTCATTTTCGCAGAATTTTAATTTTACAATTAGCTATTAAAATTGACATTTTTTTAATAATGTGTGCGCAACTTTTATAAATTACTAGGAACGTTTTGTCCAATTTTCTATAGGAAATAGTATGTTTTAAAAGTTTGCTAAAGAATTTTTATCCGAGAAAAAATGCGCAAAGAGTGCTCTATACAGTATATATTTAATGCGAACAATGTATCCACTCTGCACACAAATTAGCGAGATGAATACAAACTACTACCTTGAGTGCTCGTCCGGCTGCGTTTATTAAAATTCATGAAAAGTCAATTAGCCGATTAATCATGACACGCAGAGTGCTCCTTTAGGATGCAAGAATTACCTTGCCTGCCTAAACGCGGCATTATATCGTCCGAATGCGTGAGTAAGCTTCAATCCACAACTACCTATCATGCATGTATATATCACATCTTTATTCTTCATTATGTCCATGACGTAAATGGTCTATACATTATGGTTGCAAGATTTATCGTTATTATATAATAACGTATCGCATGATAGAATTATATATCATGATGTTAAGGCCAATGTTGATGAGTTAATATTTTACTTAAGATATAGAATTTAGATGCTAAGGTTTTGTAATAAAATATAATATTTTTAATATAAACATACGTAAGTTATTAATTAAATAATACAATTATTTTTATATTTTTGTTTTATAGAGAAAAACAAAGTTATACTGAAAGATCTTAGAGAGTTTTGTTATTTATCATATTTCAGTGATTAATTTTATAATATTTGTTTGATGTTTTAATTTTTTAAAAGATACAGTCGCAATCATTTTTTACTTTATTAAGTTATAGACATAATATTCTGTGTATATTTTATTCGTGATATATTTTTCTCATCTTTTTCCAAGATGACTATTAATATTGACCTGAATTTGCCGTTTAAAAGGCCGCTTAATCACGAGTTGTGTTCTCCCTGTTTAGTAGCATGAAGGCACAGACTGGAAGGGATCTTGTTTGTTTTTTAATCTTTAATCTACTTTGCCTACAGTTTCATATTACTGTATTCATGTGTAAGGCTGTACGCGGAATGTCATTGACAACAACAACCAACTTTATTCTTTCTGACAGATGATGTAAACAAGTGCTCTTCAAAGGCTTTAATGAACGTCCATATTTTCATTTGTTAATCAAAAATTAACTTTTTAAATCATTTATTTTGTGGTACAACTAGAAGAATTTTGAATTGTCATAATTGTTTATCTCATAGTAAAGAAATTGAATTATTTTTACTTTGATAATTTATTCATGTTATCGCTTTGACGCTCTAGAAAATTTAATAATTACTAGAAAAATTATTCAAGAGAATAAAGTATATTAAATAATGAAAAACAAAGTTTGTCGTGCGAGTTAGTCATCTGGAAAGTTATAACTAACTACAATCACAAGATCTTTTTCATATCAATAATATAATTCGAAATTTCCTTAAATAGTTACTTGCCACCGGTCACGATTCTGGGCCATATCTATAATTTAATACCCTTGTACTCTTCTCGTTCGCTTCGACGAAGACGCATTATGCCTCGCTCGCGTCCGCGAGATCACGCTGCAAGATTTCTCCTTGGCAATCAGGATCGTATTCCGCCTCCCGCTACGTGCGTCTATCTCGGCCTCCTAGCTGAGGTAGCCTCGTTTCCGTCTCGTCTCTCCTCGCCGCGCGTAATACCATTATCTATCTCTCACTTGTTATGCCGCCAACGTTTGACCGGGATAACAGAATCAACGTTGCATTTAGGGTACATACAGATCGGTCAACGCCTTCGTATACGAGCCCCGAGGATTCTTTCCGAATGATTGATGATTAGAATAACGGCCGTGAAATAAATTGTGATGATTGATAAAAAAATGTCACAGCTTGTTTTTCAAGAGACGTAAAAATGTACAATTAGTCACTTCCTCTAACAAAGTTATCTTCATTAATAATATGAGATTTTCACCCTTCATTTGTAATCTAGGTTTTCGAACTTTGATGCAGATTTTTATATTGTTCTGAGCTGTATTAAAATTTGAAAAAATTCCTACATACTTGTGAAAATTTTAATGACGAGTTTTTAATAGAAGTTGGATTTCTTTTATTCTTTACAAATTTAAATTTGTCTATTAGAATTTACAATAAAAAAATTGACTGTGTCATCAAAGTCCTATTTTAATCCCATATTTTATTAGAGAATTGATAAAAAGTTAAACGTGTAAAAACTCTTAACATTATTAATAAATAATTTAACTAATTATTACAATTGTTTAATTTTAATAGTATATGTTAATATTTTTTTATTATTAAAAAGGTATGAAAATAGGCGCTATTAAAGATACAACTATTTGTTATTCTAAAGTACACATTGTTTAATCGGTTTTGGAGATCAGGAACTTGTTAGTCAAACAGAGACCATGCACATGGTTTTTTTCAGTAATGGAAGTAAAAGCCGATATATGATAATTCGTCTATTTTTCAATGATTGCGCTGCCTTTGATCCTTCATATGTATTCATTGCCACCTTATTATTCCATTCGAGTGTCGGAGAATCAATGTTGCATTCATAAAGATGGATCATCACCACTCGGACGTGCATCCGCAACCATTTTGCGGATGATGTACAAATTTCATGCCTGCAACGTAAATCAGAGGATTGAAAATGATAGCATCTATTTTACTCATTTTAATTGTACTCGACTGTACATAGATTTTTAATTCAAAATTTGATTACATTATTATATATCTTATATTGAACCAAAAATTTCTGATACTAATGAGTGAGGAAGGCCATATTTGATCAAGGTCTTACAATTAATGCCTATAATGATATTTTTGTCTAAAATTTTACAATTTTCAGTTCCAGTAAATTGCGCACCGATTATTTGTCGGCCTTGAAACAGTTTCTTGAAAATAAAGTTGGAGTGCGTAATATCACAAATTAGATTGACAAGCACTTAATACTAGAACTTAATATTACTGAAGCTAATAAGCATATTTTCTTTAAAGAATGTAATTGTGCAAAATATCAGGAATTTAAACCTGGCTGGATCTCTCTCATTCAGTGCAGGCAAAAAGTTTGTAATTTTCTTCTTTAAAATAGCTTTTCAAGCTTCAAGTTTGGCATAGTGATACCCAAATCCAGCTAGAAAAATTATGGGATCTCTCAGGCGGCAGCATCGCGCCCACACATTTGTGTGTAAAACTAAGTGATCATAAAATTACCGGATTCTGCGCGTCGCGACGGGAAAAAGTTTGCGATTTTGCGAGGCGAGCAAAAGGGCTTTTTACTTGTTCTTCCGAGTTCATCGAATGTTATCGGCGTCCTCTCGCGTGTCACAGAGCCGTAAAAACCGGATCGACAGTGCTTTTGCAATTCGCGCGCTAACCGCTGTGCGGCATCGGACCCGTAACGGCCTCGCGTACTTAGAGAGTTTTTTGTTGTGCGGCGTGTTATCATCGTACGATCGATCTCGTCCTTCGACAAAGCCGAGTCATACTAGTCATAGCTATCTAGTCACTCATATTATTTGAATTAGACAGGTGACTTTCAGAAATGTATACAGAGAACTTGTATACACCTGATAAAAATTACTTATCTAAATTACGTAAATACGTAGGTTCTTTTTGTAACGAAAAAAAATGTAGAATTTGTTTGGAAAATGAAATATATATTATTTTTACTAAGTAAACAGCGCGTGTTAAGAAATGAATGGTTTTGCGTGGATTACAGATGACACGCTATCGTATCAGGCACTACCTCCTTCGCGTTTTTAGAGCTGTGCACGTTGGTGCCAGGCCATAGCATGTTGGTACGTTCGCTTCGTGAAAATAATCCTGATGGCGCCGTTTTCATATAGCGTGAATCACTTTTCGCAAGATAGTTAACGCTGAATATGCACTTCTTTTCATGAAAGTCGTACAATACGGACCTTACACAGTCAGTAATACTGTCTCAGTATCAATAAATACTGACAATATTGTTGATCTGTGTGATTAATATTGATTTTTGATTATATATACACTGAGAGAAAAAAAATAGTTGTGACAATTATAAAGTACAACTCTAAAATTTAAATACTTGCAACTAGTTTTAAAAAGTAATAAGAATGAATTAAAGTAATACCGAAAATAAAAATTTATAGTATAGTACTATAAAGATATAGTATTCAGTACTATTTCAGTTCTTATTATTTTGTAAAACTAGTTGCAAGTACTTAAATTATTAGAGTTGTCAATTTGATAGAGTTGTCAAAACTAAATTTTTCTGTAGAATGTTGACAGTGTCAGTGATCTGAACGACTTCATTCTCGAACATGAGTATCCTCTACTAGTGATAATGATATTCGAGAATAAAATTAATTCTACTTTACTAAATCTTAATATATATTTTAAAAAATAGTACTTAGCAAATATTTACTTACAATAAATAAATATTTATTTAATAAAAAATGAATTAAATTAATGATACTAAAAATTAATGATACTAATAAATCTATTAGTCTATTTAGAATTATTCAAATAAATAAATTTATTAAAAATATGAAAAGAAAGAGCATAAAGAATCACAGCACAAGATGTAGTTAGTGATATTTAATTATTATAATTAAATGATATTATGATATGATTTGATATTATAATTAAATATCACTAACTACATCTTGTGCTGTGGTTCTTTATGCTCTATCTTTTCATATTTTTGAAATTATAACCACATTTATTTTTTACATTTTTGAAATTTATTAAAATTTAGTATACAATTTTTTTTATAGAAAAAGAGTGCAAATATAAGTGGAGAAAGAAAAACAAAAATAGAATGTGAGTTTTGAAGAGTATGTAATACTGTATTGATCGTAAAATTCACAGATGAGAGAGAACGTGGGAAATCTTTATTCTGTGTATACGATAATCTTGTGGAACTCATGACGAAGAAAGAGCCCATGAATGCATCATTACTCGTATGCATCTCACAAGTTAATTTCATCTGCGACGTCGGCGTCGCCAGGCTCGCAAATAAGCGGTCATTACCAAAGAGAGAAGATGATCTTGCGGTCGTGTACGCATCTCGGTGATCGATCCGATCGTATAAATAAAATATGCTTCTCGATGACGCGAAAAAATAAATTCTTCCTACATGAAATTACAATGGTGTTTATTATTCCGCTTAGTTAATCCGCTTCTGTTTCGTTCCATTTAATTCGCTCGAGCGAGTCGAGTCGAATCGCGCCGCGTGCGACCGTTTTATCACCTCACACGTTCTCCGACGTGCCCTGACCATCCTTATATCCCGAAAGACAAAGCGTATACGGTATATCGTGAATGCACAGCGACTCGTGAGCACGGGCATGCGGTAGCACGGCAGTCGCGACATTAATAATTCAACAAAGCGCGCACATGGAGTGGCGGATTTAGGCTTCTGAGCGTTATAAATATTTAGATCGTCGCGAAGATCGCGGCCGTAAAAATGGAGCCGAAACGGGACGAAAGATTGCAAGCGAGGAGATAGACGAATCAGAGTTAAGGGAGAGAATTATTTGGAATTATTTTCGAAGAAACGAACACACTCAGGTCACGCTATCGTTAGTCAGCGTTGTTAGTCTCACTTTTGTTAGTTTAGTCAGTTTTAATTGACATATTAAATTTGTATTATTAATTAAACATCCAGTAGTTTGCTTGTCTTTGATTTATTTTATCATTTTATTACGTTTTTAAATAGATTTATTTAACATTAAATTTCATTTTTTTTTACATTAAAATAGTTCAGTCGTCCTAATACCTTGCAACCTTATAAGTAAATATAAGAAAATGTAAAAAAATTCTTAATTATGAATTGAATTTTCGTCCAGAGTAGTTAATGGAAGAAAAATATAAGTAGCATTAATCTATTAATTATCTCATTAATTTCTTTATAAATAATTTTTTGAGTAAAATTACATTATGTGCTGATTATTGATGACAAGCGATTACCTTGCAGCTTCCTATTAATTTCCACGAATAGAACGATTACTCAGATAAATACAATAATTGTTGCAATTATTCTCTTACAATACTTTACATACGTAGCAAAAAGGAATGCAATACTGTTATTATCGTATAGTTTTAAACTGGCTTTTATTTTTCATTAACGTGCGAAATCTATTATTTACAATCTTTTGTTTTCGAAAAAAAACATTAGCTCATGTTTTTTTAGTTTTTTATCAATGTTTGGATTGCTTTTGATTAAGTCCATTATTTTCTTGATTATATAAAAGTGAAGCAATTATATGTCAATTAAATCACTTATACGTATATATGTGCGTGTGCGTATGTGTGTGTGTGTGTGTGTGTGTGTGTGTGCATATGTGTGTATCGAATACGTGAATGTACATATTGAATATTATGAAATTTTTTACAATAGTCACTTAAATATATATCTTTGAGATGTACATACATATGTGTATAACTTTTACGTCTAACTTGATAAAATAGGCTAAACGGAATTGACTAGTCTTCAAAAATCAATAACAACTTTAAATCCTTTCAATCTGCCTCCTTTACTTTTAGAACAAATAACGAAATATTAATTCTATCTTTATAAAAAAAATATCCTTTATATATACTAGATGGGGTGAAAAGTAACCTCCTTGACCGCCAGAATGCGCCACTACTGCAAAAAAGTTTATGGTGCCTTGTAGTTCATATTTAGGCAGACATGCCAAGTGGCAGTGCGATACTGCCCTTAGTTTTGTTTTGAGAGCTGATTGTTGTTGACGTGTTTGCGAAAACGATTTTCGTTCTCTCATAAAACATTATTTTTTGAGAGGCAAAACGGCGAAGGAAACAAAAGAAAAGTTGGATAAATATTATGTGGCTAATACTCCGTCAGATTACACCGTCAAATATTGGTTTCGAGAGTTTCGTGGTGGCCGCAACTCCACTACCGATGAAGTCCGCAGCGGCAGGCCCTCCGATGCGGTTACCGAGGAAAATGTCAAAAAAATACATGAAATGGTGTTGGCTGACCGGAAAGTGAAGGTGCGCGAGCTAGCAGATGCTACAAAGATTAGTACTGAGCGAACACGCCATATTTTGGGCGAGATTCTGCACAAGAAAAAAATTTTTTTCATTCCCAAGGAGGTTACTTTTCACCCCACCTAGTATATATATATATTTTGAACATTATTCTCATATAAATATGAACTTATTAATGAGATAAATAGGATACGTACAACTGAGCGATCAAATTTAGAAAATTATATTCTTTCCATTCGCATAAATTGTGATATTTTACATTTATTGCCGGTTGTAAAAATGACTTTGTAGTATACTTTTTGTGAAAGTCTCCTGTATGTGATTCGCTGAGTCTTGCGGTAAAGGCTATAATCAACTGTCGCTGATCGCGGTAAGAGTGCAGTGTTAATATCAAAACCTAAATGCAAAGTGTTACTCTGTGCAGGTTATACTTTGACCTAAGTGTTACCTTGAGACCATCATTAATCATGCAATAACAGGTTTGCAAAAATCACACATTAACATATATGTCCCGGATGACGGAAGATTTGAAAAAATTCCGTTAGCTGATCGACATATTATCTTTGCAATACGCGAAGGATAACTGTAACGCGTTATTCATCTGCTTATTTATTGATTTGGCAAAAAAGAGCTTGATGGATCTGGCGTCAATTAACAACTTCATATCGGAAACAAGAAAGTGAACATAAGTTTGAAAAAAATAGAAACAACATTAGAAACCGTTTTCTTTTCACAGAGATTCTCTAACGGCATATCGCCGCGAGTATTACAACTTATAACTCGTCCGAGGCTTTTCCACGACTTACGCAATAAGAAAACGCGCGTATATGAAATAAACGCGTAAATGTATTTGCGCAACCGCGCTAATGCACCGTGAGACCGAAACGAATTTCTTTCTCGCTTTTACCCTTGTATCGTATATATATTAGCGATCTTTTATATTATATTACTACATCGCAAGCTTAACTGACGTATTATTACCGTATTGATTCTCTTATCCACGTAAGAGTGTATTTCTTATTATTCCTTTCGATATTTCATTCCTTCGTGATCCCTCGATAAATTGCTACCCTGACGCGACCTTTCTTATTTCCTGACCTCGGAACCTTGACCCAGACTTTCTCTCATGACAATCGATCAATCAAATTGTAAACTATCTGAACTATGATATTGATTAATCGCACAATCTTGAAATCCATAAATGATAATTAATTAGTCGTGATGCAATTTTTAACTTGCATCGCGAAAGATTATCACATCCTACGTGCGATTAGGACACTCAGCATATTATTACTCGTAAACTGTTAAGTCAGCTGATCACTTTGAATAATCGGACGTTATTCAGCGATGCTAACGAAGCGGATTATAAATCTTGGCGCTAAAAAACTGCTTACTTCCATCATAATTTCAGACACGTGTCACGTATGATTAAGTGTCGCACGGCGCACAAATAATTTTTCGTATTTGTGGCAATAATTGTAAATTAAATTGATGTTGAAGTTAGTCCATTTTATAGATGAAAGTGAGTAATTGCGAAAGAGTCGATTATACAGTTAAATACTGATTTCCTCAAGGTTCAGGAATTACGGGTACTGCATTACCATTGCATAATGCTCAGTCGGACGATAATCTGCCAGTTATTACCGTACCGTTGAAAAGTGTTTCCTTATTAGAGGTGGCCTCTTATAGGTGGTCGCTAACGTATTACATCCATCCGGCGTAAGAGCGTAAGATCGATCGAAGTACGTTACGCGGCGGTAAATTGAAGTTCAATACGGTCACGATGAAATCACTCGGCGAAATGTGCGCTTTTGCCACGTCATAATCTGTCTTTTTGCCGCGTGCAATTTCATTTCCTCTTTCTCTGATCGATGTCGATCATTTCGCCTTAATGCGACAGTACTTTCTGAGTTTCACCCACGTTTGTTTTATAGAGGACGGAATCCGTTGAAGGAAAATGATTTTATCTATAGAGAAGATTTTTCTTTGTCTTGCACACAGAAAAATATTATACATATTGTACGCAAATTATAATTACTTATTTCAAAAGTCTATATATCCGCAAATTTATCATAAAAGTTTATAAACATCGAATTTTTTAAGAATATATTCTGAATCCTGCACGATAAGATTTTAGTGAAGTATCTAAAAATGTAGCTAAGTATACATCTGAAAATAATTTCGTTGGATCATCAAAATAATTGCGTAGGAATCTCAAGCATAATGAATAATGCTGTATAAAGTTTTAACATTCTAGCAACCAGTTTGAGCATCCTACATAATTATTTTATAAATTTATTATTATTAATGGTTTATTATTATTAATGGACCATTATGGTTTATTAATGGTCCAATAAAATTATTATTAGGTCTGTATTTAGCTAAATTTTTACTTCAGAAAAACCTTTCTGTGTAATAATTGCATAAGTTTAATACTTTAATCAAGATTAAATTAAAACAAATTCGTTTTGCTCATTAAGCAAACATAAAGTTGCTTCTTCTATCAAGTTTATAATATTCTTTAAAAGAAAATTCTTGTTTTTAGTATATTAGGTGTTGGAATTAATTCGTAGCGTTTTTAATGAAAGAATGTTATTTATTTCACATGAGCATTAAAAAATACATTAATGAAAGTACTTCCCATCACTTGTAAAACGCTACGAATTAATTCCAACACCTAATATATTAATGAGTTTTTCTAAAATTTGTAATAAGTATTACAATATTAATATCAAGAAAATATTCTTCATTAAAGATAATTGTTACTTAAAAGAAAGAAAGTAAATTCCATAATCACGTTTCTTAGCAATTGAATGATATTTTTCTGCGTGAAGGCGGTCAGAAGTATTTTCTTTATAATTTATCCTACATTTTTTATAATTTTTTTTCTTTTACTTTCAGGTGCTTCATGGACTAGAGTAACATCCTTGGAAGAAAGTAGACTATCATTCGTAAAATTATTTAGAAAATTTTGCGAAGAGTTCGGTAAAATAACGTGTGCGATAATAATGTAAAGGAAAATGTGATTCTCGGTCAGTGATTACTGATTACGTTGATACAGAAAAAAAGCAAGAAACGAACTGTATAATAGAAACCGTGGTAGTAAAGTAAAGAGAAGAAGAGAAAGATAAGCACTATATAAAAGGTACAGAAAAATAGAAGAAAGAAGAGGAGAGACGCATTGCGATCGCATCCGATCAAGCTAAAACGTTCTCTCGGTCGATCGTTTTCTCTGTGGAAGGTACGTCAGAGAATCGTCCTCTATTTCCACCGTCTTGCCCTCTCTGAACTCGAATCTCGATAGATCGCCTCGACGCGGCAGCCGACGCCTCCTGCCTACTTTCTATCGCCCTGAAACGTATCCCGAGGTGCACCTCGCCTCGGTAAAACCTCCGAGAAACGAGTTTTACGGCCGATTCTCTCACGGCGAAACGCGACGAAACGAGCGTAATTACGCGAGGATAGTCTACTCTCGCACGCTGCCTTCCTTTTTTCCTTCATCCCCTTTCTTTCTTTGCTTAAAGAAGGAAAGAACCTCGGGAAACGGGAACATCGCGGGAGTGCCGTTTAATCGGCCAACACAATCGATCGAGTCGATCGATTCGGCGAAGACGTGATGTTAGAATGATTATTCGTTCGAGAGAGATTATATTCGTTAGAGAGATTATCGCGACGATTTCATTATTGGTTTAAAAAATTCAGATAAGGACAAGATTTGAAACGAAAGATTATACCATACTTATTTTCGTAAAAAAAATTACATATAAGAGATTTGAGAGATACAGAGAATTAAATTAAAGAGAAAATTATCCGAACAGAATAATTGTAATTAGCGATTGACCGTGTTCTCGTTTGTGTTGCGTTTCGCTTGTAGACACAGGACAATGAGTCGATCCGCACTGTTGAATTCACATTGTCAAATTATATCCAATTTGAGTTATTTTTAATTATTTCTAAAGATCACCACTTCTCCTATTCAATATATCGTTAATTTAATTAAAACAATGGAGTTAAATAATTTAATTTAAACAAATGTATTAAATTAGATTTAATTAATTTAGTTTATTATTAAGTGCACATGTTAATAAGAACGTTACTTACTTTAAAACTATCCACAGAAATATATTGATTTACATTTTGATATACATGGAAGTTAAAAATAAAAAAATGTTATTTAATTTGAAGGATTGGCTTACCGTTGCTCCTTTGATATCTAACTGTGCACGTGCGAACGATCTTCGCAATCGAGATTAAAATAAACAGGTCTTTTGATGGTACTATTTCCTCTTACAGTTGACGATTACAGTAGCTGTTTCGAGAGAAGATTGCTCGACGAGCTCGCAAAATAGGCGAAGGTACCGTCTCTCTGGGAAAAAGAGAAAAGGCGAATTGGAAGGAAGAAAAGTGTAGATATCCCGCTGGTCCATCGCACACTGTTTATCCTGGGAATCGAGCCGAGCGCCCGGGCGCCTCGATACTCCGTGCGATTGCTTTCAAAGACGAAAGAAGGATTCCGCAAGGATCGGGTAGAAGGAAAACAACGTGCGCAACGATACAGGAAAAGAGAGATGTACCGAGAACCGAGCAGTTCGTCGGGCAGCGGCGCTTCTACCAAGGGCGACGAAGTCGAACTCGTCAGTAGATTCCTGGCGCCGCTCTGCGCCAGAGACGAAGCGGCAAGGAACATCGCCTTGGCTGCGGCCAGGACTACCGTCGAAGGATGGCTGGGTGGCGTCAGCAGCCCAAATCGCTGGGAGGACGCCGGCGACATCGAGGACATCAAGACCGCGAGTGGGAAATTTTCCAGTTCTCAGGACGGAAGGTGAGTGTTTTGTCATTGTAGAGTAGTAGTGAGATTTGGTTATGAAAGTAATGCGAATTTTGGACATAATTATATCAAATTGATAATTAATTTGATTAAATCAAATTTGTGCAAGTGGATAATTAATTTGATTAAATCGAATAAGTAAGTAAGGACCGATACGATCGAGGCTAGATCTTGACCTAATATTTTTATATGTCAATTCTAATCTCATTTTCCAGTTTACATACTGCGCGCCGCTTACTATCTGTCGAATTTTTAAAATGCTAATTGTATCTTTATCAAATCGATGATTGATTTAATTATAATATTGTTTCAGCTTTAGTTTATGATTGCATTTCAAGACCGACAATAATCGGCGGGACAGTTCATATAATTGAAAAATGATTTAGAATTTACATATAAAAATTATTAGTTATCAAGATCTAGCCTTGTTTGTTTTTTTTCCTTTACTTATTTGATTAGTTATAGCGACCTAGATTAACTTATTATTATTTGATTAATTTCTGCTTATTTTTTATTGAATTTTAATGTTTTTAAAAAAAAACTTACATATTCTTGTTGATAATAATTATTAATTTGATCGGGCAGTGTTAAATCGTAGTATTTTAATCATGATTACATAAAGCGATCTCTAATCTTGAAACTATGTAAACATTCGCTGTTAAACGCCGTTATTCACATCATTGTTAAATGTTTAGATTTAATTGATATGTTACGATGAACATTTTATTTTCCGTATTTATTGAATAATAATACGGACATAACGCTAAAGAGCATTAAAATTATACAATTTGTTGAACAAGCTTGTTTACCGGTATCAATTACCTGGACCATTGATTAACAATTAATCAATTAACGGTTATCAAATAACAAATAATGTATGCGGTATATTGTGTAATAAATACTTCCTAAAATCTCGTTTCGCGTATCATAATTTCGATCGAGCGGACATATTTAATCGGAGCAAACATTTTGTTCCATGCTCTCTCTCAGCAAATTATTGGTCCTGGATTTAATATCAGCATTCAGTCACGCAACACGTAAAATCCGATGCGAACGCGGTATTTAAATAATCACGGCGGTTCATTAAAATGTGCACGTTATCAGGATTAATAACAAGCACGGAAGAATATTATATTCATTTAAGCGTAACTACAAGGACCAAATGTTGTGGTAATTTCCTGCAGCTTTTTTTTTTTAAATAAAATTCATACACTTTGTTTCCGTTTCAACTTACTAAAATTACAAAGCATTTCTGGCAGAATGATTCTAACTTTTAAATAATATTGAGGGAAAGTTGATAATAGATTACATAATGTTAGAAATCGTACAAATGGACATAATTAAAAATAATTGTATTGAGAAAGTCACGTACAAAAAGAAATGTTTCGCGATGGTCAGAGATGATTGCTGTTTATCATGACAAATCTGGAATAGTGATTTTATCAACTACAATAGTGATTTTATGAAAACGAGCAATTTATCTTCGTCTGATTTTATTGTTCATAACTCATCATTGAACGAGGTCATTTCAAATTACTTTGTAAATGATTGCTACTATTACGGCTTATTCAGTAACGAGAAAAATAGCGTCTCCTCAAAAGATTTACAAGCAAGACACGTGTATACTCCCGTTATTGACCTCTAATCGATAATATTCGTGTTTGGTTGAAGATACGATATGAGCATCGAACGGTCGCCGACGAGATCGTCGCCGAGAAATGTGCAGCAGCAGCAGCAGCTGTTGCACGACACGTTCCGGACGGAAGGCTTCTTTCCGCAAAGCATCAATGACAATCCACCTCCGTTCCTCGAGGAGAACAATCCGGAATGCTCGTTCGATTGCGTGGATGGTCGTCTTTTGAACGAAAGGCGATTTCGCGAGCGATACGCCAGCGGCGACGGCGTCGAGAGTTGCAGGTCCGGTCATTCGACGTCTTCAGACGAGGGTAGTAAGAGTTTCAATATTGAAGGCAGATGCCCGCGCTTCGGCTCGAACAGCGAGACTGAGAGGAAGCATCCTGGTTCATCGTCGAGTGACAGATCGACAAGCGATGACTATTGCTCTGGCAGGACGAAGAACAATTACGTGAAAGTGAAGGGCGCTAAGCAGAAGCAGCTGGAAGATGACGAGCTTGATGCGGATACCCGAGTGTACGGCAAAAGTCCGAAGTTCGATGACAACCTGAGCGGCCTCGCGTCATTCGACTGTCGGAATCTGAATCGCCGAGCCAAGATTGTCGCCAGCGGCGACCTGCTAACGCACGAACAGCGCCGATACTACGACGCCGGCACCGACGACGACGTCTCTTTCAATGACAGCGAGGCGGCGCGCAGCGACGGGGTTGTCTTTAACACTCTCGACGGTTTCGAAAACGAGAACGATCTATCACCTTTCTACCATCAGGATATGAACTTGGAGAACCGCGAGACAGCGGTCTATGATGACATACCGGAGGATTCTCGCCGGACGCAGCAAGACTATTTGCGCAAGAACGATGAGAGGAAGTTTAGTGCCGGTCAGATCAAAAGGCCGCTCTCGCAGGACGAGGACGTGTCTTCGAAGAGCGGCCGGGTGCTCGAGAGCCCTGAAGTGACACCCGGCGACGTCGGCAGGATGCTGAATCTTGGTAACGCTTTGGACGGACCCAGGCAAGCACAGGCTAACAAGTACCTCAGTCTGGTGACGTTGCATCTGCCGGTGATACTGAGGCTCAGCGTTAATTGCCCCTTCCAGAACGTTAGAATCAAGTGTGCGGAGATCCTCCAGATGGTTAAGGTAAGTGAAAATTATTTCGGATTTATTTCGGAATATTTTGGATTTGGCTAATACGCCAAATAACATACGTCTTTCGTGTTTAAATAAATCTGCGTTAACATTAATTGGCAACTATCTCAAATTAGCTTTCGAGGTTAAAGCTATTTTATACTACAGTATTATATTTTGAAGAATCATTTTTTGTTGTTCTAGGTCTAGTCATATTTTTAATAGAAGTTTACTAAAAAAAATTGTTTTTTATTAGAATCTATTAATTTTCTTTTATTTAAATTTTGAAATTAATATTAGTTTTCAGTTAATTCAATTTGCTTTTATGAAACACAAATATTATTCTTGTCTTATGTGTTGAATCTCTTAGATTTTAAAAGGTGCAGTAAAGCAAGCTGTAAAAGACGGCTTATCATTATTGTCCGTGATTATCTATGTGTGTAGTCTCCGACGGGAATTAAATATCGCACTGTGTGCCATGAGTCAGAGCATACAGAGACATTCCGACATTCCGGAAGAGAAAAAAAATCTTTGCGAAACGACCGATGCGAAAGATAACGGATAGCCTAGATGTGGCGATGGTCGTGCAAAATTTCGCTCGCGAAATCTTGGGAGAACAGACGTTAGCATAGTCGTGAAGTTTACACTCTTGCGTGCACTCGGCCGAAATTCTTTCGTAACGATTCTTCTGAAGTTTATGTTCGCCCGAATATTTCTCGCTGAGTATCCACGTGTTTCAAGTTTATTAGGCAACACGAAGCAAAGTTGAAAACGTTATAATCGACCAAGATAAGAGTACTGTGCATGCGGGATATTTAAAAAATGTCACACCTGCCTCTGCTGGACGAGCTCTCTATTTTTGTGAAAGAAAAAACGTAAAGTTATTGTCAGTTCTATGGCAAATAAAAATTGGTTATTAGATTTTAAGATTTTAATTATTATTTATTATGATTAATTTAAAGTTAAGGGATAAAATTGTATTCTATTTTTGTTTGAATCTTAAAAAAATTACAGCTTTTCTAATTTAGACAAGTTCGAGTCTTATTTATAATTAATTTTATTTTTTGTTAAAATTAAGAATTTAATTTAAAATAAAAAAGTTACGATTACATGATTCTATTCTTATTTTAACTCTCAAAATTATAGCCATTTCAGTTTAGAAAAGTTTGAGCCTTGTTCTTAATTAATTTTAATTTTTGTTGAAATTGAAAATAAAAGCAAGACTTATGAGAATTATTCATGTAATTTTGTAGCAATCGCCATTTTCTTTAGCTCGAAATTTCGGTACTCCTAGCTCAGGCGGAGCAAGTGCAATAATTCTGAAATACCCTGTATACATTCTGCAGCGGAATTGAGATTGTCCAGAATATTTCAAGCTTTATCTCTCCAGCTTTGCGGTAATTTATCCGAGTCCTTCGTGAAGAGTAACTACCGAGTGCGATTCTTATGCTACTGTGACTCTGTATCTCCACTTTTAATGTGCCGCTACTTTATGATTCCCTTAATAAATAAATTATTGTGAGTTTCACGTTAGAAAGAAGCTATTTGGGCTTGCAATCGAAAGTAATCATTGTTTGATCACTTTTGGAACAAAATTTCACTCCTTTGGAGGAAAAAATTGTACTTTGATCCCACCTTAGTGTAATTAGTTTCGAGATATCTTGAAAATTTGACTATAATAAGATTAGAGATGGACAGTAGTTGATGACTGGACAAAAAATGATTACCTTATGAAATTATTATCTTAGCTTGAAATAAGTTCGAAAATGAATACGTGAGAATAATCTGACGAAGGATGTACTTATGTATAAAAGATAAACCGGAGTAACCGACTATATATTAATGGACTTGTTTTGACTGGTTATTTGGGGAGGCGTTTGAACTGCGGCCTAAAAATATCTCGTACCTAGGCAGTTCGCGGTTAAAGCAACTTTAGCCTATCGCAAAGTTGCTCTTTCTGTACCTTCGAGTTCTATGCCGGTCATTAATCTTATTATGGCGGCAGTTAATCTTTTTCCGCGGAAAGAATTACCACGAGAATTGATCTAATTTATGCAACAATGCAGTCATTCAAGAAAATATCTAACAATACTGGCGATATAATTTTATGCGTTGCAAGTTCGTATATAAAGCAAGCAAACGGTCTCACATCATAAATATTTAAAATCGAGGCGACCGTGTAAAATAAAGGACATTTTAAAAAATGTTTCCGGCTAACAACTTTGGATTATTTTAGTGTTATTTGTTTTCTCGAACTTTACGCTCGCAAGGAAATCGCGCGCAAAGTAATATACTCGGGCTTCATTCGTCTCTGATAGTAGGATGAAAATAGACCGTAAAAATAATCGGCTATTTTTGAATTTTCCAGATCAAAGTAACGTATCATATTTCTTTGTTGTTTTTTTAAATATTAATTTTAAAAATAGTATGTCATATATGGGTCATTTTGATTAGTGTGTGAATTATGAAAGTTGAAAAAAAGATATGAAGTATGTGTATATATTTCCTGCACTATAAAGTTTCAACTTGTATATGTGATATATTATTAACTTTTATAGGTGCATTTGTAATTCTATTTATTTTCTTATAATGCTAGTCGACAAAATTTTTTTTATGTTAATCTGATAGGATGTTTTATATAGTATTTTTTGGGTTGATTTCAAAGTTTGTCAAATTTATAAGGGCAGAATTTTTGAATAATATGCATTTAAAAATTCTTTTACTCATATTTTCTGCTTAGAGACATAAATAAATTATTCAAAGAGAATAGCTACTGAATTTAACATGATTTTCTATTCGTTAAACGAATTACGTTTTTTGTTAGAATTACTTTCTAACAAAAAAAATTAATGAATTGGAAGAAATAATCTTATTTTTAGTCAAAGCGGATCTTAGTGTTTAAATTTCACACTAAGATCAGATCTGCTTTGATCGAAAACAGGATTATTTCTCTTAATTGCTTAATTTTTATTTGTTTAATTTAATTAAGAAAAAGATTCTATACGACGAGCTATTATTAGTAAAATGTAAATTTTTAAACAAAAATATGTCGGTTACAAAAAATTAGACTATCTAGAATAATTCTAATTTCATTTTCAGAATCAGCATAAAAAAATATATAAGAGTCAGCTAAATTTATCCATTTAACAAAATCGTCGACTGGTATAATATAATTAAGTAGTGCAAATCGTAATCTATAACATTCAAATTTATATAAACTATTGTCTTAAATAAATTATGTTGAAAAGTGCGAAACAGATGGATATGGGAAAGGATGACGTGTCAATTTAAACGGATATTTCATCCGTTAATAGCAAGACAAAAAATGTAGATTACACACGTAGACACGAATAATATCCGCCGCTCTGCTCACTGATATTGTCACACTCGAGGCTGATCGATACGACTTGTGTGTAAAGCTTTATACATAGTGTAGAACAATTTTCAGGCACGAAGCTGGCAGGAAGTCAGGAAAAGAAAAGGAGGTTTTATACATAAAACACAGTGCGTCGTATCGCGACATCGATAATCGCGTATAATTTGTGAAATATCTCTAATTATTCTACCTCTCTACATACGGTCGAATATTAGTAGACAAAAATATTCTCCTAACTTTTATTTTTTACTAACGTAGAAGATAAAATATATTATTTGCAAATATCGAATTTCAGTCGTAATATAATAATTTTATTAATGAACGAACACTCGGGAAATTCATATCTCGTATCAAATATTAATTATTCTAACTAATAAAATATTTTTTAAATGAAGATATAAAGCACTTCCAGTTATAACGCAATTAAATTAAAGCAATTATTTGATCATCATTCGTTGTTGATTCTCTTAGTCTTTCATTTTTAATTTAAATACAATTTTTTTTAAATATAGCTGTAAATGTAGCTGTTTTTAAAAAGAAATTTATATTTTAATTAATTACAGTCGGAAATGGAGACGATAAAAATAAATATTTTTTCTCATCGTGAAAATTAAATTGTTCGCCGAATTGCTGATGTGTATTTATTCTAATATTATTTTTATTGTAAAAATGTTTTAATCTCATTGGTTGTCGCAATGATTTAAAAAAGTATTTTATAAAAATTAAAAAAAATTTTTCACGATATGTAGACAAAGTTATACAAAAAATTCGCCCAACGTGGGGCTCGAACCCACGACCCTGAGATTAAGAGTCTCATGCTCTACCGACTGAGCTAGCCGGGCTGTTGGTAGAGCGCTTCTCTCTTATATCTTTTCCAAATGAAATTAGATACACAGATGATTAGTGTTATGTTCTGATATACACTGCCAGTATTAAAAATCTATAATATACGTAATATGAACTATTAGATTTTTTATACTATGAATAATTGAACACAGCCAAGATTGAAAATTTGTTCGAAATTAGGCACACAAATAATAAAATTAAAAATTTGTTTTTTTTTTTTTTCAGGAGAGAGGACTTCCAGTACCGGTGCCCGCCTTCGATGGACCTAGTGCCTTCGTCCCTCTCTCGGAGGTAAGTATCTTTGCATGTCATCAATTGCTTTTGTAGATTAGTATGCCAGCTTGTGTTTACGGCCGGTCTAATGAGTGTTTGATAACGTTAATCGAGACGTAACTTGTTCTTTTGTATTCGATTATATTTTTGAAAAGAGACGAAGATTCGAATTACGATAGTATTATTATAATTAATATTTGTGTGGTTTAATGGGAATTTCGATACGGTTTTGATGCATTAAACCATTTAATTCATCATTGATTCAACATTACGGTTATTTTGTGCGAACATGTGATTTTCAATTCGATATCACATTCGCCTAACATGTATTTTAAGATAAATAAGAGTGAACATCTTATTAGATAGTAAAGCGACGGTGAAGACTATTCAGAATACAATCACTCTTATTTACAAAGATAAACGTAAAGATCATGTTTATAATATAATTTTATGATTATTATTATTTTAATGTAATTTATTTAGAAATATTTTATTTTTAACTACGCTATCTATTTTAATTTGCTACAATGTCATAAACACTTTTCTTGATTAAAATCGATAAACGAGATTTCGATGAACGTAATAATTGTTGATACGGATAATAATGTGTGGTAATTCTTATTAAAATGTGGTTTTTCTGCATTTATTATTTTTTTTTATTAGAGATCAGCACGGTTAGTTTATTGTACTCGCGATTGGCCGCGACAAAAAGTGGGATGTGAAAAACGAATTGGTTGATGTTGCTGCGAAATCTGGGCCACCGTGTTAACGCTCGTAGCGTCAATGATTTCTCCAGCTGATTGGCAATAGTCGGTAACGAGTCGACCATGCAGATGATTAGCGCATGTAAACCGGATATTAAATCGGTCTAACACTCATTTGTCCCCGGTGACCCTTAATTTATTTTAATTATTTGTAAGTATTGGTATTGTTCGCTGAAATGCATTTTTTGCGATTTGTCTATGAAGAAAACTACATTGCCGATCGAGTTGATGCACGTGTAGTCTTACAGAGATGAAAAAAATTTTTATAAGTTATTTTTGAAAAATTTTTATTTATATTTATAAAAAAAGAATTATAAGAAAATTATAATTAATGTTTAAATTATCTAATTTTTTATTTTTTATTTTCTATAATTTTTAAAGTATATTTATTAGAATTGCGAATATTAATAAAAGAATATTGTTATTTTTAATTTCTCACTTAATTTTATTTTGCAAGAAATAAAATTTTTTTATTTTATCAATGTAGGATTAGAGGAAAGAATATATCGGTTGTTTTAATCGATTGACAGGTGGCGCCAATGATCAAATTATTCGCGCGGTTCTAAACGGTGTTATAATTAGCAATTATATAGATTAATGTCGTTTAATGAAATTGGAACGTTCTCAAATAATGAATATATTTTTGCGTTTTAAAAAATGGTAATAAAGTAAATGTAGTTTTCAATGATGTATAAAGAATTTTAATTAATTATCTAAATTATTATTGATGTTGGTTATTATAATAATAATCCTTTGTTGCTATGAATTACAATGTATTTCAGTAATGACACTCGAATCGCATTTCACGCTCGAGAATTGCTGACGCAACGTGCTGCGCGTTGCACACATTAACACGAAACTCATTTTGCACTGCAATTTATATTATGGCTACTAATAAACAAGTTTATCGCGATCTATATTTCAAGAGAGATCGGGCTCTTGCGATCTATGTTATTACCGGATATAATATTATATAATGCGATAATTTACGGATCATAATATTGAATTTTTTTACGCGATCTCATGGTATTTAATAAATGCTATCTCAGTTTAGATAAGATTATGAGCCGCATCTGCTGATGCGCACATTTGCATTAAGTAAGGAAGAAATGTATCAGTTCGAATTATCGTATAAACGTGCATCGAGCGCGTATGATTATCCGCACGTGCTATATATTTATTGATATGTGATATTTTCGATGTGTGAAAGAAAATAAAAATATGCTGCCATTCATAAATATCGTTCAATCATGATCGTTGCAGCATCACAGAATTAGAAATAGTGCGTTCTGGAAAATGTGATGTGTGAAACTAATATTCTTGTTAATCTCTTTTTTACACAGGAAAAGTACTACGGCACCTATTTTTTTTTTTTTTTTTTTAATAAAATCTCGTAATCTTTACAATCTTTATTATAAAGTGATTAAAATGTGTTCTCTGAAATGCAATTATCACCATTTCTGTAATAAATCAGGTAAGTGTAAACAAATATATAATTTTCTACAAATAAATTGCACACGATGGTTTTATTCAGGTACAAAAATCGTGATACTTTAAAAAAATAATTTTGAGAGAGTATTAATTTTTTATTTCAGGAAAAATATTTTTATGACGATATTTTTCTTTATATATTATATATGTATATAATATAAAAATTATTAAATGTGCACATTATTATATATATAAGAAATAAAGTAACTTGCCTAAAAGATAGCAAAAAAACGTAGTTTGAAAAACTTCATGTAGGAGATGAAGTATTTGTTATGGAAATATTTATCATTAGGTTCTTTTTGGAAAGAAAATATTATAATTTTTAATTTTTCAATTAAATGATAAAGATCTCTCTTATGAATAATTCGATATCTCGGGTATAATTTTAATTTAACATAAAAATCTTTCTGACGTGATTTATTACTTATTGATTCGTCTGTCATCTTTATGCTGTACGTTCTCTGCGTCACCGAACACGAAATAACTATCGATCATCGAGAACTTAAATATGAAGCGATGATGTATCGTCATTCGGTCACTTTTATCATTTTCTATAGATCTGTGCAAGATCTTACTTGTATAACTGACACGCGATCCATTTGTCATGCGTGCAATATCATGCTCAGCATTCTTGAATGCGAGCAAGAATAGGTATTGCGGAAAAAAACTGCATAGTAGATTATGTAAATGCATGACGCTTTGACGATTTGAAGATAACTGTAAAAATCATTTCGCAACATATTGATTACGAACGTATTTTTGTCACGCATATATAGAGGTATCACGTTACTATTTTTCCTCTTTATAATATTCCAAGGATAACGTTGCAACCTATGGATTATATTTCTTACTTCTTATTTCTTTCGCTTTTCTATAAGAAATTTTGTTGTCCTATTTCGACACTTTTATTGAATCACTCGGAAATATCAGATCCTCTCTTCTATAACTATCTCACATCCTTGCCGGTCAATTTCCAAGGGATATTATCGAACGCGTTCTACTTTATAGTAGTTCCCCAGGTATTGGGGAACCGGTACTGTGTATCGAGAATAAACGAAGTTTCACTTTATCCGGAAAAGCGATAGTAGCTGCCGCATAGCGCAATTTGGCCGCTATTTCTCGAAACCGAATACGATGTGACCTAAATTTCTGACACCACAACCAATTTGCACGTCATGTTGCAGAAACATTCGAAGTTTTTTTTTGTGAAAAATAGAACGCGTGGGATGCGAGGGACAAAAGGAGGGATTGAAAATTAACGGGAATCTTGACCGGGTCAATGAATATTGTTCCTTGGTCAAGCGACTGCGAATAACTCATACACGTTTCATATAGAAGCTCCATTAAAGCTCAAATTGAATCTTCAATTGTTTTCCTTCGTCTCACAATTTGCGCAATCTCGCTGATAAAATGAATTTACGAAGATGAACAAATATCCCATATCTACGACCAATATTATCTGTTTTCTGTTTCCGGTTATTAAAATTGCATTACTTGTTTTCGTTCGAAAAGACGAAATTTTTTCAATAATACGGATTTTTTCTGTTTAGCATTTATTTCTACAATACATTATTTATATTGCCACTACAATTAAATTTATTCAAAATTAGTTTATTACGTTCTTCATTTTATTTCTATAAACATTATTTTTTTCCTTCGTGATAAGTGACTATTAATTGCGTATTGGAGCGTGGTATTCAGCTCGCTTAACTTAGTCTTAAAGCCCATAGCATGCAAGAGCCCTTTGCCGTAAAGGGTTACCGTACTGTTTATTCCGTTAATGATATTAATTAGCTCCTAATTAATTCCGTTTTGACATTTTGACGTATGTTGTATATAAAATTGGAGATATATATATATATATATATATATATATATATATATATATACACACATCGCTCAATGTGACTGAAGATTTAATGAGGATATCATTAATTTTAGAAATTATTAATAGGGAGTTATTAAAATAACGATTTATGAAAGTTCTATATATTTTTTATAAAATATATAGAACTAAAATATATATTTTTTATAAAATATTTAACATTTTTTTTCAACATTGAGTTTTTATTAATTGATAATGTCTAGCTGTTAAATTATTTGTTCTTCTTAACGTAAAGAAAAATTATACATATTAAAGTACTACAAAAAATTAGTCATATTGTTCACACAGTTTCTATTTCTGACATCACCTTTATCTATATATGATTATCTACAGGTCGTTGACATCGCGCCTCGTCTTCTTTAATGCGTCAATTGTCGTCAGTGCTCGCGTGCATTTATCAATTTGACGTAATGGTTCCTATGAATAGAAGGTAGCAATTGCTTTAATTTCATGATCCGACGTTTTGAAAGATCTCGCAGAAAAGCGATGGACGCGACGACAATGGTGACTATCTTATCTTGTTCGCGAATTATCTTCTATTTCTGCTCTCATTCGTACTATCGCAATGCGTAGGAAATAAAGTTAAGAGTAGAGAGTGATACTCTCTTTTCCACCAAAGTAACTATTCGTTGTGTATACGCATTGTTTGAAGTTGCAGCTCGTTTCGGCGCGACGTGCAGCAACACGGAATCGGCATGTCATGTGCGCTGCCGCTTAATTATGTTACATCTAGTTGCGAAACCAATAAACCGTCGTCAAAGCAATTTCCATGGCAACGATGAAACGTTGCTACAGAATTCGGAACCGTAATTCGCTCACAATAACTGCAAATGACAAATCAAGCCGTGGAATTACGGTATTATAATTTTCGTTGCGACATTTAATCCGAAGTTCATTTCCAGTTCATTTCGTTTTTATTTCTACGGGATTGCTAACGTAGCATCTTTTTTTTCCGAGGAGAGTTGATTAGAAGTTTTCCTTTAGTCGAAACTAACTTACTGAATGTTTCTTTAACAAAAGAAAAAGTTAGAAAAGTGTTACGTAAAACTTTATATTTTAGATAGGTACATAAGTTATTTTAGAAACAGTAAAGTTATAATATTTTATAAAGTTGAAAATATTTTATAAAGTATTACTGTTGATCACTAATCAATGATTTTGTTAAATGTATAAATTTGCTGTGTAAATTAATTTTTATGCTAATTTTGAAAATGGGATTAGAATTTATCTTAGGAGCTCTAAATTTTTTGTGATATGTCTCTTCTTAAAAACTTATACACTTCATTAATAACAGCTACAAGAAAGTTTTTTCTTTCAACTCTTAACATATACGATGATTTTCCTATTTTTTTACTGCACTGTAAGTCATTTGTGTCCTCGATTAATTTTCATTACTTTAACAAATATACAAAAATTATTAAGTGTCTTATATATAATACTTTAACATCTTTAGAAAGGATTTATAAGGTGATGTACTTTTTTAAAAAAATTATATATAAACGTTATAACTAATTACTTAATGTTGTAGTTTTTCGAAGAAAAGAAATGTGCAAGACACAAATGACCCAGTTATATTTATATGTGTGTTAATTAAAATAATTTATTTTTGTTTAAAATTTTTTATAACACTATGAACAGAAAATCATGAAATTCAAATCTATTCTATATGAATCATTTATTTATATCTAGAAGAAATAAATAGAGAGGAATTTTTAAAAATATGTTACTCAAAAACTTTGCTCTCCTCATAAATTTGGCAAATAGATTTGAAATCAGCGCAAGAAGTACTGTAAGAAACACCTTAACAAATCAATTTAACATAAGAAAAGTTAAATTTTGTGGACTGTAGTATTATTATGTATGACATATTGAATTTACGCATTGTGTCTCCGATAATATAATCGATAAAAAATGAGTGTTAGAAGATAGTAAAGGAAGATAGCATCTCTCGAGCTAATTTGTAATAAACAGCTAACTTGTAACGTAAACAAAATACATGGCGCAACGTGAAAAGGCTCTAGAGAGCTTAGTGAACGAACACTGACGAAGTTTGAAATATTCAATGACATTTATGCGATGCGTCGCAATGCTCTCTCTCGTAGGATATACACTTTGCGAGCTTTCTCTGGCTGGTAATTTTATTAAAAAAATATTGCGCCCGGCTGCGGCATAATTTATCAAAGGTGTAACGATGTTAGTGCGCTGTATAACACAATTATACACGCGCGTTTATCGGGACGTACGTAATGACTTTCTCTCTTTCTCTCTCTCTCTCTTGCGGATCTCTCTCGCCATTTTTCGCTGTCGACGATATCATTGACGCAAAATAGATGCACGCAATAGCGAGGAGATAACGCGGAAAAAAGAGCCAGCAGTCGACGGAATAGTGAGATATTTCATGTAAATTCCACTCGATTTTACGCAGTCCACGCGCTGCTCCGAAGGCCTCTGCACAAATAAATATCCGTCGCAAGTGCAATACCTATGGAAATATTACGTTGAGCAAATGTTCGATAGCGAATTGAAAATGAGCAGGACATTTGATACGAATCTTTTGTGTCCGCATTCATTTGAATACCTTCTATTATTGAAGTCTTAGGAAGATGTGAGTCGGCAATTTCATATTTCATCCTCGTTTTCAAAGATAATTTTATTAATTTTATTCTAAAATTGATCATTAAAATGTTATAGATGACATTTTCTGGAAATTTTGGAAGGAATTGAACGAATTAAGTCAAATCTATTTGCATAAGAGCTGCTGTTTTTAATAAGAAACTTATTGCATATTATTGAGAAAATATCGAGTAAATGATTTAGGAAATATTTTTTAATTCGATATTGAAAAGAAAATATACAATCTCTCTAGAATGCTTATCGCTCTCGTGTCGATTACCTCTTCGCGTGTGGCTTTATGTTATTTCTTAGATCATCATCGTAAGAGAATTTTTCATAATCTCTTTCTACCATAATTTAATTATTACGTTTTTGATAGAAATGTCGATTCTAATATATGACGACGTTAATATATGACATCGATATCGGTCGAGATAGTGAATGACTTTTACGTTTTCTTTCCCAATTGCTCTTACAATTCTTTCGAGGTAATTATAGTTTCAAGTAAATGGTCTGTTAATAAAAAGTAAGATATATAAGACAGATATGAAACTATTTAGTAATAAAAGACTGATATTGTGGTAGCAGAGACATAGATTGTTTTTCGCAACAGAAATTCGATTAGAAGTTTATTTGCTTAAAATTTTTGATGTTAAAAGCTTACAGTTAAGAATGAACTGGAAACTGAATCTTTATTTAGATTTCTATGGATTGAAGTATTGAAATATTGTGGTATTAAAATCAAAATTAATTCGACGAAACGTTAATCAAACTCAATAACGTGAATGTTACTGATTTAATCATTCCCAAGAGAATATTTCTTCGGATTATAAACCACTAAGAGTATCATTGGCCTCCTTGTCATTAGGAGTAGTGTTTCATTCGTATCGATGTTCGCTGTTATACTTTCTGCGGGTGGCCGAGACCCGAGCTAAAACATAAGTTCTCTTTATGGAAGGGTATTGTTTGAGTTCTGATTTCTATCGTAATGACAAACATGAACGTCAGTTTACCGAAGAATTCGATTCACAATAGAATCGATTAGTCGAAGTCTGACACGCCTCCGATATTACGACTTCTTATCACTTAAGCTCTTTTGTTATTATTGCTCTGATTTGTTATCATTGCTCTTTTAGTTTTGTGTGATTTCATAGCTTATCAGTGACGAATATTTGTCTATTATTTTATTAGTTATTCAGTTCCTCAAGGACAGATTATGAAATAAAGACATCAAGCCAAGACAGATTTTTATAATTTGCAATAAACTTTTTATTTGAGAGATTAAAATTTAAATGATAAGTGAGTAAGTCTTGCGACATTTATATCTCATTTTATTTTATTTTTTTTTAACTAGTAGATTCATCTCTTTATCATTCATTCAACATTCATTAAATGTTCATCATAAATATGAAAAATTTATTTTCTAAGAAGAAAATAAATAAACATTAGTAAGTGCAAAATTAAAATGCTTTTTCCAGACGTAGACGTTTACATTATTTCGCAGTCTCTTGCTTGTTAAATAATTTAGACGCATAAATGCATTTATTAACATTTCATTTGCTCGATTATCATATTTCTTGTTACTGTTCATGTCTTCTTACTCACATTTTAAGGAATTCCAGGACGGCACCGCGAATACCTCTCGTTGAATAGTTTCTCAAGTTCACAAATCATTAAGTTGGCTTGTTGAGAAATTTCTTACTATATTAGATGTTTGTGGTAACAACCGTGAGAATATGTATAGGGCAGATTGTTTGCTAATGTTTATCACATATATACAGAAGATAATTGAAAAATTTTTAATTTCGATTATTTAATAAAATAGTGTGTTAAATGTATCATAATTATTCTATTTATTATTATTGAAACGATGCATAAAGAGAGAAGAATTATTTAACATTACATATAAATAATATATGATAAATAAATAAAATAATATCAGTTTCAATGAAGCTGTATTTTAATTATAATATTGTAGAAACATAAGAAAGGAATAAATTATTTAAATATTACTTCTTTCATATGATTTTCATTAAATAAATATTCTTTTAACATTTTTTTCTCTATTTTCTGTATTGGTATAAACATGGTACTTAAAGTGCATGTTTCGTGCCTCATTAGGAAATTTGTTACCCTCGTAGGTACCTATATTGAAGTATACCTAGCGAACAATCTCCCTTGCATTATTCGGTAATAAAATGACCTTATCTTTAGTTAGTAAAGAACAGAAAGATAAAAAAAGAAAAGGGACGTACGATAAGATAAGTAAATAATGAAAAGGAAACCTATATTGGTGTATAAATGACAACGATATGCTACTACAAAAATTGCTATTGTCATGCAATTCTTGGATAAAATCGATTTCAAAGCGAATGATCTCTTTAAAACAAACTGCGAATATTACTTCTATCCACTTCAAGGTATTCTTTCTTTCTCTTTTCTTCCTTCCTTTGTCTTATCTTTTTTATTCTCTTTTGCTGTTATGTTTCTCAAACATGGTAATTGGCCCTATCCTTCTCATCCAATTATACTCGTGATGGTTATCGGAATGTTTGAAAACAGCTTCTGACCAAGTTACATCAATATTTCGTATTTATGTAATGATATTCGACATGACGTAAATTGTATCCACAAAAAGATCTAGAAATCATATTATTACGTGGAATATCAATATTGAATAGAGGCTTTGTTATGATTTCCTGTACAATTGAATGTAAGCTATTGTACGTCTATATCTCATGAAATATTTTGTCAGGTAATGTTATCTTAACTTGTTACGATCTTTCTAAGATATTATATTATTTTAAAAATCCTCGATTCCTCGAGTAAGAAAGTAATACGTTTATATTTAAGAAGAATAAAAATATATTATAGGAAGAAAAGAGAGAGGCAGTACTTTAAAATAAATCGTATAAAGAAGATGAATGCGAATGGTATATAATAATGTGAAAGTCTGTTTTTGTATCGTTTCTTTTTCTTTTCCATGAAATATGGCTAGCCAATTTACTACTAGAAAGCTTTATGGTAAGTATGATCTTGTCGAAAGACTTGGAACATTAAAAGTATCTTTGTTCGGTAATTATGTGAAAAAAATATTTTTTTATATTGAAATCTTTTTTGAGTTAGTTCTATTTGGATTACAATTCATCAGTTTAGATTTTTTTTTTCTGATAACCGAGAATTTTTTCGACAAATTTTGCAACAGCAATTTCTTGCATTACGGTTCTGTTTTTTTCTTCTGTAAAACGTGCGTTTTTTGCATCTATTAATTTTTTTTTAGGAAATAATCGCGGCCTTGTGAATTTATATAATTGTTGATAATATAGAAAGATAAAGAAAAATTGCATGTTACACAAGATTGAAATAATTTACTGTTTTTCTTCTATTATGATGCCAATAAAAAATTAAAAATTATTTCAAATCTTAAAATATTTTTAATACATTAGGTAGGTAAATAATAGTCATAGAAATTATATATTTTTTATGATAGTTTTTTTGAAATTAATTATAAACATCTAATTTAAATGATTTATAAGATTCTAATTCATTCATATTTTTGTCTAATTGGAGCAAACATTCTTACTGGCGATAAATTTTTTGAGAAATCGATTGATTTTATGGGTTGTAAAATACGTTATATAATCTGTAAAAAATGAAATTTGTGACAGCGATTTTTAAATGAAGAGAGACTAGTTTTAGTAGGCATTGCGTGCGGATGGCACGCGTAGCAAAGTGAAATCTAGAAACAAGGTCGCACACAAAATAATATAGCACATTCTTGAGTACATATATTTTAAATCGCGTGTTGAATATAGCGTGTTAATAATACTAATCTAAATTAGCGAAAACTACAATAATTATTTTTATTTTAGAATTGAATTCCGCATTAATTTCAATATTTCCTAAATCCTATTAAAAATCGTATTGTATATTTAATAGTAAGACAATTAATTGTAGAAATAAGAGAAAAAATGATGGATAAAATAATAAACAAAATAATAAATGAAATAGTAAATTTTCGCAAATTTCATTTCATTCTTTACACATAAAAGTAGATTTTTAAAAATTGAAAATACAGAATGAAATTATTGAAAATTAAATTTTGGAATAACGCGGATTTAGATTAGATAAAAATTAATAGAGTCTCGAAGGTATTTAAATTAAGAGACAAACAAATTTATTATTGTGTTATTATTTGTGTTTTTATTGACATAATTCTCGCAAGTTGTTCGGTTGCATTCCAAAGAATTGCTTTGTCCAGCAAAGCCACCAAGTTTTGGACCAATCATCGTCCGGTTCTGTCAGCCGAAGTCAATCGTAGTGTACTCACACAGACGCGCGCAGCCTGCCTGCCAGCCGGCCGGTAGTAACGTTGCGTCGCATCTCTCAGGCTCCCACTTTCGTATCGCACGCCGTTGAGGTAGGACGGTACCTCGTGCTCGAGTCCGCTGATATTTGATGGTAGAAATTTAACACGCCGTGTAATCGAATCGAGTCTTCACGTGGTCTGGTGCCTGCGACGTTATTACACATCGACGTGCGTGCTCCGTTTTAGGCTTCGCTCGCTTCATTTGCATTAAAAAATTGTCTGTTACGAAGAAAATCGGCACATGCCAAAGTTGAGGTGTGATTCGAGATTCTTTCCATCTCGCAGGTACGTGTAAGGTTAGAATAGGATACGTACATTTTCGGCATCGCGAAAATATGACTTTATTATTTCACTTAGAATATTTTCTTTTTATAATTAAGAAATACGTGCAGCTCTTAAATTTATTTTTAGCTTTTATTTTATTATGCTAAAAGATTATTATCAGCAAATTTACATTTAAATATTGTTGGAATAAGAATATCTCTCATTTAAATAGCTAAGAATATTTAGGTTTCTGATAAAATTATTTATTTTTATTTCCTTATGCAACTATTATTATATTTATATAACAGATTATTTATTAAGATTGTAAATAGCGGCTGTCGAGTTTATATGCCGAATACATCAAAGATATATACGCGTTATGTTAATATAATGCTAAATAAGCTGCGCACGAAATGATCTATGCCGAAAATCGTTTTATTGGCTGTTGGATGTGATTGTGTACTGAAAAGTGCGATAGCGGAAATGTGCGGAAAAGTGCGCTCCGATTTTGCGTCGCATCGTGCGATTTGTTTTTCTAGGTCAATCGGACGATGGAAAACAAGCTCTCGTGCGTTTCGGCAACATGCTTCTAAGAAATAAAAGCTTCTGTCTTGCGAAAAATTTAAAATATTAAATGTACATGAATAATACCATGGCAGTTATTATGTTGTCAGTTGTGTTCGATCGCAGTTGTGGAATTTATAATGAATTGTTCGAATAACACGATCGTTAATCAGCATGTGGACTAAAAGATCAGATCTAAATATATCCTAATGTTTTAATTATTCTCTCTCTTATTTAAGATTCATAGAATTTCTATAGAAAATATTTGAAATATTTCATAAAATAGTAGAATGTTTAGAAATTATTTTTAGGAATTATATTTAGCGAATGTTTTATTCAGCTGCTATTAGTGTTTGACAAAGAATGTTGAGGAATGTCTCGATAATTAATGTCTTTGAAATTAAATTGATCAAATAAAGTGATAGGAAATATTGAATCGAAGAGTTCTATCAATTACTTGAAAATTTAATTTATTAATTAAAGCATGTGCAGATGTGAAATACAATTTAATTTTCGTCAAATTGCTTGCAATTAGGTCAATAATTATTTAATCTTTTATATGAGAAAGTTAAATTGATTGAAATTGATTGAAATATGTTTCTTTCTGCATTTAATTTTACTATATCATTTTTTTTCACACGTTTTTAACTTTCACCTAACAACACTCTCGAATTATATAATTGCACACAATATTAAGAATATACAAATCACTGAGAGAAACTCATTTCCTAAATGAATAAAACTTAAACATAGAAGTCTATGTTGAACAGAATTGAGGATCACGCGCTATTTTGCCGAGGTGTTTTCGGCTTACATGAGATTTATTTCATAATGTATACAATCTTCGAGCTTTACATGCTATGTACTTGAATTAAATGTTACGGGAGAAGCGAGCTTTTGGTATACTCCGTAAATTGTTATCCTGTGCACTTAGCCGCATCTAAAATGCTAATATCGAACGTTCACTGGTTCGCCGTTACTGTAAGCAGTGGTAAGTGACGACCCTTGTCGCCTATGTAAACGCATATCCGAGCTGTACACAATGTCGTCGCATAAATTTGTGATTAAATATACGCATATTGAAACATGACTGAATTCCGTTTGCGATCCCTACTTTAGTTTCGTCACACGCAATTATAGAAACAAAAATAGACAATGAAGAGTTGATATGCAAGAGTTGATATGATTTACATTTTCATACGGCCAAGTGCGAATAATCGGGTATTTTGTATTTAATGTCCAGTTTTATTTTCACGTTTTCTAGATAGAAAATATCTATTAGACAGAAAAATACTTATTGTATTAAAATATTAATTACTTATTTCAAATGTTTCAAAAAAGTTTATATATCACAAATCTACCAAAAATTGATCATAAGCATCATTTATTTAAAATATATTCTGAATTCTTGTCAGTTTAATACTTTAATCAAAATTATTAAATTGAAATATTTGTTTATTACATAAAGTTTCTTTTTTGATAAAATTTTATCATTTTAATATTCGAAAGAAAATAAATTTCTGTTTTAAGTTGATAATAATAGGTTTTTTTTTAAATTTATAATAAATATGTTTTAAAACTATTATCAAGAAAATATTATTTTTTGTTAAAAATAATTGTTACTTAAAAGAAAAGTAAATTGAGTAATCACTTTTCTTAGAAGTAGAATTTTATCTTTTTGTATGTGTTTTATACTAAAACAAAAGATGAGTTTAAAAAGAGTATTTTACACATTGGCAAATTTATGCATTTTTAAATAATTTTTATTATATTTACATTATATTTTTATAACTAAATCCATAAGCTATTTTAAACTTAAACAATATGTTGCATATAGTAAAATGCACTTGCACATGTACAGTAAGATGTATTTAACAGTAATGATTATTGTTAATTTCGTGCAAAATAATATAAAAAAATTTAAAGTATCAAATTTTATTTTAGGAAAAAGATATAATTTTTATAAGATTCGGAGAATTTATCTGGAGAGGCGTGAATATGCAAAAATTTTGAATAATCACATACATAGATGATTTAATCTATTAGGTGTTGGAATTAATTCGTAGCGTTTTTTAATGAAAGAATGTTATTTATTTCACATGAGCATTAAAAAATACATTAATGAAAGTACTTCCCATCACTTGTAAAACGCTACGAATTAATTCCAACACCTAATAAATGTTTGTCGAGTTAGCTGATCATCGATAAAAATTGAAGCATGAAACCAATAAACCCAAAATTAAACGTGAAAAATGTGCGAAGTCAGCTTTGTTGTTTTTAACGTCAGGTTAATGTTTCTAATTATTGACGTATATTTACGTCACTTGTTACGTAAAAAACTCAGTTAAAATTATTTAATGACAATAGTATGAATGTAATAGTAAGAAATAAAAATAGTTTGCTATAAAAATAATTGTTAATTAACCCAAGGCATGATTGTATTTTTATATCAAGAAAAATGTTTTAGTACTAATGAATAATATACAATAACACAATTACATATATATGATTTGCAATATAAAATTATTTAATTGAAATGCATAATTTAAATGCAAATACGTCTTAAGAATTAAATACTATTAAAAATACTGATTTTGGCATTTTCAATTTAAAACGCATTTAAAAATTAAACATCTTTATGTGCTTTCAAATAAAATCTACTTTTAAGAATTAAACACTTTTATGTTTTCAAAAACACTTTGTATAATTAAAGATTGTATAGAAAAATAATTTTTATTGTTTTGTAAATTTATTTAAAACTTTAAGTATTTAAAAAATAGAGGAATACGAAATAAAACGTTTTAACTTTAAAATTAATGTCTAAAAATATAAACATCTTTTTCTCTGAGTATATATAAACTTTGTTATTTTTGAGACTATTTAGAATATAAATGTAGTATGATTAAATTTCCAAAAGTTTTTTTGTTTAATTAAGAAGTTATTCAGATAATTTTAGAACCTGCGTGAGATGACAATTGGACGAATATAATTATCTTTATGACACAATTTCAATATTTATTTCAAAACTCAGCTATGCTTTGTCGAAAATTTGCGTAATGAATGCTGAATGCGAATCTGTTTTTTAATGATTTATCTTTATGGCTTTGTTATTTACATCGTGGTTCTAAAGTTTATATTAATGTAAACTTTATCTGTTATATAATTTAGTTTTGACGTCACTATTCACTGAGAACGACAATTATTTTTTTTAAGTTGTGTTACTTACAGTGATAATTAATTTTCAAGGGAAGAAAAAAAACGTATAACTTGGAGATTAAAAAGTAATGTTATATTATTTCATTTTAGAGAGAAAGGAAGATAATGTGTAGGTACGTTATGAAATATTAATTATTAAAATCAACTTGTTTTATAACATGACGTACATAATTTAAAATAAAAACATGATTTAATTTTGACATTAAAAGATTTAGATTTTAATATATATATTACGTCATATATTTATATATGACGCATCAATTCCATATATTTCTAAAGTTAAGAATTAAATTATTTTGAAATATTTTTCTTGAAAAGTTTACATTTTTGTGCGCCGTTTTTATGTGTCAAAGTATTTAGGTGTTATGTAATTCATCCGTATCGTTTGCGCGTACGTTTTGTATGAAGCCGGGACGAACACAAAGCGACGAGATAAGTGCTTTTTGTTCAAACTCGGTTTCCTGAAAGCGTCAAAAGTGGCGAAACAGATGTGCCATAGGTTAACTTGTTCATTGAGAAAATGCAAGAAGTATACAGGTATTGCACGCGTTTAATAATTACATATGTAATTTTTATACGCCGTCGCGTATTTAATTGTTTATTCGAAATATTACTTTCGAAAATTGTATTTTGGTTAGCAGATTATTTCTCATCGCATATTATTTATTAATGCTACGGTTATCTCAATAAAATCTGAATAAAAAAGTTAATTTAATAATAAGATTAGAAACAAGACCGTTAATATGAGTAACATCACCTAAATATGAGAACAGCACTTTCGGTCACAAAATTAAACTAATACATATACAGTCACGAAACTAATTGTCCGGACACAGATATTGCAAGTTTATTTTTCGGTACAGTATCATCCAATAATATCATTTTTAAAGAATAATAGTATTTCTATTATTAGAAGTGAGAACTCTCTCCAGTGATTTACTTTTATCTCTAATATTAGTCAAAATTATATTTTTAGATACATATATATAGACTTAATCAACAAAACTATAAAAATTGGGAAATTAATTGATCGGACAAATAAAAATAACATTAAAGAAAATATAATATTAAATAATATATTGAGTTTTAATAGCGCGTGAGACCACCCTAGCTTCAATAACTGCATTTAATCTGCTTGGAATTGTTTCCACAAGGTTTTTAACTTCAGGATTAATATTTTCCCAAGCTTCTAGAATGACTTTTTTCTCATGATTCTGAGGATTCGATTTTCGGGCTTCTGACTTGAGAACTTCCCACAAATGCTTACTTCTAAATACTATTATTCTTTAAAAATTATATTATTTGGTGGTATCGAAAAATAAATATGACTGTGCGTCTATTATTTCCAGACTTTCAGTTTAAAATATTAATAATCCCTCCAAACTTAAATCATTTTAAAATCTGTAAAAAACTTATTGTTATTTTTTCGAAAAATATTTTTTCGGCCGGGGATCGAACAAAGTCATTTATTTTAATCTCTTATGTTGACAGTAGTAGATAATCTAGCTTATACTGATCTAGTTGATATTGAGTTAACATGGTATTAAGAGTTCGCTAAAGCAACTGGTTTTCTGATGGTTTTTCAGTCTGCATATTATATATATAATGGATATCTATATATATAAAAATAGTTTTAATAATCATCGGTACTAACAGTTTCCGTAAATCCAGAATCAGCATTTTTTACTTGGAAATACCATAATCCCGTCTGTATGAAAAAGGTCGCGCTTATCATCGCGTACCTTCGTTTGCACGAAACGGCACGTTGTGTTCACGTCTCTCTCGAAGGATATTTCCTGTCCGTCCGTAAAAACGGAGAATTCCGGACGCGCGCGACAACTCCCTTTTTCAGCGTGGACATAGAGATTTTTGCCGCTGGATAAAGGACAATGGCTGGTGGATAAAAAGAATTATAGAACGGCCGCTAGTACGGGCGTCGCTGAATCCGTCAGATTTGTCGATTCGGTCGACCAGACTATTACAAAATCGAAAATAACGAATGTGTTTGTTCGCAATGCGTCATTCTTTCGGCCTTCGCTTATTCTTCAGAAGAATCGCAATAAACCGTTGCATTCAGGATGTATAATTTAAAAAAACCATATAATGAAAATTATAACAGAAAAATTAAAAAAAGAATAAGATGTATCAAAAAAAAGATGTGATTAAGTTGACGATGTACTTATAAATTTCTTAATTTTAATGAATTTTTTCGTGCTATATGTAAAATTAAAAATGCCTTTGTGAATAATTTCCCAAATGAAAATTCCGTTAGGATAAAAAATCGCTTGAAATTAAACTCTCTCGCAACTGCAGTTACGCCGCTGTTTTTCATTCGCATTTCTCCATCATGACGCGCGGCTGGCATTTTTACGTGTTTTCACTGCCGTGAATTCCGCGTGCATGGAAACGCTCTGCACCGTGGCGCTTTTCACCCGGATTGCAGCGTCAAAGCTGCGCCGAGATTTGCCAGCTCGTAGAACAAAAGGCTACAAAGCCTTTGCAAATGACATGATCCGTGAGCTTTTTCGCGTCCCGCATCCGCGACATATACGAGCATCCATGCGCTTACAGGCTGGTCCGAAAATTACTATTCCGAAAAATCTCACATTTTCATTTGTATTCGCCTTCCGTTTTTATTCTTTCGTTAAGTATCCTGATTTTTATTTAACAAATAATTGCGGAGTATTACATAATATAATATGTAATCGTTATTTATAAAAACAAGCTGATAATCTGCTTAATTAGTTTATACGATCTAGTTCACGTCATGTACTCTTTACATGTACTCTTTCATAAAGATGTGGTAAACAAGCAATTTTAATAATGCTTTATAGAAATTTTAGATACAGAAAAATACAGAAGATACAGAAAAAAATATTAATTAGAGCCCTCTTTTTTTCTTTGTTTTTAAATAGAATATTTTGCTTGGTTACATGATTGCAAATTAACGTCCGAGTTGACAGATACGACTTTGAGAATCAGCTACTAATTAACAGATCAGTCGAGTTACTGATCGTGCGGGTTGAGTAGTAACTGGCCTTGCCGACTATTACTATTTTAGCTCTATTGTTTACTGGCTTTCCTCCATTATGCGGATAAGTCAGCTCTTTGTGAATGTACAAATCAGTATGGCCAGTAACTATCTAAATAATATGTAGAGCTGACAAGGGAAAATTGTAAAAGTGATATCAAAAAATTAATATTATCAATCGAAAAATCACGTTTTAAAGATATTCTGACTGATCAAATCTTGGATGGATTTTTTATTTAGGCCGAAACATGTTTAGCCATTTTCACTTAGACACAAAATACTTCAAGAACAATGCATTTTGGAAAAAATATTTCAAATAAAAGTTGTACGATTTAAAGATGAGTTATTCATAATAAGATTGATTTTTTCTTATTTCTAAAGTGAGCTCTGGACTCGTCAAAATCTAAGTAACTCATCATATAATGGCTCTTTTCAAACCTTACAACTTTTATTTGAAACATTTTTTTTCAAAAACGCATTGTTTCTGCCCAAGTTGGATACAGAATTCATAGGATTCCAAGATTGGCCATCCAGAACATCCATTTCAAGTGTGATTTTTTTGACTGGCACAACGTTAGTTTTTTAGCGTTAATAATAGCGTTAAATAACGTTATTTCTTTTGCAATTTGAAACATTCCCTTGTGAAGTAATTTTGTCTTCATTTTTATTTCTAACACTAAAACAAATGCCCAGTTACAATATCGCTGTTGGTTGCAATTGATAATTTATCAATTTTTGTTATAAAATATCTCACATCAATCTGGTTTGTGTCGTGCTTGGGAATGTCACGAATAACACGTTCTTTGTTATATATATGATATATTATTGGAGATTTCATTTTCGCCCGCGTGATCATGAAAGATAATAAACTGTCCACGAGATAATAAATGTACGCGTATATTTTAGATAATAAATCGAAGTATTTCGTTATTGTCATTTGTGAAAAAAGTTATTGAATTTTACACAATGTGTTTATGACTTTATAAAGAATTTTTTCATACATCTTCGTAAATAGTAAAAATATTAATTACAAACAAAGTTTTTATTTTTTTAGCGAGCTCTTATTATTCGGAGAAAGTACAAGTTGCGATTTGAAAATGAAATGCGACGAGAAATAGGCATAGCTTTCCAACTTTGGATAAGTTTTTTTTAGAATTATTACCGCATCACAATGAGGACTTTGTCCTTGATCTTTGTTCGTAAATACAACGCATTTTTTCAACTTGGATGACAAATATTATTGAGGTAACATGACATCATCTTTCTTTGTCTTCTGTCACAAATTCTCATACGTTTTTATTTCCAATAAATAATATTATATATTATTGCAGCAATGATTTATTAGCAATAAGTCAGCGATTTTTTGACAATACTTTTATCTGTATATTGCATTCAGTGCTTATCTTATTGATTATGTTAATGATAACTTTCCTGTAGATATAACCTCATAACCTTCCGGTCTACGATAACTCGATAAAGTTTAAAGCGTTGTTTTCTCAACACGAATTTCAATAGATTTATCCTCAGTTGGCTCGAGTTCGTATCGTAAGTTGTCTCTACAATTGAATGAATAGACGTGCAGGCACTTTCATCGAGAATAGAATAATCTCGAAGGAAGTCACACAAATATGTTCATGTAAAACAAAATAGTTTTCAATCAATGATTGAATTGAGAAAAGAATCCATAATCCAAACTCAAGTTTCGAGAAGAATCTAAAATTCTAGTTTCATATTTTGCGTATAATACAAAATATTTTTAATAAATAATCCTTTGTACAAAGATTTCTTATTACTCATGGGAATATATTTGTTTGTTTTTCCCAGTTGTATTTTTTCTAATGACTCTAATAATTATTTTGTATCTTTTATCTTATGTATAGTAGATATGGAATAGTGAATCGATAAAAAATTAATATTGCCATTTCCTTAAAGTTAAAATTAAGTCTTTGATTACTAGTACATGCAAAAATAATACGTATGCAAATAAATAATTACATATTTTAAAAATTCATATTCGCAAATTTATCACAAGTTCATTACAAACATTAAATTTATTCAAAGTATATTCAAAATCCAAATAAATTTAATATTTTAATCATGATTATTAAATTAAAACAAATTAATTTGCTTATTATATAAAGTCATTTTTTGATCAATTTTATAGTAGTTTTAAAAAAAAATAAATTCTTATTTTGAGTACCTATATATCTATTAATGAGAATTATATATCTATTAATGAATATTAATCTTTCACACATAATAAATATATTTAATAAATATATTTAATAAATATATATATATATTAAATATATTTTAAGATTATTATCAAGAATATATTTTTTGTTAAGGATAAACATTAATAGAAAGAAGTTAATGGAGTGATCATTTTTCTTAATAATAGAATATTTTTCTGTGTTCAATCACATTATTAAACTAATATTGAGGAAACTAATATAGAGTAAACAATTACTTGTCACAATTACTGTGCCTGTTCTTATTAATGTGCTTTTGTATTTCGATAAGTCATAAAGAAAACTAGCACGAATAAATAAGAAAAAATATTTTTTCTTGTTAAGTTAAATTATTAATGCATACGATAAGATAACATTTTATTTTTTGAATATTAAAGTATTTTAAATATTTTTTAAAAGATATGAGGAATTAATGTGAATATGTACCGCAAGATTTGAACTTTGTCCCTATTAATGTGTTCTGCATTGGAGCTAAGAACGTTGTGTTATGAATGTATATCGAAATAAATATAATTAAAATAATGATTTATGTAATATATTAACTTAAACAATTAAATTTATTATCTGTTTTAGTAACTATATGTTAAAATGAATCAAATGTGGATAGGCATACAAATGGGGGGTACATTAATAGAGTCGCTTGGAGGACTCACTAATAGGAACAAAAACATGTTTTTTATTTTTGTTAAAAACATTATAAAGTATTAACATTTTTTAGATTAAAGTAATATTATAAGAAAAAGAAATGATTGAAAAACTGATATTGATTGCAAGCAGATAAAATTAAAGCTATAATATTTAATAATTAATTCAATAATAAGCAAGTTGGCTAAAAGGCACATTAATAAGGACAGTCGCTCTATAATAGAAATGAAATCGAACTTTGTTCAATAATGATATCCATTCTTTGTATTCATAAACCTTCCATTATTCGCACGAACAACATCATCGACTTTGTACGATAATTTTTGCATTGTAATCTTTTCTTCGAATGGAAACAGAGTCAACAATCAAGTGGTTATTATTCTTGCGACAAAGTAAAATAAAAGAAGATCGAGTTGTAAGAAGAAATTCTATTACCTTTGTCTTACTAACTTCAAGAAAAATAAGTTGTAAGTTGTAAGTTTTATTTTGCAGCACTTGATTTTCTATTTTTTATTTTCTATTGTCTCTTTCCCTAAGAAAATTAAAAAAACTTGTGGCGATAATAAAATCTGCTTGGAAATATATTATTTTCAGCTATCGATTATTTCCGTCCAATTTAAACAATTAAAAGTTTTACTACGCGCAAAAATTAAACTTGACGAGCTGAACGATATTTGCGGCGTAACTTTCCCAAAATGGTGCAAGAGTATTAAATATTGTAATAATTGTCTCATTATGCCAATTCATATCGTTATTCATAAAGTTGCATGCAATTCACTTTGAATTTATGTTGTAGTTTATAATTAATATACATTTATCTTGTAGTTTATATTTAATACACGAATTATACACACTGACATGATATTTGTTAATTGCTGAAGTATAAGTTTGGATAATAACGGAGGATATAGAATTTGGGAAAAAATTTTTAACTTTATAAAACTAGTTTATATTTAATCTTTTTCATAATAAATATTAATAAATAATTATAAGAGATATAAACAAATTTATTAATTTATTAGCACTACATTTTTGTATTAAAAAATATAAAAAATATTTTACACCGTGGATTGTTTTAAAAAGAGTTTTCATTGCGAAACGTAAAAGAGTCTCAAATAGCTAAAACTGTGAAGATGATTTATTCTCTCGTATATGCAATGTTTAAAAAAAATTTCTGCGAAACGTCAATTTGTTCTTACATATTGAAAAACCGATTCTTCAGGTGATCTGAATACATAAAAAGCAAATGTATTTATAGAAAGTTCGTTTTCTCTTGTTTCACATTCGTTATCATATTTATCATATTGAGATATTAAGAGCGATTTACATGGTTTTGTTTTTGTAATGTAGAAATAGGACAACGATCACGATAACAGACAATAGCGCGCAAGCGTATTTTCCTGAATAATCATAATCGCGAAATCACATTTCATGTCTCGTGTCAGTGTTAGTCGTCGTCCGTCTATAATTAGGCTGCATTGTCACCCGACCTGTTTAGCCTGACATGCAAGCGGATTTAATTTGACAAGCCGTAATCATCGACATGGTAAATTGCAGTTTAATTACCTGCAGTGCGACACTATTTCAGAGCTTTGCAGAAAACTGAATATAGAAACAAAGCATACCTGTATAATAAAACAGACAATTCGTCTATGTTTAAGCAGCTCTCTAATTCGCATTAATCTTCAACGCTGCGTAAATGTTTAATGGATGCATTGTGTTTTGTCCGGTAAAAATAGATGGGATTGAATTAATTGTATTAGTATCGGAAAGCTCAAGATAATGTTTTTGTGCGACGATAAAAAAATCGTTAATACTATATAAATCTCTATTAGCTTCCGTAAATGGGAGAAATTTATTACAATGTTGCTTTTATTCCTTAAAATTGTGTTTCTCGTATGGAAGCGCTAATTATTTTAAGGTAATTATGATGTTTATTTCGTATTGCTCGAATGGATAAAACAGGCGCTTCCATTACACATTAAAAATATAAACGGAGATTATTATTTGCAATTTTACTATATTTTATTTTTAATATTGAATTTATTGTTTGGTCATTTTTTAAATATATTTACGAGATTGCTCGTTATCGTGAATATATAAGTTTGTAGCGTGACGATCGACTGAGGACATATTAACAGTGCGCATTATCCGCGATCTCACTACCGGAAACTGTCGCGAAGTTGCTTCGATTAATACTCGTTCCTGGCAGCAGGAAGCTGATGAGTCGCCGACGAACGGTTTCTAGCTTTTTACTCGAGACTGTAATACATTTGTAAAACGTGACGCGTTTGATAAGTCGTGGTTGCGGAGGTTTAGAAATTCTGCAACAAGTATACGCATTCAGATGTCTGAACAAAAAGTGCATGTAATACATGAAGTAACCAGAAATAGGATACATAAAATATCCAATAATTGTCATTATATATGAAATATAAATTATTGTTTAAGTTAAATATATTATCGCACATATTGCGAAATTAAATTTGTAATAATATCCAGCAGATAGGAATGAAATAAGTAGAATAAAAAGAGATGTAAAAGGGAGAAGTAAGCAGAAATATAAATGTGTGAAGATTTGTTGTAGATAGAGAGAGAAAGAGAGAAATATAAGATACGAATAACAAGAAAATATTGTAAGTAGGTTGAGATTGTATTAGGGATTAGATTTTAAAAAATAGCAGGATAAAAGATGGATGTCAGGTTAAGAAGTGAACCAAGTCCTCTTCTTGACTTGTAATACACGAAAAGAACATTTTTATTGAAATATTTAAAAATTCAGCTAACGATACTTATTGTACAAATCTGAAAATAATTTTGTTGGATTACCAAAATAATTATGTAGAACATTCAAGCAATAATAATGAGCAGCACTGCAAAAACGTTTGATATTTTAGCAACTAGTTTGAGTATTATACATAATTATTTTGATAGTTTAATAAAATTATTTTCAGATCTATTTTTAGAACTTTTTATATACTTCAATAGAATTGTTCTTTCTCGTGGTGAAGGTAATAAAGATTCTTCTTCTTTAATAACATCCAGCAGCCAATGATCTTAAGATCCGTCACGTAATCGAATAAGAAGCAAAAGAAACTCTACAATATAATAACTTAATAAAAACTTTTCGTCACGTAGGATCGCCTCTTTGAACCATCGTGTGCGATCGATCTTTATGTTATTAAAGTATCGCCATCGTCCTGTGGTGCGGCGCGCAATTCACCGATTTATGCTAGAACTTTCCTTTGCAGGTATCGACAGTATATCTTCGAGTAAACAACGACGGTGCTGGCGGAGATATTGTTCATAGAAGCGACGAGCATCTTCGGAAACCAATTAAACCAACTGCTTCTCCGCGAGAGCGTATTTCTGTCTCGCGAATATCGGAGAATTGGAATTTCGTGATCTTCGAGTCTGATTTACGAATCCAGCGAGAATCAAAGCGGTTTCGAAGCGTAATTCTCTGATCGTGAAATACTCGAATTTGAAGAGAGAATATAAGATGATGTTGATGCAGGAGCCTGGTTGGAAGCTGGAACGCAAAGGTTCGGGAGCGCAGGTGTTGCGCAAGGATGGATCTCACTTCAAAAGCAGCACCGCACGCGTATGTTTCCGATGTGACGTAGAAATCCGGGAATTTGTGCCAGATGAAGATTATGGCGTGACGGAGAACATGGAAATGGAAACAGCCGCAAGTCCCTTGGCAATGCTGTCCAGTTGCGTAGCAGCGCTCTGCGTCACCATCCTCTTGCCTTGGCTCCTGATCGGAGGTTAGATGGTGTCGTTTTTATCATCGATCACGGCGAGAATCGAGCGACGTCGTCAATCGAAAGATTTGCATCGGCAATATCATCCCTTTGACTGATCTACGAATGTACTTGGATATTGGTATTCACCTATTCTTACGTCGGTGGTCCCAATCGTCGATGGTTCAAGGTATATGGTTAACAATGGATATAACGTGAATCCTTGGGTCGAATATTCTCAAGGAATGTTAAGATGTTATTGTATGTTATAGTATTTATAATCATGGATACTGTAATACTTTCGGGCATTTTTTCGATTGTAAAGGTTCTTCACGCTTGAATGTCGACCATTGCATTCGAGGAAAGACATTTAAAATTGCACTCGCGTGATTAATTGTTCGACCGATAAATCGAAGCAGAGAAATAAATAGGTTTTATCGCTGTGATTATATATAATTTTTAATTATATTCTATTGATATGATAATCCAAAAGTTTATTCTTTCTTTATTAATTTCTGTATATCATAGCGTTGAAAATTTTGTATCAATTTCTGTATAGCATAGCATTGAAAATTCTGTGAATTTACGACGAAATAAAATTTTTTTTGCAAAAAAATTTGAATCGAAGAGATTTCTGATTTAATACGTGATGAACGAGGTCATTTTTATAACGTGGCGAGCTGGTAGAGATTCAGAACTCATTAAAAAAATATGAAGCATTAAATATTTTTTATTATGACAAAAAAATTTGTTAAAGCAACTAAAAACTTTATTGATTCAGCAAGTCTACAACTGTAATACACGAATAGTTGAAGTGGCAAAATTATACAGTTGAATAAAATTAGCGATTATAGTTAATTATATTTGTTGTAATGGCATAACAAATTTGTTGATACAGCAAAAATAACTTTCTACAAAAATTAATTCAATATATAAATTAAAATTTTTAACAAAACATGCTAGCTAAGATGGCGCATACGTTTGCTATTGTAATGAAAAAAACTTGTTGCAATTTTTATTGTAGCAAAAAATTAGCTAACTTAGTATATTAATTGCTTACAGTCATAACTACAGGGTTGTCAACATTACCTCATAAAAATAATTTATTACCGTTACTGTTCTTTTTCCTAAAAAGTAACTCGTTATCGTTACATGTTATTAATTTATAAAAGTTTATAAGTTTATTAAAAGTAATTCGTTACTGTTACCGTCAAAATGTAACGAGTCGTTATTTTTTTTTGACATTAATAGAATATTATATCGTTTTTCATTGACAAAACTTGTGCGTATTTATTATTAGTGCACATTAAAGCCATTGTACGCAACTGTAATTTAAATGTAAAAATAAGATAGATATCTGAGATGATATAATGCCTAAAGTATATTTTATCAAATAATTAAATATTGAGGATTTTGTGATTTGTATATTTTCGTTTCTATATTTTTATTAATCATACATACATCTTTACGTCGATTGTACAGCGGCTTTAAAGTGCACTGAATGCGTATTAGTTCGCGCGCGCACACACATACACACACACACACACACACACACACACACACACACACACAGAGTCACGAAACTAATTATCCGGATACAGATATTAAAAAATATATCCGGACACAGATATAAATTTATTTTTCGGTACAGTATTATCAAATAAAATAATTTTTTAAAAAATAATAGAAGTCAGAATTCTCTCCAGTGATTTACTTTCATCTCTAATATTAGTCAGAATTATATTTTTAGATACATATATAGACTTAATCAACAAAACTATAAAAATCGCGAAATTAATTAATCGGACAAACAAAAATAATATTGAAGAGAATATAATATTAAATAATATATTAAATTTAATAGCATATGGCAATGTTATTTTTGTCTGATCAATTAAGTTTGCAATTTTTATAATTTTATTTTGTAGTTTTATTGATTAAATCTATAAATGTATCTGAAAATATAATTTTGACTAATATTAGAGATAAAAGTAAATCACTGGAGAGAATTCTTATTTCTAAATACTATTATACTTTAAAAATTATATTATTTGATGACACTGTACCGAAAAATAAACTTTTAATATCTGTGTCCGGACAATTAATTGTGACTGTATGTATACATATATACTCTAATTACAATTAAAACTTTTAACGTAATAGAAATAAAGTAACGTAAATAGAAATAAAATAACGATAAAAATAACTAGTGAAATTGTTACCATTACCTCGAAAATGTAACTGCGTTATGAACATTATTCAGAAGAAAATGTAACGTCGTTACTCAAGCGTTACCAAAAAAATAATTTGTAACGGTAACGACGTTACAAATAACGCGTTACTTGCCAACCCTGCAAAAACTGCTTTGTTAAACTACGAAACTTTTTAGCTATGGATGTTAAACTCGTGTAACAATCTATAGCTTTGCTGAATCACCAAATCTATTGTTTCCATATATAGAATAAGTTGTACTATTTAATAAAAAGACAGATAATGTTGATGTTTGGATGTTATCCAAGATTTTCAATGTTATAAATAACGAGAATATTTGACTGATTTTTTTTTTTGTAATTATACAGTTGAGCGAGAGTTACTTGTAAGATATGTATGTCGATCATATAATACGGTACAAAATTTAACATGATTGTATTTTGCTAAATGTTATGCAATTCCAGTTTTGTAAAGATTTTGTATGTATAATAGAAAGTCGATGAAATAATGAGTGAAAAAAATTTTAGAAATTATCCGTTGGCAGGTGATTGATTTCAACCTACACTTGCTACAGGTGGCACAAGCGATTCACTTCTCTTCCACCTCCCCTCTATTCCCAGAAACCGCCGATTACACCGTCTGCTGTTAAGATTTAATGGTCCCATACAGCAGCTGTGCTACTGCAGATTTATCCTAGCCGTTTTATGAACCTCGCTGTATCGTTAGGTTTTAGATTAAGAGCCAAGTAACAGCCGGCTACGAATTCGCAAGACCACGTGGACATGCAGTTGAACTATAAAGCCAAAGAGGGTGTGGTATAATATCCTGCTCAATACAGAAATCGTCGGTAAATTTGAAATAACTTGATTGCACGGAATATTCCTATCATTTATATTCTGTCGATATCATGAAGCGACGGCTGAAGAGGCGGCAGCCTCGTATACCGGATAAGCTGTCACTTTTTGTAGCACAATTTCTATGTCCGCATATATAACATTATTTCTTTTTCTTTTCAATTCTATAATGCCACTTTGTGATGTAAAACACAGTATTGAATATGTGAGAACCTTGAAGTAATAATAATAATTGGAAAAAGAAAGATTTTAGCACAGTTTTTACAATTTATTTTTCGTTATTTACGAGATATATATGTATATTTCTAATTAGCTAGAAGATACATTTACAGTGTCTGTCAAAAGTTTTCAGTCAATTATTTTATTGCTGTACCACATATAAACAATCTTTATAAAGATATTAGTATAAGTATATTAGTTTTTTATATTTTTTTAAATATATTTTGATATTTAAAATATATTTTAAGTTTATTATAAGAAGTATAATAAGTTTATTATAAGAGAATTTTATTAATTTACGATAAAACCAAAAACCAGATTTATAAAAATGATTGTAAAATTATATATTGGCCGGAAACTTTTCATGACTGTAAATCATAGAGTAAGATAAAAGAATAAGGAATAGTAGAACAAAGAATAGAAAAGATATTGAGATAAGAATAATGGGAATAAAGATTTAAAATTTTTACGAATTTCTTTGATTCGCGTGCATTACACATAACAGATTTATATCCTTTATAAATTAATTATACATCAGAATTATTTTCTCTCACGATATATCCAGTAATCGATTACAGCACAAGCGAGATATACAACAGTCTAGTTTATCCGTTATGTATGATATTCCACCGAAATATGCGCTTCATTAAATTTACATTAAGGAAGTCTTGAAAATTGCCAATAAACTTGTCAATAGCAGTAGTGACGTTATTGGTGAGACAAAGTTCTCGAGACTTTGAACTCTTGGAGGATACCATCCTCCAAAGAAAGTCTAATGATGAGCTGTCGTTAAAGAATGCCAACAGTAATCGTCTGTAACGTAATCAGTCATCAAACATCTGATCGTCTATGCACTGCAACATTCATCGTGAACCGACACCGTTATATCATACAGTCATAGCACTCGCACGAGTATCCGATTATGATATAACAGTCTGAAGGGCGAGAAATAGATTCTTTTAAAGATGACGTTGATGTGACAATAAAAACCATCGTGCCGTTACGCGGACTTCATAATGTCATCATAATATTTTGCACAATTTTCATAATGTCATCATTTTGATATTGTGTTTTAGAAGATATTAAATTAATACTTGAATTTATTGAATTTTGTACACGTGATAACTTTATTCTTTTTCCACATCGAGTGAAATTTTACAAAATTACATTTCAAATGGAAGTTTATTTCCATAATTTTACAGTACCATCTCTACAATATTTTAAATTAATAATCTTATTTTGTATTATATGTATAATAATTTATATGTTCACGAAATTATTTAAATTTATTTAAATTGCTAGTAAAATTGATCCTGATTATTGAATTCTGAATATAATTCGTGATGTATTTTTTAATCCGTAACATATCTTTTTGTAACGTTAAAGAAACATGTAAGTTCTTACCTACTTACTAAACTATCTACTAATTAAAGTTTTTGATTATTAGTTTTATTTTTTAAAGAATTTTTCAAGTTTAATCAATTCTTAATCTGTGATATATTATTTAAAAGACGCAAATCAAAGATTATTGATAGAATTTATTGTTTACATTTCTTTAGATATAAATATGTATTGAAAATTGTTTGCTGAAAACACTGTTTTACATTATTCCTAGACTTATCAGCATTCATATGTTCCAGTTATGACTTAAATAAGATATCGAGTGATTGAAATTCATTCGATATACATATCTCTTCCTTTTATCATATACATAAAATGTACATAAGGGATTTAAATTGTTCAGTCTCTCTTCTCTTCACAAATCCGTCTATATTTTCTGTGTATATTTCTTTGGCCTTTAGTATACTATTGCCGGTATTGGTTCAAGGACCATCACTACCGTTATGTGAATGTCTTCCGTTTGTCAGTGGCCATAAATTCGTTACGCGTGATCTTGCGTGCTCGCACGAGTTTACGTCCGTCGGTCGGTGAGACCCTTGGAACGTACCTCGAGTTCTACTTTACGGACCGGAAAGATGGATGAGGGCTTCGCGGGAGGCGAGTTGAAATAAATTTCAACGAGACGAGAGGGACTCGCGGTAAATTTTTTTCGTTCAGCGAAACCGAGAGAACCTCAAAGGAAAAGCCAGTTTCTACTAGCTTATGTGTGCGCGAGAAACTTACTTCTTCTCTTTTTCGCTCGTGCAAAGGTATCGGCGAATTCTATTGCTGAAGCGAAGGAGGTTTTGCTTCGAACGAGGCTGGTAATACTAAAGAGACTCCCTCAGACCCACCTCTTTAACCTCCAACGGTACTGCACTTCGTGCAATTTCACGGAAGATTGCAACCGCTCGCTGAGATTTTGTATATTTAATCGACAATGCTGTTCGAAAATGCCGGAATAAGAGAGAAACTCGCAGACAGGGTACTCTCGTGACGAACGCAACGTGATTATAAGCCAGCGAATGTACTTCTGGAAATCATTGTTATATTATTATAATTTGATGATACAGAGGTAAAATTTAATTAATTAGAAAATTCAACAATAATACGCGTATCTCTCTATAAAATAATAAATTAACATTTTTGACATCACTCATTTACTTTATCACTGCATTAATATATTACTTCGATATTTATCAATCTTTGATTCACTCGACGCACGGAATTATCAGCAAAGAACGTATACTTTATTATCCGATTTGTTTTGAAGGTTTACTTATGAATAATGTCTAAGAAACTACTATCGTTTGCAACATTAACTTATAAAATATATATACCTATAGATATAATATTTTATTATATATCATATCGCTTGAAATTGTCACAACGACTATATATAAATATGTATTAAATTTTTCAAGTTTGCGAATAAAAGTTTTCTCGAAACGAATAAGGATATATCGAGAAAAAATTTAGTTCGCGAAATGGTGGTCGTGAGATAAAATACGAAACCACGTTGATTTTATTAAGTAGTCGTAAAAAGGCGGGTTTAATCGATGGATTATTCAACATTACGGTACTATACAGCGTAGCAAATAACGTCGCCCTTTTTCTCCTCGTTGTAAATGCACAGGTAGAAATTTCGTTCGGCGAGATAGCGCCGGTAAATCAAAGTTTATTCGTCGTGTAAATCGCATACACGCAGTAAAGTGCCATCGTCAAGCGGCGACAATGCTGTTGCAACAAATTGTGTGCGCATACGAGATTTGGGAGTAAACCGTGTATATAAACGCGATTATGCATGGGGCGTCGTAGACCGCGAGAATGTATAATCAACAACGTGCTATTTGTTTATGTTGCTAATAAAACGCAAACAAGATACAGCCATTATTTCCGCGTCAGTTTCCCCTCGTTCATTACAATCCGCAAATTATTATCTCGAAAATCTGTTGCAGAAAACGTCACAAATATATCTTTAAAATATATCTTAATTATTACACAGAAAGGATGATTTGCTGAAATATCTGAAAGTAGATACAAATCTGAAAATAGTTTTGTTCAAGTAATTATGTAATACGCTCAAGCAATAATAATGAGCAATATCGCAAAAAGTTTTGATATTCTAGCCAGCTTGGATCGTCTTACAAAATTATTTTCAAATCTATATCTAGCGTTTTTGATAAAATCGTTCTTTCTGTGTAAATCAATATGTATATATATATATATAAAATGTATTTGTTGTCTTATTATGATCTTTCAAAATTATTCTAAAATACTTCGATTCGAGATATTATATTAAAAAGGATAATTTTATTGAAAAGATAAGATTCTCATTAAAACATAATTCTTTAATTTCGCTGTAATCGATGCATACAGTGATTTTTATTAGAAACTAAATGGTTAAAAAAGATTGATCCGTATAATTTTTCATTCAAGTTTTTCTTCATTGGCCTGATTTATCCATTTTATTTTAAGACACACCCTCTTTTCACTTATTTTCCAGAATAAAGCCGTACGCATTAATAGATCTTTGTAGCCATCAACCTATTTACTATGCGCGAACACACTGCGAGACGCACACACGCAATTACCTATTTACAGCTCATTAAACTATTTCCCAATCTTCAATCTTGCATATATGCAATGGTAGTTGAATCAAACGAAGACTTATGGATACAAATGTCGAATGAATTGAAATAGATCGATAATAGCGATCGCTCATTTTGAGTCAATTGGAAGCGTGTAAAGAGAAATCTCAGCAAAGATTCTAGTGATCTTATTGTTAGTAAACACATTTTGTGTCACATTTATATTTATTTAATGTACAAAAAGCATTTACTAAATATTATCAAATTTTAAAATTTATAAGTTTATAAAATTATAAGTATATTTAAAGTTTAAAAATAAGTTTATACAATTATAAGTTTAAAAGTTCATAAAGTTTCTTATAATTATATATTGTAATTTATATAATTATATGATTATGTAAATTATTAAAATTTTATAAGAAAAATATGTAAAATTGATTATATAAAATCTAACTATCTTTTTATATTAATTTGGTAAGATTAAGAAATTCGATTATGCAAATAATTATTAGATATCAATAGAATTGATAAAGAAATTAACATAGTGTTTCATATTTGACGTTATTTGAAATATTACTTTATTCGTTCTGATCAAATTATTTGACACGTCATATCTCCTATAATCTGAATCTTATGAATAAGTATATACCAAGACAATCGTTATCTCGATTGTTATAATTCAAAATAGGATTGTCGTGATGCCACGTCGTAACGAGAAGATATATAGGCTGTACAAAAATTTTGTATCGCAGTCGCGTTGAATCATTAATGAATCCGTCACGAAACGCCCACGCTCGTGGATGTCTTAATGAAGGCAATCCAATTAGTATGCTCGCGGACAATGGAGGAGATCACGGAAAGTGAACGAATCTCTTCTGTACCTGTGTCCCTTTCGTTCCCGCCTCGCGCGACTTGCATTCTCAGCGTTCTATCGTACGAAATATGCGCATGCTTTATAGGGCCGATGAAATGTGTGAATTTAATTTCTCGGTGCTGCGGGCGCATAAATATGCATCGCGCAGCGCTCGCTCCTTCCCCGCGCTCTGATTTATGCGCGATTACGCATTTACTGGAGCGGCGACGGATTCCGCTGACCGAGGACGGTCAGCGGTTTCGATATTGTCCGGATGAACGAGAGGAAACGACATAAAAGGACCGTTGAAAACTTTAATCGATAGCCGAGCTCTCCCGATAATCCGATCCACCGGACGGATCAATTTATCCTGCGGCATCTGCACTTCAATATAAATTTTCGTCTCACGGTTATTTTATATATAATTATATATTTCATATATAACAAAAATTAGCAGTAGTTTATCCTTCTCTTTCGGTATAAAAAAAAAAATTGGAAAAATTTTAATAATACAATTTTTTCGTTTTTATAATATGTTATACCGAAAAAAAAGTTTTTAGTATTTGTGATTATGGTTGTTATTACTATAATGTAAGTAATAATAATTATATGTTCTATTAACAAATATATATATATATATTTTTTTTATTTTATTTACATACAAGTGGTGTCAAAAATAACTACAAATTATAATAATATTATTGCGGTTGCCGCGATTATTTTATAATCGCGAAGAATTATAACTAAGAGATCTTAAAACAATATTAATTTATAAAAATAATTGCAATTACAGTAATTTAATTACTTTAATTTATTGTCATTTTTAGTGCCAGTTGTATATACCGTATAAATAAGTAATTATTGACAGAACTATGTATAATTATTATTAACATACATTATAAGCAGTGTAATAATAACCATAACATGTAATATGTATAATTACAGTTACAAATCCCAAAAGCTTTTCTCTCAGTGTAGGTATTTTAGTATTGACTTAATTATATTACATTGGATTAGCAATTTGATTATTTTAATATAAATATATTTGTTTTGATGTTTTGATTTCTTTTAAAATCCTGTTGAAAGCTTTCGATTAATAATAAATGATAAATGATAAAATCAGTGCTATTAATTTTTCTCGTGTTACGAAATGCATTTACATTTTTGTATTATGTATTGTGTCAGATAAATCGATTTCCGCGAAAAATGTTATATATAGGACTCCGGTATGTGCATCCTTTTCTCTTTCGGAGCACGTACGACGACCATGAAAGTTAATCAAGCAGTCCGACGCATCGAGTATTAAATTAATCTCAACACGTTGTGTGCAGAGCTCGCGAGAATGTAACCAGCCGCGACGGCTGATTGATACAAATTGGCATCAATTTCCTTCAATTTGCAAGGGATCTCGTAATTTTACGACGCTAGGCGGCATCTGCCGACGTTGTCAGGCGCCTCGCCGGCGGCAAAGCATTTCTCTCGGACACTGCATGGATCGATGTAAACTGGTTGTGTCGTCGGTAAAGCCGGAGATATCATTTCGAAATGACTTGGGTAGGTGGCGCACATGCCACCTCTTTTCTCGATAGCTCGCTCGTGCGAGATTTCTCTTGTTGTCTTGTTATTTATATCAAATTTGTCTGAATTGTTAATTTATGCTGATTGTGAATGCATGCTACATTGATCGACAGTGTTGCATTTGGCTGTGAGATTAAATATCTGATCTGGTTTTACATTGATTAAAATTTAATTAAAAATGACAATTTTTGATTTTACATTAATTAAAATTTAATACCTTAATCTCATTAATTTTAATAATATTCATAATTTTTAATAGCACGTGTCTGGTAGGCTAGTCAGATAATTCTTTTTTCTCGTGATTAACGATTTGTTGAACGTGAATTAATCTTACGACATTTAATTTTGTTGATTTGAATTTCAAATATTATACATTGATTCAAATATGTAAAAAATGATAAGTATTTATATGTTATAATTTTCTTACTTTATTAATAAAATTTGTTTTCTTTTTCAGTTGCCGGATCTAAACAATCTCGATGAAAAGGTGAGTTCATGATGAAAAAATAGCATCGCAATAATACGTGAGTTACATGAGAAATGCATATAACACTTATAAATAAAAAAATTATTATTTACTGTTATGTTAAAAAATGATGAAATCCGGTATAAATCTCAATATACGTGCAATAATTGTAGAATATACGATATAGGAATAAATTATTCGATAGGTGATAGCTGTACGTTAAGTATAGACTACGCAGTTTAAATATAGACGAAGAGGAACGTTTTGCTTAAAAATTACAACGTTAATTTTATACAAAAAATTATGTACTTACTATTATCATAAATTGACTATCATCATAAACTGGTGAGTCAACAAATGCAGACAATGAGAATGCAAAAAATTTTCACGACTTTGATTTAGCTGCTGTCTACTTTATCTATTTTGGTTGACACTATTAATCGCCTCAAATTAATCATGATACGATACTAGGTATCTGAATCTTAATTCTTCGATCTTTTATTTTTACATTACGTTGGTATATTTTATAGAGAACTTACTGTAGATAATTTATGTCTCATTAGATAAGTTAAGATTGAGTTTGAAACGATACTTCGTTGTTTTTTTTTTATCAAAGATATTTGGAATCAAATTCTTTCAATATACATTACGAATCAATATCATGAAAATTTTGCGATGCATGGAAATTGAAAAACTTGACATTATATCGTATATTCTTGAAGATTATTGTTTACATATATAAATTTTACTTGTCAAAAACAATCTCCGTTTAAAAATTTGAAGGGCAAGTGCAAAGAAAGTTGCATAGACATATCAATGCAAAAATAATCAATCCACGTCGAGAATGGTAAAATATCAAGTCTGTGAAATCTATTGTTATTTTTCTCTCTTTGAATTTGTTTTTCTTCGAGAGGATTCTTCGGATCTTCCCGAACCTTCATTTATATTGAATTTTTACGTAAAACGACATTCGCAAAAGAATGTTCCGCAAAGTCACGTTCGTATATCCGAGGAATGTCAGTTATCTCGTATCGGTGATAGGACCACCTGTTCCGAGGAATTATACACGGCGTCTAAGAGGAATGTCACGTAATAGCCTAATTATATGTGACACCATATCGATTTATTAGAATTTGGATCGTTGTGTTACATATGTAACATAAAACAATGACAATTCAGTCTTTTTATAATTTAGACATTTCTTTTTACATAATACATGTGTGTTTTACATATATATGGTGAATGCAAGAAATATTCGTACAGGAAAGATTTTTATAAGAAAAGCTTTTTGTTCATAGAAAATAAACAATAATTAACATTTATTAACAATGAGTACGTTTTAATATAAACAAAAGACTTCGCGGAAATGACCGTATTTATTATCTTAGAAGTAAATTTCTTGCACGAATATTTTTCTAAATAACAATTTTTTATTTTTACTTATTATTAAGATAATATATTTTAATTATTCCACATTATTTGAAGTAAAATAATTTTGAGAAATATATAATCTATTTTATTAATAAATTACTAATTAATATTTATTTTCTAAAGGTCTTATCTTAAGATTTTTTTTTAAATATCGTCTTGCATGAATACTTTTCGCACTCACTGTATATCACATGCTTCTATAATACATTTCTTTTTTTATTTTTTATGTATGATTATATAATAATGCATGATTAAGATCGCATTATAAAATACAATTTAAAAGCGCGTAATAGTTAATGGCTATTGATAAGTACATAACTAATAGAGAATTTCTAGGAATTAGGAAAAAACAAACCACTACGTCAAAATTTAAATTAATCGCGTCAATTAAAATCCTTGTTCTCTCCTATTCTTCTAATAGAATCATCACAACTCCTCCACGTAATCCGTCATTACGGTGTTGCGTAATTTAACTCGAAGAACGATTCTCTTCAATTTTACCGCGGCATTGCTCATTATCCAATTTCAGCGGTCGTCGAACTTCTCGCCGTCGAAAATTGCATGCGTTTATTCATCCGTTCCGGTGTACAAGGCCCAATTTTCATATGTTGGCACGTGGGTTTATATTTGGACGCGGATCAGCGGGTGGTTTCGTTCACGTTCACGAGTCGAATACAAGAATCACGTGTGCGTAATTCCGCGTGTTCTGGTTACGACCTTCGTGCGATCGTACTGCTACCGCGGGTCCGCTACCGGGTAGCATAATCGACTGTACTCTCCTTTGACATGCAAATGACGCCAGGCAGCATTCAAATTGTAGCCCGTATTCCGGCATAGTTGCACACTGACTTTTGTATTGTACAACAAGCACTGTGCGTTACACGGCGATAAAGCGGCTTTATTAGATTGCATTTCGTAGTCGCGTGTTGTTGGATCTTTGTGGAAAAGGGAAATAATGATCCAACCATTGTTACATGAGAATGGCAGAAGGTAATCCGTAAGTAAAACTCGAATTTTCTCTCCATGACATATATATACAATTCGTATTTGCGAATTAGCAGATTAGAATAAGATTAGAATAAATGCATTGACAATGAGAGCATAATGTATTAAATTTTAATAAATATTTCAATAATATTGGCTGAATATTTACTAAATATAAACATATATTGTATTTATTTGGTACAAGAACCATTAATTTGATTCATCATTTTTATACGATTTTATAAATATTTATTTATCACAAATAAATGTTAAATTAGTACTAGTCGAATAAATATTTATTCAAATTTATTACATTTTTTCAGTACGATGAAAACATAAATTGTTAATAAAATTAAACAAGATATTTAATTAGCCGAACAATAATCCAATTATTATTAATTTGAATTAAAAGTCAGCATTGAATATAAATAAAGTCGCTATTAAATAAAAGCAATCTTCACAAATTATTTTCTATTTAGGTGCTTACATGGCGTATTGGATATAATTTAGACTGTCGACTGTCTACACGTCGGATAGATACCGGCTATAAATAATATATATTTGTACGCATACATGCACATATGCTCGTGATTAAATCGAGTATCATTAGCGATCAGTTAATGTCCGAGATGAACATTCTATTGGTGTCTGCCGCGTTGTGCGCACGTGACTGTTGCATTTGCAGGTGCAAAGTGTCGTTGGCCAATGAGGTCGTCGATCGTTCACTGTCCAATCGAGTATTTTCATGCGTATCTGTAATGGTGTAATGTTCTGTGTATATTCGCGAGATCGAGGTTAATTGATAATATGGGTTTAAATGTTTTGAATCATTAAAATTTTGAAATATTAATGCTAATGCAATTTTGGTGTAATAACTGATTATAGAGGAATAAAAGAATGTTCTTTTTTTCTTTATGTCTTTATTATTTTTCTGTAATCAACTAAAAAAATGGCAATTTTTTTAGTTATGTCATATGTAACAAATAAACGATACGTTGTTGATTATGACAATTTTAATTATGATTTATAACGCAACGTTCATAGATTTTTTTTTTTCAATTAATCTCGTCGACAGATTTTTAAATGAATTAAGGCTGCACGGTGCGCAGCGTTCTATCATTATTTCTCGTCTCTCTTGTATAAACAGTTCCAACCATACATGTATCCTAATAACTCTATACTCGAGCATCGCTAGATGTGGTTATTCACTTTTATGCACAGTAAAGTCGTTATGGAAGTTTGAGAGGAACAGGCCACGCGTACATGCATATATAAACTGTAGTTTCCTAATGTACTTCTAATGTTCTTGCGCAAACGGTTATTTCTAAGTGCGAGCGACAAGTCAACACTTTTAGCGTGAATAGTCGTAACACGATGTGACATTTAAACGATCGACTACCATTATCGTTTTTAATGCACTGCTTGCATTATTAATTTAAATCTTTTTATTATTAATATTAAACGCATACATGATATAGAAATTAATTTCTAAATGTTAAAAAAAATCAAATAGTTTTTTGCGATTCGAGGTAAACAATGTTGTGAGAATAATAACTTTGCTTGTAATTGCGTAACGATATGTTTTCTATCGCGAGCACGGAATTGCTACGGAGATACCGGTTCTAAACTCTCGAACTCGGAATCGGTTCGAACTGGCTTGGAAGCCATTATGTCGATTTGATGTCAATGTGAGAATAATTTCAGTCTTTGTTATGCAATGATTTGTTTTCAAACGCGAGTTACATGAGTTCGCGTTTGAAAAACAAATCATTGCTAAAGAGCTCGGAGTCTTCCGAGCTTGGAATCAGTTCTTAATCGATTCCTTATTGAGTTAGAAGACCGCACTTCGCTGACTATGCTGTTTCCACGATTTAGTACTCATGCGGTAATAACTTTACTTGGCGTTGCGTAACGATTTGTTTTCGCGCTCGGGGTGGAATTGCTTGCTGTAAGAAAGAAGGATCGAGCGATACCGGTTCGCGATATATGCGTCGTATTTGCTTGGCCGTAGGTGCCTTTTAGAGGTTGAGAAAATATCTGTGTCACTCGTGACGATCGGTCGCCGCCGTTGAGCTTGCCAGATACTTGTTGTAAACAGGATGGAATTCACATGCAAATTTAAATTAACGTTTATGCGACAGGAGTATCGAGGTCGCGAGCTTAATTTTCATCCATGATGATTTCAGGAGGCTGCGAAAGAGTAAAAGTGCTCTCGCGTTTTTCGGTGAAAGTACAGACGATGGGCTCCGCAGGATCGATCAATTGGGTTAACGACTCCTCCGAGTAGACACACATTCGCCATTCCGAGCACGGGCTCGAAGTTGCGCGATTAACCGGGATGATTATGACAGCGGAGAAAATATCCTTGCCAAAGTAACATCCGACAAAATTGATGCTCATTATTCTTCAATGACTTCACGATGACGTGCGAGTAGTTGTAATTAGATCGATTACTTTTCATTATGGTATCGTAACATTACCTATAATATTATCACCTTCGATAATGATATAATTTATATACGATCATTAAATGAATATCCGGTCGTCCTTTTGTTGAATTTACATTTATAATTATTATATTTATATTATAATTTTTCTCAAGTGTTAAGTCATTTATATTTTTTTCGTGTTAATATTAATGACTATCATTTTTCAAAAACTTCAAATCGAGGATCGTTGCAATTAAACTTGAGGAAAGTTAAAAAAAATTACATTACTTGAAACAAGATATTTTCATTTTTTTGCTAGTATTTATCTTCTATTGAAAGATCTCTTTTGAGTGACAGACATAATTGAAGTGGTTTACATAAAATGTGTGTCATCAAACAATCGTTTGTGTAACAGAGCGAGTAATCATTAATACACGTAGAGTACAGCTTCCGCTCATATCGAAATGCAAAACTCGACCGTCATCGTACATCTGTCGTGCGTCAACGATGTCTGTTTTGAAATTCCCAAACTCACTTTTGCGTATTATGTACAAATTTCGAGCGCTCTTCGAATATACGCGAGGAACGCTCGTTTTTTCGATATCCGTTTACAATACCATTATTTACAATTTATGGTCGGACTTGTGGAGCAAATTGACTTTTGCTACTTGCGTACGCATATACGTACAAAGGTTTATGTACAATTTTTCTTAAAAATAATAATTTTTATTTATTTTAATATCTAGAATCCCTTAATTTTATTTTCAAACAATACAATACAATTTATATCAATTTAATAATTCGTTTTTATCTAATTTCTACTCTCTTCTTACTTCTTATAATAACTTTCTAAAATAAATAATAAAAAATTGTTACATACAATCGTATGTAGGTTTTTTTAATTCTTATATAATTCCGAATTGTCTCATTACAAAAAATTTTTGAAATATTATGTCATAGTTCTCGCGAGAGCTTTTACGCGAAATTTAATATTACGGTAACGCGATATTTCGCGACGCGAATAATATCACATCAGGGATTCTCGACTCGCATTACGTCGGCGATTAGCGTCTCTAAACGACGCTATATGTACGTTAATTCTCTAGTACGTACATATACACGTCTAGTGTACATATGTTGCACACATACACACGACGTATATGGTCGAGCTTGATAAACAACAGTGGTTGCCAAATCGCGGCTATTAATAAAGGGTAAATAATTTGCGTAATGAAACACGTTCGGCAAGGCTGACGTTTCGCAGAACGGATGCAAATCTCGCAAATGTCTCATTCGATAACGCATTGGATCGTTTATTTCGACGAGACCTCATCGAAATAAACGAGAAGCAAGTCGTCGAAACGAAATATCGAGCAAAACCGTTAATTTTTCATTTTGATATGTTGAAGTATAAATAATTCAGAGAAATGTTTATCTGTAATGACAAAGCCGTAGCGGATTCTGTTACGCTTAGTTTCAGTAATTGGAGGTTCAAGAACTCTGTAATCTCAGTAAGATTCGCGAATCTTTCTTTCTGCCTCACTCTTCGAATATTATATTTGCGGATTTTTTTTTGGGCGGAAGCCGATGAGAAACAGCATTGAATAGAAGAGAATCATTAATTTCTTGTGATATACGTACTTTGAAGCGTGGGCTTAAAAATACCATTTTATCTTGAATGGCAACCATGATAATAGGTGATTACACCTAGATTCGCTAATTGGCGCTTCAAGGACTTCATAATGTGTTACGGTAATCTATAAGCTTCATTTTTCATTTTCAGTTCTTTGAATATTTAAGTTTACTTCATTATACGCTAAAGAAAATAAATATTGGCACCAAACTATTTTAATAAAAATATGATTTTGATTGATGATTCGCAGATACGAATTTTAATGATTTACATAAATTACTGTTTTACGCACATTTGCATCCTTTATTCAATGTTAAATACCAAAGTTTTAAACGAATAAAAATGAATTAAATTATTCAATAAAATTCTTGTACGTAATTGAAAATCATGCATTGTCATTTATTCGTAAAGACTCCAATTGGCGAATCTGTTATGGTATAATCTGAGTCTCATTTCTAATCTTTAGTTTAAATTTTCTTTGAATATTTAAATTTACTCCACTATATATGCAACGAAAGTTTCTCAATTCTTAGATGAATAAAGACGAATTAAATTACTTATGTCAAATTTGTGTACCTAATTAAAATTTTCATACAATAATCCGTAAGAACGTTGATAAATCATGGAATTAAAGAAACGATTTTCATAATTTTGAAGAGTTGATAATTTCTGATATCAGACAAGATACAAATTTTAACTGCGAATGCAAATGGGTTAACACGATAATTTAATATGAAGCTTCCAGAACGGTCGTTAACCTCTCGAGTATATAAAGAGCAAGAGCTAGAGGTAAAGTATACTCTTGGCAACAATGACGTGTATTGTGCGTCACTGCACATACCTGAAACGGTAATTTGCTGTGACGTGCAATATGCGTCACTACGGAGAAGAATCTTATGTATTATATTTATTATATCGATGCATTACTGCGATACTCATGTTACGTTTGAAGAATAATAATTTTATTCTTTCACATTTTTACAAGAGACTACTACTCATTGCCGCATCTTTTCCTTTACATTCATAGAAGCTTATGGGAATTTTTTTCTGTCATTTGTATTTCTTTATGAGTGTGTGAGTTGGACTGACCTATTTCAAGCAGAAGGATATAATAAGCACGCTGATTACTCTAATTATTCTAATTATGCACACAGCCAGTACAGGATTCGTGATTCCGCCTTGCGTGTCTCTTTGCTTGGATTGCGTAGAGTTTAACGATTACGCGCGCATGAATAGGAAAGCCGAGACAAAAAGGGAAACCCGAATCAAAGGCAGTGGATTTAAATAAAGCCACCGATTGACTCTTCTGGATAAAGCCGACGGTGACAAATGTAGAGTCGACGGGATTGTGTTCAATTAACATTTCTCCGTAACCTACAGCGCGAAAGTCGTTCGTCCATTAATAAATACGCTTGAATCGCCTCACGTAACCGCTCAATAGATAAATAATGTAACCGATGCGGGTTACGAGATCGAAAGCTGCGTTTGGGACGAAGTTGTGGGTGTGCATGTTTGTGTTATGTATACCGCGTACACGTGGCGTAGCTCTGTGTGATTTACATATAGCAATTAACCCTTTGCGGTCGTGGCGTTCGCAACAGCAGGGATTTATGTGCCGGAGGGGCACATTGCGAGAGACTTGCAAATCAAAGGGCAAGTGCTTCCCGCACGGCGAACGCATTTAGAGAACCGGTCGATTACTTGATGTGACATCCTTTTGGACATCTCAATATAGTCACACTAATTATAACAATTTTTATTTCATTTTGTCGACTTTGATGTATGGAAGAATGGGGGAACTGTAAGTACCTAAGGGAAAAATGAAATAAAACCGACCATTATTTATGAATTAATAAGTCTTTATTTAAAAGATATTTTTGACTTTAAACAGTGATTAATATTTATATATTCATTATTATTATATTATTATAGTATTATCAATTATAATTTTAAACAAAAAATAAAACCCTTACTTACCTTTAGAATTATCCGCCGTCACGCGATACAATGTTGAATCGATTGTTTTCTGTTTAAAATTACAGTCTATGTTAATAATATGTAAATATGTTAATTATTATAATTTAAAATTAATATTCTTTGAAGACGTCTATAATTGATAAATAATCGTCGGCTTTATTTAATTTTTCTTTTATATAGGTATTCGCAATTCTTCCAGTCTCCTGTACATCAGAATCGAAAATAATGATATTTACCTTAAATGGCGTGCAATGATCATGTGGCATTAAGTGTATATCGGATTATCGTTAAATTGCACGAAATGAGAAGTTATCACTACTCTAATATACTACAATAGTAGTTCGTATTTACCTTGTGTTTGCAATTCCCTCACTGCATCGCAATTTCAACAAGTCGAACATTAGATTTGTTCATGTTAGTAAAGTCATAAACTATCTGACGGTTAAATTCGATAATTGTACCTCGACTGACTACATAACGAGTCGCATTAGTCACTTTAGCCAACAATAGCTCTTTAAAAAAGATATCATTGTTAGCCTTTGGTACTATCGTTATCATTCCAAAAATCTCGATCTTAAGATCCAGACTGTCTCGCGTGCGGTTTCCAATATCAGCGGTTATCAGTTACGTCGCGTATCAGCGATGATTGCTTGAAATGTTAATCTTTAATTAGTGATGTAGATGGATAGAGTTGACATAATTGATAATAAGATAAAAATATTTCTCGCACGGTCTTACTGTTTTTGTTAGATTTTTTGTAGAACGGTTTTTCTGGATATAATGTTAATTATTTTATTAATTGCTTCAGACATTTAAGGAACTTACAAATTAACTTAGGAATAAGAGAAAAATATGATTGCATTGAGAAATTAATTCTTTTATTAATTTTGTGTACAAATAAAGTATCAATATATAAAATTCGTGCTGTATAATTTGAACTTTACATTTTTTAAAAGTAAAAATTACATTACAATCAGACAAGTTTATTTACTGCAGATTTTAATATTTTGTGTAGGATCTCAATATTTTTATGAATTTTATTTTATGACTAAATGAGATATTCAAATTTTACCTGTAAACATTTTACTTGTGACAATTCGATAAAATATTACTGTTACATAATTATTATTTATCGTACAGATAATTTTGTTATTCTTAGATTTTACTTAGATAAAACGGTTCGAGGATATTGATTTATACTACTGAAATATATTATATTTATATTGAAGGCTGTTATACTAATTTCTATACTTTCTTCGAATTTATTTAAATTTTACTATCTATTTCTTTTTAAAGATTTTACACGTAGAAGATACCTTATCTCTCTCTTCAGTCACTTTTATATCCACTTCACGTGATAAACATACAAAGTAAAGGAGCCATTTTTATGCATCTCACGACATCGTTCCTTCCATGTCTCTTCATTTATTTAAAAAAAATATTACCGAAATTTACGAAAGATTTCAGAAATATTCCACTTCCGGCATTATATATACATCTACCGCCATTCAGTTTAATTTCGAGAATTGCCCTCGCTTCGCTCGCGTTTATTTATAATGTAGTAAACTTTACGAATCTCTCCATGGCCGTAAATGCGATTTGTAATACTTGCGATGTCCGCAGTGAATCACGTATAAAGCGAGCGGTTCTGTAAAGTAAGACAAACACGATCACAGTCATCATCGGCGATAATGTAATGTGACGACGCGATGAATCCGCCGCATAAAGAAGATAAACTTCGAATCTCCATCTTCGCCTTTTTCTTTTCATGGAATAAACTATACGATTGTTGATATAATAATAATTTTTCTAAACAATTTGTTCGATATTGTTTCGTATAAATTTTTCTAAATTATTCATATAATTTCAGAGATTATTTAACTTTCTGTCTGCAAACTGGATCTTTTTTGATTAAAGCGAAATTTCATTCTCTATATAAATATCTTTCTTATGATTATTTTACAATGTGCTTTTTGTTTTCTGTTTCTTGCTTTTTGCTATTTTTTTACATTTTGTCTCTTTGCTTATCCGGTTTTTTGTTTTATGTCGCCTGAGATAAAAGTTAACGAACTTCGGAAGAAACAGGAAACACATAGCAAGAAATACAATTATCGATAAAAAGGGAAGGATTGTAAAGAGAGAAGAAGCAAGAAGCAAAAAGCAAGAAATAGGAAACAAAGAGTACATTGTAGAATCGTTTTTAGTTTTGCTCAAATTTCAATCTTCATTAAATAATTGTTTTAACGTTTGAGTTAAAAACTATTCGGTAATGTAATAGAGGTGTTGAGAAATAATTTTGAATTTTTTCACATTTTTTGAAAGTCTAATAGAATAATAAAAAAAATTGAGCTGGACAGAAAAAACTCAAATTATATAAGTAGACGGAAAGTTAATTATTGTCAAGAACAATAATTAATTTCCTATACTCATATTTTTACTTCCGTCTGTAATTTGCTGTCTTGTCTGTCCCAATATTTTTATTGTTGTATTTTTGCATTTTGGAGTTAAAAGCTTTTCTTTTTCTCATTCGCTAATCTAAACAGTTATCAGTATCTAATTGAATAATTTAAACAACTCTTAGTATCTTACATTTTTCTAAACGAAAAATTGCAAATCATTTTGCAATTGAAACGGAATACGATTGTTATGACATTCCGTACAAATCCATCCAAACGAGCTGTTTGATTCTAATCATTATATCATTAATTGGATGACAGACAGGCAGTCGGTTTTCTTTCTCCTTTCGAAATCTCGAACGGCGCCAAAGTGCCAGAAGCGAGCCTTTTGGCGCCGAAGTATATACGCGCAATCTATTATAGCACGCACGCTGCGCGAGCGGGTCGAAGCGAGGGAAACGTAAGTGAAAGAAACGCCGTTGGGGAGAACAGACACGGAAACTTTTAATAGCCGGTTTCATGAGACGAGTCAAGGACAAGTTGTTTCACTCGTCAAGATCGTTAAACAGCACCGGTATAAAGAAAGTCGGCGATAACGGATTAACGTGAGGTCGCGAAAAACCCGAACAATTTCAACGCCGAGCGCGCGAAGGGAAACACTTGATTTATTTCCATATCTATTAGCGTACCTTAAGCACGGCGTGTTAATACGATTGCTGTTTTTAGCGTCGATTTTAGCGCAACGATTCTGAATATATAATACCAGAATGTTTTTGACTAAGTGTTTCAAAAATAGACAAAATTTGGTTGAAATATTTCAGTGTTAATTTCATATTCATACAGCATTATGCATTGACGTGCTAAGTTGGCCTTGTAATGAATACTCTCGCGAATTGGCGAATGTTCGTTTATACTTATTAATCGGAACTAAGTTACGTATATATATATATATATATACTTGTAAGTTCACCGGAATTTTTACCTTTCAAGGAAAACTTTAATAGAAAAAATTACTGCATACATTTTCTTATTTATCTTTACATCTATTACATCTTAATACGTGCATTTGCATATAAAAATAAACGCAAAAAATTACGCTGATTCTTAAAAGATGAATTCATATAGATACATAGATAAAGCATTCATGACTAATTTAACGTTGCACAATTGGAAAATTTTGTCTTGAATTTAACAAATAGTTCAAATTTTTATGTTAATTTAACATGAATATGTTAGAATATAATACAAACATTATTAAAAATTAACACAAAACGAATATTTTGGAAATAAATTGTAGAAGATTATTTTTTCAATAAAATTAAGATTTATATGTTAAATTAATACGTATATTCATTCATCTTTACATTTAGAATTACAATATTTTTACGTTATTTTCAATTACTCATAAAACTGTATTACTTTAATAAGAAATGTTAAATATCAATTGAATATAAAATATTCGAATAACATAATCATATTATGTTAAATTAACATTCGAATGTGTTAAAAATTTAATACAAAAATGTTAATAAGGATCGGTTTTAACACAAAATGTTTTGTACTGTGTTTAATTATATTATATCAATTTAATTTATAACAGTTATAAAGATTAATTCGCTTCTGCGTTTACTATTCTTGTATCAAAACACGTTTCCTTGTAAAATCTCAGCCTTCGTCCCTCCTTCCCCATTGCTTTCCAAATGCTCTTCTCGTCGCTCGATATTTTTACAGTCGACACCTGTTATCTCTGCGCTTATATTACTTATCGCTTATTAAGGTTGATAATCTGCTGTTGTGCTGTCGTAGGTCATTGTCCCGGGGTATAATGAAACGCTGCTATTCTACTTTCATCTTATCGTTTCCGGAGCGCGCGTCGACGTTCGCGTTTAATATTCTAGTCCATCGCACATTATTCCTATCAAGAGTGTTTGTTATCTTGGTGGTGTGTTGGTTAGGTTAAAGAGATTATTACGTCAGTGATGCGCTATAATTAGAAGTAGTAACGTCTTTAAAATTATAATTAAAATGCTGCTCCTAATTTCAAGAGAGTTCGACAAAATGTTTTGATAAAGATTAAAAACGTCATAAAATTTTTTGATAGATTTGAAAGAACGGAGAATTGCAGTCAGTTATACAGCATCCGATAATAATTATCGAGAAAATGTTTTGGAAAAAATTAAAAAACGTGTCATAGAATTTTTCGAAAGATTAAAAAATGCAATTATACGGCATACTTTAATAATTAAATATGTTGCTCCTAATTTCAAGTCAGATCGACAAAAATGTTTTGGAAAAGATTTTAAAACGCGTCATAGAAGTTTTGATAGATTTAACATTAGTCAATGTGATTAGTTCTGTTAATATATATCTCTACTCTATATAGAATATAAAATAATGTAAAAGAAAAATAATATTATTCATAGGGGTTTATATCTTGGTATTATGGATTTTATCTAGACTGACTTTAGTCTTGAAGCCTGTAATCCCCGCATTAGCAACGTGGTATGTATTTCAATCTCGCTCGAATCGATTTTTTTCTCTCTTCGTATTTACAGCGTCGTTCTTACGCGGACAATTCCAAACGCGGCCGCGAGAGGAAATATTACGTTGATTTAGCGTCGCTGATAATCGTTCTGTGATATTTATAACGCCTTCGCAGGCGCAGAAACTACGGTAGTCTCGATCGGTGATGCAATCGCGAAAGGAGCGAGATCACGTTCGTGACACGTGGCGGCGTGGTGGTGTGTGGGATCATTGTGATTTCCGTCGATGCCAGAAACGATTGGGGAATCGTTTGCAGGCGATGTCAGCAGCTGACGATTCTCTAAATGATTTCGGTGACAATGCGATGCCACGTGTTGCCTTTTTCTCATGGCCAAGGAAATGGCTCTATTAAAAGGCAGTTACGGATGAACGCGAGCTATTATCGTGAATCGAGATCCATTCGCGTAAAGATTAGTGTGACTTTTTGACAGCATATATGATTGAAAAGAATTTTTATATTATATCATTTGTAGATTTCTGTAATTCTTTATTAACTCTCCATTTCAGATTATATTTTTACTTCCTCCGTCTTGAATCTTTTTTGTCCAACCCAATTTTTTTTACTGTTTTAGATTTTCACAAAATGTGAAACAATTCACATTTAGTTACTTTTAACATCTCTATTACGTTATCAAATAGATATTATAAGATATTTACGAGATATTACAAGATATCTTAGGAGGGGAAATCGGAATTCCGTCCTCCTTTATTTCGGACAAATTTGAGGTGACATTTTGTTTGTGTCAAAAAGGACTTGGATTGCAGACTGATTAAATTATTAGATCATATAATTAGATAATAACATATTACAGTAAACTATAATGCGTGTATTTTATTATAAACATTTCTAGATTTTTGCACGCGTCAACCGGTTATAAGCAGTTCAGTCATTGATTATTGACACAATAACTGTAAAACTATCTTTTATCATTGTAAAAACGTTGTCTACTTCGTTATGACGCGAATGCGCGATGTTTCGTATTCAGATGAACTTTTTAATATTCATTAATACCATTTATCTCCGGCCAGTTATCAGTCAGCATTTTCTTTTTGTTTTTTAAAAATCATAGTTAAAAGCGGCACGCTGCCTCTTCTTCAGCATCGCTGACCTTCCTCTGACGACCGGCGCGCGTGCACAATTCGTTATCATTGTTTTACTTGTTTTGCACGAATGATAAGGAACGGCGCGCCAGAGATCCCCTCTGCCACGCACGTACGTATATAAATTCATGCACGATGTAACTAGCCTGTCAGATTTCTGTATGACGTCTTGGAATCAACATCTATATATATATATATATATATATATATATATATATATATATTTGAAGTTTTTCTTCTTAACTTCATTCTTAATCTGAATTTATGACAGTAATTTATCTGGACTTTTGGTATTATTTATCATTCGCAAACTTGAGCTTTCATTATACTAACAGCCTGATTAAGTTACACAGGATTGTGAAAAGCCATTTTAGTACGAAGTTCTTAACTTGTCGAATATATTTTTCGCTTCATCTTGAGTAACACGAACGTAGACTTGAAGTTTGTATTACGTAAACGGTTTTAAATAGATTTACTTTTATTTCGTAATTTTTCGTGACTCGAAAATTCTTACGCAATTGATAGAAAGTCTTCGGATTTATTCTATTTTCAATTTAATGGTTTGAATCGAAAAATATTTTCTCTCATTAAAGTGGAAGAAACGTAGGCTAAAAATTTTTTCTTCGTTAAATTGTTTCTTATATTAGAAGAAATATTATGTTGTATTATGCGAAGAAGTAATTGGAATAAGCGTGTTAAAATATTTATCGAAAGTCCCAAATCTTTGTAATTTTTTTTATTATCATCGGCACAAATATAAAATGACGTAGATGGCTGAAGACGAATTGGTGGCGGAGAGAAACAATAATAGAGACAGAGAAAAAGAAAAAAAAACGAGGAAGAGAGCGAGAAAAAGTACATTCGCATGCCGGTGGCTCGTTCATTGCGCTCTTATCACGCGAGGGGATTCGACGATTTATTGACGACTGCGCCTGATAAGAAAAAGGCGAATGAGCTATGAGGACCGTGTGAGTGAAAGCGTTCGTTGTGGAGATAAGCAAGTCAATCTTTCTGGTGAAAAAATAAAAAGAATTGCAAAATTATTCGAGTAATTCTGCCATAATTAGAATCATCCGCATCAGCTGTGTCAGAGTGGTCAATCATGTTTATTTGGAATACGTATTGTATTTGGCCGTTCATAGGCTGCACTTTTTTTTTATAACTATTACTGTCAAGAGGAAAGATTCTTTTTTAAAGAAAATTAATTCAAAGCTTTATACTTTATTCATAGAATATTTAGAGTTAACTGTTGCCTCAGGTAAAATCAGTGCTTTAAGGAAACTGCATCTAAAGTTTTTATCTTACAGAATACTTAGGAACAACCGCAACTTTATTATCAGTTAATGGAGTTGTAATTTTAAAAAATGAAAACTTTAAATGGTTTTCTCTTGAGCAATGGTTTTACTTATATACTTTTTTTCCAATTAATATCTCTATTGTTATGTGTCTGTTATCAGTTATATTATTTTTTTATGTTTTTGTGATTCATTCTTATTAATGTAGTTGTCATTTTCTCTCACGAACTTGCAAGTAGAAATTTCCATGTGCGTAAAAATACCAATTACACGTCTGCGAATTCAAAAAAGATAAAAGTAAAAGTAATATTATTTGTAATGGACAGATAATTATATCATTGATCTTATTGTTTTCAATTATTTTGTAATTATTTTAAGAGAAAATGCAAATTAAAAGAGTTGGATGTTACAATTTTCAAATGTTAAATATGTTTCGTCAAAGAAATTGTTCTTTGTCTTATAAAAATTATTGTTCATCTCATAAAAAATATGATGGTTAAGATTTAAAAGAAAAAAACACAATTTTCGGGAAAAAAACAAAAGTTTTGATATTTATGATAATAACATTTATGATATTAACATGTAATTATATTACATGTTAATTATAGTTATTATTACTATAAAAACGATTGCAATTAGTACAATTATAATTTATAATTTATTGGGTCATTTAAAAAGTATCCGCGGTTTTTTCATTCAAAAATTGAACAAAAAACCGCGGATACTTCTTAAATGACCTAATATATAAATTTATATAAATTATAGTTTTACATATATTATATATATATATTTGTGAGTGACTATAACTATATGATATCGTAATGTTATTATATTGTAGTTAACGAATAACCAAAACTTTTCTCTCATTGCGTTTGTACTATCCCTCTCTGACAATTGCGTAGTTATAATTTGTAAAACGGAAAATCGGAAACGGTATTCTTGTGAAGTTACAACGAGCTATCGTCGAAGCTCGATTTGTTCCTCCATCCATTATTCGGTATCCGTACATATTCTTTCCTTCTGTCATCACACACATCCACGATGGACACAAGGCTGGACGTTCACGTGTAACTACACACACCTAACGTTATATTACAATAACATTAAATAACGCGTGTAAGCGCGTTAAAATATTGTGGCGTGGCTACGTCATCGCAGCAGCGGATTATAGTCCAATTCGCGATACACTGGGGTCAAACGCCCTGTTATCGCACGCATCGTGGCCGTATATCGGGAAACTATATGCAGTCGTATGCACGCGTGTACACACGTCACTTCGCTGTGTGTTTCGCGATGATTTCGAGACTCGCGTGAACGTCAGGTAAGAGATGCCTTGCCTTGCGCGCGGCAATATTGCAGTCTGAATATTAACTCTATAGCTTTCTCCTTTTTTTACTTTTAAAGTCGATGATTAGCGATTAGGAAGAAGGTAAGCGTTAGTTGATTTTTTTTTACATAAATAGATTGTGTTAATTATAATATTATAGATTAGAATGTGCTAATATTAATTGCGCTAAAAAGATAATTTTTTATTTACGATAAATTAATCTTTAATTTATTTATCAAGCGAATTTTCTGATTAAATCTTATTTATAATTTATTACGTTCATTATATTGAAATCGGAAATTATCAACGGAAATAACAACGAATTCGATATCAACAGAACGTAAATAATAAAGAGCATATATTTGACTAATGTATAGTAAAATGTGCATGTCTGCAAAGTGTTAATTTATCATTGCTACATTCTCATCTGTATATTCTCAGGTTCTCTAGTTACTATCCATAGAAAAGGAATCGAAGTAGATCACTCGAAAAGATAGCATCGTGTGTGTTTCCTCACTATACGATTTCGCGACTAAAATGGACAACGTCCTGATCTGCCGTTTTTTGACCAATACGTCATTATTTTTATTATATAACTTTTTTTTTTAGCTCGTAATCACGCGTGGTATTTCGGAAATCGATATTACACGTCGATAAATTTATCCTCGATCGTGACTGTATCGATATTATTATAAATATTTGTGCAATGATAATATTAAACGTGTAGGAAGCAGAGAAAATTTTTTTGTAAGATCCGTTTCTGGAGCTTAATTATTGAAACAAATCTTCAATTGTATTTAATTCAGGAAATGCGGCGTTTCTTGTTACTTCTTCTTTATTCATTTTAATAGCTCCTCTCTATTAAACAAAAAAAGAGATAATGATTCTGGGACATTCATTATGCATTCTGATGTCTTAATCAAAAGATGCTGCGAATTTGAGATGCGAATTCCGATTTGCATACTATCCGTTTCTGCGACTACTTTCGTGCGATCGTACACGTGATGATAACGAGAGATCCGCCTACTAGACATTTTGCAGAAGAAGAAACGCGCGCGCGAAGAGATATTCGCGTTTCTATATGCACTAACGCAATTCTCGAACCTCTAAATTCTGATTCACTCCGTGCTGTTTCAAGCTTTCACTGAAAGAATAACTTTTCTTCATTCTGCTGCATTTCAATAGCAAATCTAATATAGCAGTAATTCAGTTACAGATATCTCTCTCTTACTTTTGAGTAAAGTAACACAACTCAACATGATTTTCAAGTTATTACCATGAACGAGTCACATTAAAAAAACATTAGGTACTCTATCAATTATCAAAGTAAAATTAACATAACATAAAAAAATCATCGAAACATTATAAATAAAAAAACAGTTAAATGTCAGAATCGTCACATTCAAAAAGAATTTTTTAAGGGGAGCGCGAATTACAGTGCATCTAAAATTTTCGATCTGGTTTTATGGATTATAAATTTTTTTACAGAATTAATATACGTACAAATAGAAAGTCTGTGTGAGTCGATATGATTTTTACAATAAAATCGATTAAAATTAAAAATTTCATTTATTTGGCTCGTATAGCTGTCACTCGAGATTAAAATTTGCTTGATATAAAAGCTTTATAATTTATGAGCATTTCCAACGGATACTCAATGCCCAAATTATTTGAATGAATAATATTAAAAGATAGAAAGTATAAAAAATATATAGCTTGAATTATATATAATTTAATTCATGTATATATGTTTCTTAGCGAAGATTCAGAATGATAAACAGAGCAGTAATTGTGTCTAGCAATAAGTACTCAATCTTGCATGAGATGGCACTGCAATATATTAGATAAGGACAGACATGCATTTGAGTGAATAAGAAATTAAAAACTGTTATTGACATTTTTTTTTATAATTTGGAATTTAAAAAATCTGTACTATCGACGTCGATCATGTTTGACAATTAATGTTGTGAAAAATATCAAAATCGCAAAAATAATTGGTAAAAATAACTTTGTACTAGAAATATATTCTTTTTGCCGATATTATTCTTAATAAATATTTTTCTGTCAAATTGAAAAATAGTTTTCCCCTTTTTAGGGAGATCAAATTTTTTTTTAGTCACTTTCGAAATAAAACAACTCAACAATCATGTCGGTAAGCTAATATTGTGTGTTACATAATCTTCAGTGTAAAATAACGTAGGGCTCTGAAAGCGCGCCGTATTTCGTAGTGATGGTTAGTCTTTCGGAAGTGTCCTATTTTTGGTAGAGAGCTTGAAATGGGCCTGTATAACCCGAAGGCACGGAATGATTCGTCACTGCGTACAAACGACCTCGACCGGTCTGAGCCACGTGTCGATTTACTACGTTGTTGTTTGTTCATCGCACATTCGCGCGTCTGGTGATTCGTGCCTCGCACTAGATACTGGGCGCCTTTTAGAGATGATTATACATGCATCATGCGTTATGTATATGCGTTATGCATGCACACGCGACGCAGTCTGAAAACGCGCGTGATCATTGAACGCCAGCACCTAGAAACGCAGAGCATCGCGTTGACTACTCAAAATAATAAAGATATTTTTAAATGTCATAACAGCAAGATGAACGATATACAGTGATATTTCATAAAGTATTCTTACAGGGAAGAGAGATTAAAAAAAGTCTTATTTTTAGGAAGTAAACATTAATTAGCAATTTATTAATAAAGAATAAAATAAGATTGTATAATTCCTCAAAATTATTTTACTTAAAAAGGTGTGTAATAATTACAATATATTATATTAATAATAAACGAAAATGAAAAATTGAATGCACAAAAAATATTTATACAGTTGAGAAATTTAGCTGGATATGGATCTGAGAATAATTTTGTTGGATCATTAAAATGATTATGTAAATAAAAATCTCAAGTATGACGAGTAAAAATTTGGACATCCTAGTAACCAGTTTGAGTGTTCTACGTAACTATTTTGATGATCTAATAAAATTATTTTTAGATTTGTATATAGCTAACTTTTTAGCCATTCAGTAAAATCGTCTTTATGTAATAATAAGATAAACATGATTATTTTTGCAAAGTTCTTCGTTTATATTGAGACAGAAATTTTTATTAGTAAATTATGTTTGTAATATCTATTTTCACAAATAAGGTTTTTTAATAAAAATCTTCTTTCTGGATGAATACTTTTTGCATTCACTATAATATGTATGAATTTTGACAACATATTTTTTGAACTTGAGCTATTGATTGAAAGAGATTTCCTAAAAGTTAATTCGAATTAAAACACTGTTCTAACAAAACCCATTAATTAATCACAAATTCTTTTGCTTTGACGTGACAGAATAAATCGATACGAAGTTAATTAATTATTGAATACTGATACGCGGTGTATCATCGCGACTGTAAGCGCCGAAGTGTGCATCTACTTAGCATTATCGTACGATGTCCCGTGTCGCACGTGTTGATCTTTTGTTCTTTAAATATAAGCAAGGATACAAGTGCACGATTAGTAATGAGTTCCCGCATTGATTATATGAAAAAAGTGGCTTCGCATCGAAACTATCATATTTTATAAATTATGGATACATATCTTCATATCTCCTAGACATAGTAAGGAAATGTGACTCAATCAAAGGGTGCTACAGTAAAATCGTCGGTAAAATCTGTCTATTTTTGATGATTGTTCCTAAGGAGACTTTTGAATATCTTATAATAGATTAATAAATAGTAAACCTAGGTCAACAAATTCAACGAGCTATAATTAAGTGTAGCAAAATAATATTTATTATTCACAATTATAATTTTCGACGATAGGTTTCAACGGTACGTTTCGATCATCTTGTAATTTACAAAATGTCAGAGTTTCAGCTAATTCGATTGAAACCACTTTTTCCATGTTTAGTGAAGGATACCATTATCAGCAGTTATATGACGAGAATTGTTCATCGGACGTTCCTATACCTGATTAAGCAGCAGATTGATGCGGATTAATATGTGATTATGATTTATGAATATTGGATCGCTTTTAATCGAATAGATAATCAAATGACTGCCGACCAAAGGATCACTTTTCTCATTGTTGGCAGATCTATTTGCATACTTGCGAAGTTTTATAAATAGCATCAGTGGCGTGATGTCTGTCTAATGAAGCTGTTATCGAGGATGCGCATTTATGAAAAGCGATTGAATCCCGAGTATTTTTTTTTCTACTATTTCTCTTCGTGAAAAGGAATTGACTTTCATTAAACGATATTACTGAAATCGATCGCGGCCAAGAATTATGCATAAAGTGATCACACAAGCGCGCTAATTTAATCAATATTGACTTGAGAAATGATGGTACTTTCTTATGATTAACGAGATGCCGCAGATGATGCAGCTGTGTACACTAAAAAAAGGATTTGGTAATAGTTGCTAGTATTTGTGAACTATTATTAAATTTGGTGAAATAGTACCAACTAAATATTTACTAATAATTACTGAGTAATTTAGTTTAATGAAAATTGGATTATTAGTTCAATGAACCAAATTTTACTACCAAAATCTACTACAAATTTACTTTATTCAATTAACTGTTATCAAATCTTTTAATTACACCGTATTAAAAAACTTTTTACAATATCATGTTATTACTGTATATGTTATAATTGTAAGGATAAGATATTGTATTTAATAACTGTTACTGATAACTTTTTTTTTATGTAACACGATTCGAAGAGAATTTAGCACGACGGAAACGCAATAAACGCGCCGGCGGAAATACTTAGGCCCGTGTCCAAATCAAAGGCGCGTGCTATTGCGCCTCTAATATAATTCCTCTTTGTTCGTCGTGTGCTCACATATTGTTAGCACGACACTACGCGCGAGCGATTATTCTCTCGAAAATACGCGCGATTGTTTATCGAGCAATAATAGCGGTTGCACGTGATACCGTGCACACTTACACGTATACACTTACCAGCGAGAAGTTTCCTCCATTTAATCTTTGCAATCTTCGAAGTCTGTTTACGCTACGCGCTCTTCGATGTACTTTTGATGTAAGCGTCGTGCAAAATTATTTTGCTCTTCTTATTTTAATGAGTTAATTTTATATCATATCAGTAAATGAAAATATTTGAAAATTATCTATCATTTGTGATAATTCTTTGCGAAAGTATTTCTGATTTGATCGAGATTATTTAATTAGGTACGATTTGTTGAATGGTTTTTTTTTTAAGTGAAAATTTATTACCTGCATAAAATCCATATTAATATGAAATTTACATTTAAAAATTATGGATATAATTGAAATATTTTATTATTTTATTTCATCATTAAGCATTGTGGGAAAATGTTGATAACATCAAGTAATAATTTAACTAGAATCATATTGCTCCCTTATTTCAAAAGTGACGTAATCCAAAAAATGTGATTCCTGATTTATTATTATGAATAAGTTAAGTAAACATTAAATTATTAATCGTTAAGAGCGAATTAATTTAATATAATTTCATGAAAAATCATTAAAATTGTCACAATTCGAAAAGGAGTTTTGAAGAGTTGTTAAACGAAAATGACAAAAACATTTAATGTCTAGAATTTATATGTTAAGAATATCCATTCTTTTTACTAATAATATTTGATCAGTCAATAATTCTCTGTCAAGTTGAAAGTTTTTCTCTTTTCTGGAAAATTTAATATTTTTGTGTCACTTTTAGATAAGGAAATAGTTTGTTCTTGCATTTGCGAGTTTTTTCTTTAAAATCTCTTTATCTTTGTACTAAAGTTTTAAAAGTAAATCAGTATATTATTACTAAAAAATCGTAAATATTCGCTTTCATTATACAGTTATAAAGTGTGGCATTGAAGTCACTTTTAGAGAGTATATGAGACGAAAGATATACAAGAGAATTTAAAAATAAAAATTTAATTTTCTCAAGCATTTTCTACATACTTTATTACAGCTTTTATTTTAGAAAACATATTTTTCTCTTGAAAGAGATAAACGTGCATAAATTCGATTCAATATATAATTTCGTCATGGTACTTTATATTACAGAAAAAGATGAACGAACTTGCGATATAGAGCGAAAGAATTTTACAGTTACATTACTGCGTGTTTTACAAACTGCTTTTATATGTCGGTTACGTTATTTATATCAGAAGGATATATTATCTAATTAGTTCGAAAACTATGAAGCTGGATATGTCCGGTTTATCGTCTCGTCTTCGGTGGACGATCGACAACGAAATCGGTGCGTGAACGCACTTACGCGCCGGCCATTTTTACGCACTGTGGTGCATTATCGCGCGTCCCGCTCATTGCGCTGATTCGTATTGTTTATCGACTCCGTTCTCCGCAGAACTGTGTAATATTATCATAAAACCGGCAGTAACGAGTTATACTTATCAAATCTCGTTTTCATTTCCCTCCATGATTGCGTGGCGCTCATTAGTCGTCTTTGCAATAATAATGGATCAAAGATCTCGTGGCCGGAACGAACGCGTGGCTCTTTCGATGACTTATTGCATTGTCTCCCCTCTCTTCGCGGAAGGAAGCTGCAAAACATGATTCGAGGCTTTTAGCATGTTGTGTTTTACAAAAGAGGAAACAAATAGAATTATTTCTTCGAATTAATCTCGAGTCTTTTCTGCTGTATTGTATTACGCTTTTGTGACTATTTATGAAGACTAAATTATTAAAATTGTTTATTTATTCACTACTTAGATTTGTATTCTCTATCTAGACTCGTTATATATTGTTAGGGAAAAAGTCCTTTTACATATAGCATAATTAAAATATATTTTCTGTATTGTTTACAAATCTTTTATTAAATCAAATATGTGCTGTTTTTATCGACGACCTTTTGCCATTTTTCGGGTAGAACTATTATTATTCCATTGGTGTAGAACTTCTGTGATTTCTCGATAAAAAAAAACCGAGATAACTTGTAAAAAGACTTTTTTCCTAATCCAATATACAATATATAGACAGTGAAAGCAAAAAGTATTCGTACAAGGAAATATTTTATAAAAAAGTCTTATTTGTAGAAAATGAATTAATTAGCAATTTTATTGAATACATTATGTTTTTACATTAACAAACGAGCTTTGCATATATTCTTGATTTTAGAAGCTAAATTTCTCGAATACTTTTTGAGCATAACAATACAATTTTTTATTTTCGCTTATTTTTCAGATGATATATTTTCTATAATTGATACACATCTTTTTGGTATATATAATTTTAAGAAACATACAGTCTATTATATTCTTTATAAATAAATTGTTAATTATAGCAAGAAATGATTATCAATTAAATCATCGAATTGACGTCAAATTGGTGTTGAAATCATCGATATTGATTCAACATTAATTCGATGACGCATTTCTCGCTGGAGAATATTTAACTTTCTAAAAATAAAGTTTTTTTAAAAAAATATTTTTTCTACGAATATTTTATATCTGTTGTGTGTGTGTGTGTATGTGTGTGTGAGAGAGAGAGAAGAGAAATTTCTGTTACACATGCATAGTAGTCATGTTGTGGGATTCGTTTAGACACACGCGAGAATTATGGATTTTTCTGTGGACGGTTTTTTATGACGAACCTTGGGATGTTGTATAGTAATTGCAAGTGTAGAGTTGCTGCTCGATCGTGCCACTACGATTCGTCGTGTAAGATGATGTCACGCATCAAAAGTGCCATCGCATATAAATACTGAATGCGTGCGAGTGCGTGCGTGCGTGCGTGCGTGGTAGGAACACGTGTGAAGCGACGACAATCGCGGCTTATCTTTCGTATGCTGAGCGTACGTAGGAAGCGTGCATACATGCGCAAGTCTCAAGGAGACATGGACGCGATTGATTCTTATTAATAGATTCGCTGCTTTCGAGAAGATGGTATACGCGCGTTTTGTCTTCTTGTAAACTGCGGAAATTTATACAAAGATTTCTCCTCGCGAGAGATTTGCGAATTCTATTAGATATCAAAATGCATAAAGTTACACGTCAAAGAAATCATACTTAAAACACATTGCTAATGAGGATGAAGATAAAGTTGAAACCGAGATTACGTTTATTTACATTGGTGGAAACTAGCTTTTAAGATTATCGAATCACTTTATTTTAAAGCACAAATTAATCGACTTTAATCATAGATAAGATTCGAAAAATATATTTTTGAAAGTAAAATATGTGTATATATATATATATATATATATATATAAGTAAAAATATATTTTTGTAATTTTTAAAATACATTTTTTGATAACATCAATTATGCGTGTGTATGTACATATTTATTGTTCGCGATTGAGATCTCAGAATTTATGTCCGCCCGATGTTTTCATAGGTCAGACTCATGCCATGAGAAAGTCAAGAAAAGCCATTTTATTGCTGGCCGCGAGCGTTTTGAGGTCGGCCGAGGTGTTGTTGCGCAGTGTTATATTAAATACTTGACGTTCTCGCGGTACTTCTTTTACTACGTGCATTGAATGCTCTCACACGAGAGATTCATAACACTTCACCGACTTTTAATACGCGGTGTAGCTGCCGTCGGTTTATTACAGTGGGTTTATTACAGTAGGTTTACGATCGCATACACGTTGTTGTTGATTATCTACTTACGATTTAATGCTACAAATCTCGTTGCTCTTTGTTATTTTTTTAAATGATAAATATTCTTCTTCCGTGTACAAAGTAGCTACCGCGGTTCTTCGACCAAATTGAAATCAATTTCTCTTTAGCGAAAATTTGAAATCATAAATAATGTTTTCTCGATTACAACTGCGTATCGTAGTAATTTATCGTTTCGTTTAGGAAAACGGGCGAAATTTCTCTGGTATATACTTACATTTTATCAGATATAAGAACCCGTTTCACCTTGATCGTCGTTTTATCAACACTGAATACCGCTACGTGATATTTCCTCGCTTTATTTCGCGCAAACCATTAGGTTATTATTGATATGACTCTTTTACGCGATGGGCCCGGCATGATAACCAGCGCGCGATATCACTTGCATATTACAAATAGATTTAATTGGTCTGTTCCGGCCCGGTTACATAAACTCAATAATGCGGCGTTATTTAATTGCAGCGTTACGCTTCGCGAAATGAAATACCCGTATCGTTACACGCGGAGAGTTTTATAATACACAATTCCTCTTCCTGAACATAAATTCGGTAAATAATGCGCGATAGTTTTATGCAACCTGCTATCGTTTTACACTGTATAAAGTTAGTGCTTTGTTCATAATGTCAGTCATTGAAAACAAAATAAGTTATTATATTAAAGTTATTATAATATATTAAACTAAAATTGAATAACTTTAATAACTAAATGTGTAAGTATTAAAAATGAATATATGAAAGGCATATTAATAAAGATTTAGACTGTGTATCTATTTAAATATTATAATGATGTTCAATATACAGATATAACATTTTACGTAATGTTCTCATGCTTAAAAAAACGTAATTTTTGAATTATGATGACTGAATTAGATAAACATTACTCTATCAATTATTAAAAATGAACTAACTCAATGTAAAAAAAATTGTCAAAATCGTTGCAACTCAAAAAGTGTGGTTATGAAATAGAAATGACAAAAATATTTGATTATATCAAAAATATATTCTTTTTATCATATCATTTAATTAGTTAATAATTTTTTCTCAAGTTGAAAAATATTTTCTCTTTTTTAGGGAAAATTTGATTTTTTAATTCACTTTTGGAGTAAGAGAGCCGTACATATCTATTCTGAAAAGTATCTCTTTCTCTCTTTCCTCTCATGCTGTACAAGTATGCACATTAATATATATATTTATAATTTATCATAAAATCACGAATTCCAATTTTAAATTTGATTTAAACTGTTCTCAACATAAATGATGTTTAACAATGTTTATTTAATATGCTACAAATACGATCGGCTACAAACACTTGTGCATTATGAATATTTATCTAACGATATTTTCATCGCACGGTGAATGGTGTCACGCAAGACTTCATTGTCACTCCCACTATGGCTAACTATGAGTATCTATCGAGAGGAGCCGTAACTAGGTCAACGAGTCGACGATTCGTTTATCTGTTTGTTTGCTCTCGTCTGCTAGTGCGCGCCGCGTAATTCTGTAAAACGAACCGCTGGGCGGAATAGAGGCAGAAATTGCTAAAACAAAAAGAGAATCTTATAAGAGAATTTTATTACGAGAATCTTATAAGAGAATCTTATTACGTGCATGTTCTAATTTTTGTGCATATTAGTTATTTTGAAATTTAGACAAATATCCAATTTTTTTGTTCTTTTATGAAAAAGCATACGTAAAAATTCTTATACAAAATAATGAGATTTTATATCTTCATATTTTACATATACATATAAATATAATCAAATAAAGCGAAGATAGGAATAAAAATATCTGTTGTTTGTTATTATTGTTTGTATTTCTCTTTTTTCGATTACATCACAAATAACTCGTTATGCAGTTATATAATGATCTCTTTTTAGAAGCTCTTTATCTACGATTAATCATTCTCGCAAACAATCCCACGATTATCTTATAATACTTCAAGAATATTATGAAGATTAATTAGAGGCAAAAATTTAACATTGAAGTGTCAAGATCAGAATAATTTTTGACTTATTAGCGAATCCATCTAAATTAACCCACATGTATCGTATATATTATTTTATTTTTATGATATTAAATTACAGATAAATTTTCAATCATGTTCAAGATAAATTAAATTTTTCATACACGTAAACGTCGGATTTAACGTCCATAACACGTTTCAAAATTATGTTAAAACTGTTGGGATAGAATATTCTGTATATATTTACTTTACAAGGCGGTAATTATTTCATCGCAGTAATCAATTGTTGACATAAAGCGTTTGGCGCTTATTTTTTAATATAATGTATGTACTTGCATATAACTTTAATATAATGCATGTGTGTACGCATGTTCATCTTGTCATTCGGTCGGCAATGACTGAACCGACAGGCAGTGATATGTGAAAAAAAAAATTTTTTTTCATGCATCTATATAATGTGATGTAATAACTTGACTATTTGAAACCGAACTTGAAGCGAAATAAAATGTCAAGTATAGTATCTAAAAAAAAAATACAAATATATGCGTTTATTTATATGATATTAAATACAATATAAATGATTGTTTAATAATTTTTCATGGGTCAAGTATCTATTTATTAGCGTTAAATAGAAACATTAAATAGCATGAATTTGAACGCTGAACTTTACGACATATAGCGATTAGGCAATTTTGATAGCTGAGTTAAAAACTATTACAATCTCAATAGTTTTTTATTATAATTTAAAGTCTAATTAATCTCTAGAATACATTATTAAAATATGTGATAGCCGTGATACGTGATAAATACACATCGACATTTTATATTTATCGATCATTACGAGTAAAATTTGAGCAATAGTACAAAGTATAATTCCAATAACTGTTATGTAAAATGATAATACAGCTGTATACTTTTGCATAATAGTTCACAATGCATAAGTTGCGTAATAAAGTAGTGAATGTTATAATATACTTAAAATTAAATAGATATTTAATTAATCTTTTAAGTTATATACTATGATTGCTCAAATATTTTTAAACTTTTACATCAACATAAGACATTTTAATCCAAAAGATTAAATGAGAATTGTCAATAATATTTAGTTATTTTTTCAAATTTTTTGTTTCTCTAAATTGCTTTGAAATTTATTTAACTGATATTCACAAGTCTAATAGTGTACTTTAAATTAATTATCTTTGCTTAAAATCAACATAGCATAATATTAAACGATTTTTTAAATTTTAATTGTTAAATTCCAAGGAATAAGATTATGTATCTTAAAATTATATAAGATTGTGGAAGACATTTGTTATAAACAATTTTTACAATGTGATTGAAGAAAATGTTCGGATACACTGAATACTGATTAGAGTTAAATCGTTACACAAAGCCTTAAAGATTATTAATAAAAAATTTATTAAGTTTTAACAATTACAAAATTTTCTTCATGAAGAAATGCATATAGAAACTTTGTCGCATTATTTACAAATTATTGACTGAATCCGGCAAATTTTTTTCATCAAGAATAAGTAGTTTCTAAAAATAGAATTTAGTAAAATAATCGAGGAACAGGCGGGAAACAAATTATGGGGTTGCAAATTGCGGTTCGCGTGCGAGAGTATCGTATCGCGAAATGCATCTGCATCGTTGTATGCAAAGTGAATCTGCATGTACTCGCGCACCTTAAGTAAAGACACGTGTAGCGAATTTTGCAACGGTGACGCCGTCTTGCAATCGCTCACGATAAGATAAATGAACAGCGGAGTTGTCGGAAATATCGGAGTTTTTCGCGGAAAGAACGTCGCTGGTTGTGCGCTGCGAGACAACTTGTTGCTTCGCCAAGAAGGTGAAGGTATAAGAGAAGGAGAGGGTGAGGGAACCTCTCGCCCATTGCATAATATCTGCACAAATCACAATAGCATATCGTATACCTTTCTTATTTTGTTCATCGCGATATTTAAGCAGCTTTTATTTTGTTTTGTATTTTATTAGATTTAATGTATTTATGTAAATTCTGTGCTGCGCTCGTTTCTTCCATGTAATTCTTTTCTTCACAAGAGAAAATATAATTGTATGTTTAAATAATGATAGGAAAATATTTTCGTATTCATAAATTGTTGGCCGCAGAAATATATTAAAATAATATGCATCTAGCATACGCGAGTGTGCAAGGTTTTACAATGAACTTCAGTGACTCTATTTGAAATGAGTAACGTAATTCAAGTTTGAATCAGGTTGCAGCGTGAGATTACTAAATGATACGCATCAGATTAATGCGCTTTACCTACCGGATAGAGTATAATAAGTATATTCGATACGAGGTTCCGACCGGTCTCTAGCTTTAATTAATGTTACACGAGGAGATTATCATGGCATGAAAGCGACTAGTCGAGATAGAAAGTCCTTGCAATCGATAAGTGATACAGATTTATTCCTGGAACATAATGAAACTTGATTCGTGAAAAGTGCATATTCATTATTATATGGAAGATATTTTATTTTAAAAGCATTTGTTATAAATTGTTGTAGCAAGAATATATTATACCTTTTTGCTTTTTGAAAAAGCAACATTTTTATCGATACAGATTATCGACTCACACCCAATTAAACCTCGTCCGATTATCATTTACTGGTGATTTTGTGACTGGTATTAAATAAATGGTATTAAAAGATATTTAAGGTTTGTTATTTGTTATCAATTTTACCTGTTATCTGTTTGTGCGAAATATTGTTTTCAATGATAAATCATCAATTCTTGAATTACATCAAGGAGCGATTGTCAATAGATAGAACATTATTTTTTAATACAAAAGCAGTTTTTTATTTGAATTTAAAATTGTTAATTTTTTTAAAATTTTTGTTTATTGTGGAAGCTGAGTTATTGATGAGTGCTTGAATAATGTCTCTGTGGAAAAATTAACTTTGAAATTTTATAAAAACTGAAATTTTTGACAGTACTTTATAAACTTTTTTAATTTTATTTATTTTCTGTCCGAATAAATTGCTCTTCAAGATAAACGAGATATTTACGAATTATTATATTAATTTCACCAGTCGTGATCTGTGATTTTATTGTGGCGCAGTGTTGAAAGTTTCTCTCGTCGGACTAAATATTGCGATAATATTGCATTCCCATCGCGTGGACTGGATCTCATTATATGCCAGTGCATCGATACAATGAAGAATTGTTCACCTTATACGGTTAAGACGGACAGACGAGTATAATTTTTTTTGCCTGCATAATCATGTAAATGCATTTGACTCAGTCATCGCGTTGTCTGTTCTATTGTCCATCGAAACAAAAGATGTCAATTGTTGCTTGTAATGATGATCATCGAATGGAAGAATTGAGGCAATGCATTTACAAAATTTTACGCCGTGTTACAAAAATTAATTGAGTTGTCCCAATTTTTCTTCTGCATTATTTATCATTCATTTGCTACAATTAAAAAATTATTATTTTTGAGTTCGTTACAAAAAAAAGTGAAAACATAAAGAAAAAATTGTATATATAAACATACTTTTATTCCTTTATAATCAGTTATAACAATTTTTTTGAATTTTTTTGAATTTTAAAATTAATATATCACAAAATTTTAATGACATAATATTAAACTTATTTTTTGGAAAACTTTGTCCAATAATTGTGTTGTAGCAAATGAGCGATATGATACATTTTCAATGTATAATGTTTACAAAATATTCTTAGAAATCTCAATATCTTTTATTACATTTTTGCGATCTGTCATAAATAAGACCTTCATCTTTCGATAAAGATTCAGTAAGCTGTCTGTCCATATGAATTGTCGGTTCGCCAACTTCCTTCCTTATCTCGCGGCTTTGGTGTCGGCAATTTAACGAGGGCGAGCAAGCGAAGATATTCGAGTTCGTAATTAGCGTGATTAGCACGGTAAAGTAAAGCAGTCAAATACACTCGTGCCCGAAGCTTGCCGCCTTGATTAAGGAGACAATAATTTAACGCGACTATGCGTTTGTTCTCGCAATTACCGCTGATATACTGAGCACTACTCGAAGAACTGTGCAAGGACAAGGTAGATCAAGATTACTATGCAATAGAGCAAGAAATAGATATATTTATCATGTTGATACATGCGCACATAGACATGAATTTTATTCGATTTTATTATCTATATCTTATTTTGTTAAGGTAAATAGAAAAAATAAATAAAGAATTTATTTTAGAAATCATCATTTTTTAAATGAAAGTAATCGAAATTGGATAAGAACATTACAATATCGCATAAAACCAAGAATATATTTATGGTATTATTTAATAAAGATTTTGTAGAAAAAAATATACAGTTGGAAAATTTATTTTAAATTTATCACATTTCACGTGCCTCAAATAGGCTCCACTCAATTTTTTCTGTTAATCTGACATAAGAATATGTTAGAAAGTAACAAATATAGTATGTAAAAAAATTAATACGAACAATGTGATATGAACTATGAAAGTATATTTTGTCAGTAAATTAACATTTATGAAATGTTAAATTAACACGTATTTTATTCGTTTATCTTAGAATTTAAACATATTATACTCATATTATTTGTTCACTTATTCATCAATTATATTATTTTGTTATTAAGAAATGTTTAATATTAATTTAACACAAAATATTAACTAACATAATCACGTTATATTAAATTAACACTTGAATACGTTAAAAATTCAAAACCAAAATTTTAACAAGCACTTGAGTGAAACATTTTTACACAAAAAAGTTTTTTTTTACAGTGTAGGATAAAATACATATTATATTTTTAGGTAGGTAATTCGTGACATAGGGTAACTCCCTATTAATGTGCCTTTTAGCCAACTTGCTTATTACTGAATTAATTATTAAATATTGTAATTTTATCTGCTTGCAATCAATATCGGTTTTTGAATTATTTCTTTTTCTTATAATATCTCTTTAATCTAAAAAATGTTAATACTTTATAATGTCTTTGACAAAAATAAAAAACATGTTTTTGTCCCTATTAATGAGTCCTCCAAGCGGCGAAGGCCTTATTAATGTGTCCCCAATTTATGTGTCTATCGACATTTGACTCATTTTATAATCATATAGTTATACAAGAGATAAATTTAATTTTTTGAGTTAATATATTACATAAATTATTATTTCAATTATATTTATTGCAATGTACACTTATAATACAACGTTCTCAGCTCCCATATAGGGCACATTAATAAGGACAAGCTTAAAATCTTGTGGTACGTATTACTGGATTCACATAAATTCCTCATATGTTTTGAAAAATATTTAAAATACTTTAATACTAAAAAAATAAAATATTATCTTTGGTATCGTATGCATTATTAATTTAACTTAGCAAAAAATATTTTTTCTTATTTATTTGTGCTAGTTTTCTTTATGACTTATCGAAATACAAAACCATACTAATAGAGACAGACGCGATAATTGGAACAGTTGCCTTACATTCTTAAAGTAAATTTGGTATTTTCAAAAATTAAAAATATCGCTAATGAATGATAATACCAGTGATAATACAAAATATAGAGCACAAACAAGCACCTAATCTACCGAGTTGGATAAACAACAAACTAGAAATTGATATCTTGCTTAATCATCTTTACTTCAATTTCTTGATTGATGTGTGTGTGTGTGTATGTGAGAGAGAGAGAGAGAGAGAGAGAGAGAGAGAGCAATCTAAACTCACTACCGGGCCGTCATTAATCAGGATGTATCTGGTAATCCAAAAATAAAGGCGTGCCCGTTCGTTACAACGATACTTGCGAACTCACGCCACTAGTGGAGATTCTATCTTTACTTTTGTGTGTGAGCTAACATCGCGCGATATCTTTGGCTTGTTTATACGGGGCGTATTGCGAAACGCTTTTCTAGAATCCTTAGATTCGTCGGGCCAACTGCAAATTATAATTGCTGAGCACCGCATTCATAAAAAGCATTCATAAAAACGCACTTTCTCGTGAGAATTCCTTGCCCCGCTCACTGCGGTAGTGTAACTAATCATCGTGATTTATTATCAGTACTAAGTAATTCGTAATTTTTAATATTAATTGACTGAATTCGTTTGTTAATAAAGATATTCGTTAATAAAAATAAAAAGTTAATTTAAAATTGCAAATAACAAATATATACGGTACCAAATTAATTATTGGGTGCCTAGAACTAATTTTAGTTTTTTAGCAGTAAATGAGTAATTTCTGATATCAATATTTAAAAACGATACTTTATCAATCCGCAGTACACGCGACTATCAATTATTGTAACTAATTAGTAATTATAGAAAGCGACAAACATCGCGTTAGTAGCGACGCTTATCTCTGTAACACTAGCTTTCACCGGCACGAATAAATCGCCACGCTCACAATGGAATCGTGCATTTTGTACGCGAGAAAAACAACAAGATGCTCCTTTCCGCTCCATCTCCGTCGCTCTCGCCCGTTGGTCATTGCAATTAAATGCAGTTCTCGGGATCGCCCGAGTAGGAGAGCGAAAGAGGAAACTCCTAGTGATTAGCGGGTGCAAGTTTGCAATTAATATGATCCTATAAGAAAGCGGATACTAGGCAGTGTGCTTGTCTGCAAAGTATCACGATGGCTTCGGTGCTACCAGCGGCGTTGCTTTCACTCGCCGCTGAGAAGAAAATTGTCTGAATGATCGCGAGATCCGATTCGCGCTAGGTAGAGGTTCGACAATAATGATTGTGCCGCAGTCTACGTTCCATGCATATTAGGTGTGTCATTAATTAAGAATCAGCTTTCCATACATATCGTTTTTTGCAATAGGGCCACTCGAACCGGTCGTGAAATATATAGACAGGAAATTAACTGGCACAATGTATCTTGGCCATTTAAAAATAGAGAACGTGTAACCTGTTATAATTATAAAGGGTAAATGACCTCTTGAGAATGCAGAATGTTGCTAAGAATCTTGTACTAGACGACTTAACGATAGATATATTTCTGTCAATAGCCATTCTTCGTTTTCGAAAGATTTTGTAAGAAAAACATTTCGAACTGAAAAAAATAAAAATAGAAAGTTACGTCCATCTCCTGATATCTTATACTCTTCAACCGAGATGAAAATAGACAGTTGTATTCGTTACATTAATGCACTTCTCCTCGTCAAAGGATTATGTAACGTCGGATGTGCGAATGATTTTTACGTCTCGTATTACGTCCCGAATGCAGACATTCATTATTTTTGCTATGTATAAATCCCCGTCGTGGTTTAACACGCTTCACAATGTAGAGCAACCACTTGATGATGCTAGACGTTCGTGCCAAAGCAAACAGGAGAAATAAGCATAGCACACCCGGTCCATCCACCATGAATATTACGCCGTTCTCTAAGGCAGAAATATTACGCTTGTTAATCTTTCACGACTGATTTTGCAACGTTAGCATTTGCATTTTCTTTTTTTTTTATGGACTTTTTACTTTATTAGATATATTTGTGCCTCCAAAAGTGAATAGCAAAACGTATCTTCCATTCCTGCATATTTTTCATTTGGCCTTCTTTTCTCTTCTGGAAGTGATATCCACTTTCTCTCTTGTTATTATATTTTTGCCGCAGCTCGTTCTTGATATAGATACTTGAAAATGGCACTCTCGAACACTCAGGTAAGGTGTGAACGGTCAGGTATATTCGGAAATATCCGCTGCTCGCCACTCACATTCAGCATTGCTGCACACACGTGCGTAGACACTCGATTCAATTTACTTTATCATGTGACGGCCTCGTGCTTCATAGTATTTTACACGCGGCTCGGATTCCGCTTCGCGAAGCGTTTCATACAAACGTAGGGCGACATGCAAATAAATAACAAAATAATGTGGAGGATATCTTTTCTAGAACGACTTTGTGATCAAAACTTAACTCATGTTAGTTATTGTAGTCAATCTGTTGAGCTCGTAAAAATGTTATCTTGATACTGTAAATATGTAAAATCAGATATCTTATTATTTGAGAATATGAGATGAATGTTTAAATTAAACATTTAAAAATATAAAATAATAAACAAAAATTTAAGAATATTATATGAGTCTTGCAGAATCATCGGATATCTTTTCAGTCGTACATTATGATTAAATTTGTGTGAGCTATTTAAGTCTCGAGGTACGTTAATAGTTACGCATTCACGAGTCTGAAAGGAAAAGATAATATATGTCACTATTATAATACTTTATTTAATTCTCTTATAAAATTACAAGATAGTAGTTTGTATAACAATCTCATAAATATAAAGGAATTACGAGTATTTCACAGTTCGTTGTCCAACGGTTGTAACAAACTCGTTACACACACGTGTCGTTTTCTTCACATACTTTCTTCATAGAATCTATCATGCGCGACTTGCGTGATTGGTAAAGTTGAAGAGGCGCTCGTGAAGAACCCTTATCGTCGAGTATGTCATTGACAATCATAATTCGTTTTTTGAAATGTAAGTGAAAATTGAAGATACAAAATTACTTATAAAAATGATTTATACGCAGATCGTCTATTTTTAGATCGATGGCACAACATCAAATTTTCAAATTTACGCTATAATCTTTAATTTTTCTATTTTATTCATTTCTGAAAAGTATTCTGTCATATTTTTCGAAATTAATAACGAATTTTGTTAGCTATATGCGCACTGACACATATTAAAAAATTAACGTCGTTAATACTGATTTAATTTGAATGTAAAAATAAAATGCAAATATTTTGAATTATAAATATTTTACTTAACAGCACATAAAATATATTGAGATAGTTTAACTTGTTTTTATATTTATATTAAACAACATATCTTTCAATTTGTAACACTTTGTAACGGCTTTAATATGTATCAATGCACTGAGTGTGTTCAATCGAATTCGCTATAAGTTTTGCAGAAGCTTGTCCACGAATTGCACTTTAATGCACGAGGGTAAATAGTAAACCGCTTCTGTCTTGGAGGCGGAATCAACACATGGATTACTCTCGACTAAGTTCCTTAAGATGAACTTTTCTTGAGTCCTCGCCATCTGTTGCCACTCGTGTACTCTTGAACTCACGACGAAGCAAAAGAACAAGTCAATAAGCAGCTTGAAGTTTCGCAGTGAGCTTCGTAGCTCATCGAGATGCTTTGCAATGTACTGAGTTTCAGCCTCATTGACCCAATTCCGTATTTTGATACCGTGAATTCGACGAAGTAAGATTTTCTAATACTATTTGCAAAATTATAAAATATTAATTTTATTGCAAAATTTATTTATTTGATTAAGAATATTTTTTGTATGTATAATAAATATAAGTTTAGAAAATAAATTAACATTGGAAAGACAAATTTCATGAAAATTGTTTTGCATAGAAAAAGTAATCGCAAGAAGAGAAAAATTCCAAATTTTGACGAAACTTTTTTAAGATGTTACCTGGGCTGATGCATGAACACATTATCCGTGAGTTTTTTCAATCATACGGTTTTCTCAGGGCTACGGTTTAGCAGATCGATCGATTTGCGAATAAATAAAGGCGCGCCTCGTTCTGCATTCGATGTTTACCAGAAAATCACGATCCCATCACCTCATTTCAATAAATGCGCTACGGCATGTGCGCCTGAAAAGTATCTAATCTCCGGCAAGATAAGGTTAATCAAGACTTGCCACTTCGTATCCTCGTAGAATTTACGTTAAAAAAGGTTGTGCATACTAGTGATGCGTCACGCCGACAATTGAAACTGGATTAGAGACGCCGCGATACATCTCACGTTACGCAATCTTGTTAATCGATAAGAAAACGCGTGCGATTTTTAAGTTCGGTAAGGTCAACGATCTGTTGAGTTTCTAATAAAAGAAGTGGTCTTTGAAAGCACGCGTGAAACGTAACCGCTTCTCGAAATAATCGCCAACACTTGTGTACAGTATATAATAGTCTCTGAAAATAATCGATCGAATTTCAACCATTTGTAAATCCGTGATATTCTTAGGTGAGTCGGAAATAGGGCGAAAATTATTGTATCTAAAAAAAATAAACTAGTCTATTTTAGAGAATGATAATTTTTCGCACGTTGCGTATCGTTTTACACTACGAAGTAAGGGAAGTATAATGATACGGTTTACTACATTTACGCGAACATCCATTCATTTTCAGCGCGTTTTGTTTTACATGGAAACGAAAACGATTGCTCTTCGTGTAACCAACGCTGGTCTTCGCTTAACCAACGCTGGTCCACTTTTTCCAAAAGTCCTTTAACGCGAGGCGATCCGTTCGAGTGATTCGATAAACATCTTATTTCGAGTTGTGTCGAAACGTCGCGGTGGTGTACCGCATGCCATGCGATCACTAAAAATACACGACACCGCGTAACCCGCCCCCGGTGCACCAGTACTTGGTGAAACTGCAATCGAAAATAAACCTCTCCGAACACCTGGCACCCCCGGTGTTCTATTCTGCACCATCGGATTCACATTTCATTCGGCGCTTTCGGCATCCTTCTCGCCTGTAACGACACGCGCACCTGTCCCATGTATCCTCCCTGTCTACGAGAGATACGACAACATTCTCCTGTATCTAGTGAAAATGTCGAACTCGCAATAGTACTGGATATTGAGTATATTTTACATGAGGTTATCGTATCGGTGGTAGAACGTATCCTTTCAATGCACGTAAACTTTATTATATACGATAACAGAATTGTAGGTATATATATATATATATATATATATATATATAAAATAATTTAATACAAATCTGGAACACAGTACGTAAAATAGATGCGATAAATAACATTGTTCAACGAATTCTCATAAAGTATCATAATTTAATTCTAAAAATGCTTTCCTCACTTTGTATCACACGATACTGTCAGAATTTATGTACACAGAGAGAAAGATTTCTTTAAATTTAATAAATATAATCGTTAATCAATTTAATAAATATAATCAAAAAACATCAGAATATTTTTTTTTAACCAAATCGAGTCTTTAAATTGAGAAATTTAATTGATCGCATTCAATCTAAATTTTGGGGATTAAACAAAATAGTTTTTATTCAAAATTAAATTGTTTTAATGAAATAAACGTAAATAGGAATTTTGAGTCCAAATAAATTTTTCTCTCTGTGTAGCAATTTGGGGTGAAATGAGCCAAAAATCTCAATTTACTGTCTCTCAATCAACTACATCCCAATTTATCAAAGAACTTGATGTGCTCCCACCCATTCTGATGACTTTACTTAGCACGAAAAAATATACTATGGCATTTCGGAGAGAAAAAAAAGTGATTTTTTTTTCAATTATATAATTATACAAAATTGTAATATAATGGTATTGTATAGTTACATATAATTTAATAAATTGTAAACTAATATTTATTTAAAAGCTTTAAATTGTACTTTTAGATGTCATACACTTCATTTAGAAACAACATTTGATTCGCTGTAAAAAATGTCGAAAATGACAAAAAATTTACTATTTCACTTCAGTTTACTCAAAACCCTGATGTACTACGTAAATTTTATCAACACCATCGTGTTCAACGCGAAAAAATCTTCGGGATTTGTACTATGGCATTTCGAAGAGAAAAAAACAATGACTTTTTGTTGTAGAACAGTATCATTTTTCTAGAAAATGAAAAAGCATATATGAGTTCATAAATGGAATAAAGAGTTTGCTATAACAACATGTGATATCGATGGAATTGACAGCAAGATGAACGAATGTATCAATATCGTTCAGAAATATACAGTTGCTATAATATCACTCAACACGCTTCTCGTCCGTTCTTGGTCCGTCCACGATAAGATTGCGGCGCAATGATTTTATGTGTTTGCGAACTTCAGAAAAATACATTTGTAGATAAGCAAAAATCAATATTTATTGCGTATAAAAATGTAATTATTTTTGCGAGGATTTGTTGCTGATTACATAGTCGAATATTCTCGATGACTATCAATGAAATCATATCCTTGAATGGTTTTGTAGACCAATCTTTAAATGCCACTCATAAAAAAAACGTGTTTGTATAGCTTAATATATAGTTTACTTACGACCTTGAGATTAAGAGTCTCATGTTTCTTCTATCCATTAGTCGGATAATGTAGCTTAGCCAGACAAATTACGGACATATTACTCGTTGAAAAGAGAATTTCAAAAAGGAGACATAATCTGATATACTGCGTTAAATATTATAATATTTTACTGTATTTATAATATTTATACAATAATAAAACTGCAAATATAAAAATAGAGTTTTCTTTAATTTTTGCGTATATATTTGTTATAAAATTGTATATTAATTATTCTTTTTATACTGATTACTGAAAAATAAAATTTAAATGAATGCATATCGGTTTTAAGTGATAAACTATTAACTTTTCCACAATTGCAAAAGTTGATTGCTATCTGAAAAAAATATGAAAGAAGAGCTCAGTTTGGCACGCCAATGATTAAGGCCAATTTTTGCGAATCGATCAATTTATATCACGCGAGATTTGGTGTGAGAGTAGCATTAACCATCTATATCTGCGATTCGATGTAGTTGGCATCCTTCCAAGGGAATTGCTCGCTAGTGAGTTTCTTAGAAAGAGAGAGTGGCGCATCAGACCACTTTTTTCTTTCTCCTCATTCCTTCGTACCTTCTCATCCTCTCCGTGCGCAGGTCGACGTACGAGAAAGACCATTGGGTTTTCTGGGTTAATCACCGAGCTTCAGTCTTACGCACAGAAGCTTTGTTCGACTTGGCTAGGTTTTCCTAGATGTGATGATGTGAGAGTAGGTAACTAGCGATCTTACAGCACGTATGATATATCTACTGTTTTATTTTTACATTTAATAAAAAAATTAAGAAATATTTACATATATCAATCTATTATTTACTGAGTTTATTCATTTTATTAAAACGAGTAAAATTTGGATAATAATAATATGATAATCTTATATATAATGTATTATTACTACAAGAAAAATGTGAAAAAAATTTAACATATGAAATAAATTTGGAACTTTATTTTATATAGGGCCGGTTGTTTCATCTTTAGAATAAAATATATATTAGGTAACTTACCTACTGGCTAAACAAAAAATTAAAAGAGTAATAGAGCACAAGAGAGTAAAAGAGTGAGACAGTAAGCTGAAGTTTACCGAAACATGGAATCCAATTTAAATTTCATTTTCCTAGATTACGGATTTAACTAACTCTAATTCGTGTTAGACATCAAGAGACATTGAGACGTTTTGAATAAAATAAACTGTTGATTCTTCATAATTTTGCACGTACTGTAGCTTAAGGACTTTGTCACCGTTGTATCTGGGATAATCATTATCGAAGTGTTTTTATTCGATTTTATGAATTTTTTTCGGATTTATCACTCGTGACAATTTCACGAATTGTCGCAATCGTTAAAATGACACGAATTTAATGTAATATTGCATTGGATGACCATAGTAATGTGGGATAAACTTAATAATTATTAGTTATTTCATCATTTTCCATTGATACGTTGATATATTAAAATATTTTAACGTGTATCATGTATTATTACGTTACATATTTAATTTACCATTTAAAAAATTATTTTTTTGTTTATGTTAAATAATACTATTTCCAACATTTCAAAATTCAAAGTTTTTTAATAAGCAATTTCAATTATTTATAATGCTATAACATATTGATGCAATACAAAAAGATATTTTTGTTGTGTTAAATTAAGAAGTAATGAACAAAGTTACATTTTTTGCTCCAAAATACGTATAATACGCATAATGTACACATGTGATAATATTTGCTGTGATAACAAGATTCTAAAACATCATTGTGTCCATCCTCGATCAATTTGACCGTTAGTCATCGCTGCAGCTGTTCCAGAGAAATTATTTTGAACAGGGCGTTTATTGTCGTGCATCGTAACTCCTAATATTGAGAAGTTGACACATCGGGAAGTCACTGGCTTCGTGCCAGATTACGTTGGAAACTACGGTGTTGGTTCTGGACAACGACCCTGCATTGCGAGAACTCTTATGGTTTATTCACAATGTCTTTGTACGATCGAAAAATGAAAACAAAGTATTTCGTTTTCAGTTTTATTTAATCTGGTCTAATATTTATTTTAATATGAATAAAAAAATTTTATTACTTTTAGAAATTTGTAGAGATTATAAAAATATAGTTTGTAAGTGTGTTACAGATTTGAGTGCTTGAGGAATTATACAACAAACTACCTCAATGCATTTTATCGACTTCAAATCGATATAGGATTACAAAAAGTTAATAATAATCGTCAATGACTAAATTCTTTCTTATTAATTGTAAGTGAGATAGTAAAAAGGTATTATATCTTATATAATGACATTAACAACATACATATATTATTTCGAATAATTGACTGCTTGTTTTAATTGCATTGGAAAGTATTGCCAGAAATATTTCTGTTATTTTAAAAAAACGTCAAGTGAGCAAGTGTCTTTAAATATTGTCGAAGATAAAGAAAAATGTTTTAGTCACATTCTTTTAGTCACTAATGCATTTGTCTTTTCTTGATGTCTATGACACCTCGGGTTATCGCAAGTGTCACGGAGAAGAAAATACGAATGCTTTAACTGCTTTATTATTAGAATATTTAGTCTTCATTGTCTGTTTGCATAAAAATCCATCGTCTGTTTGCATAAAAACCCTGCCTCGTAAATCAAATTGGCAATTTGATTACACGTTAATTATTAAGTGAACGCATTATAGAACATTAGTGAAAGAAAGACCGCAGCAGATAAGACATTGCGTTGTAAGGATAAGGGTTTCTCTTGTATATTACGTTCTATTGAATCGCGAAACAATCGTGAGATGCCTTTGTACAAGTAGCGAAGTAGCTAACGCAACGAAGCATATATGTATTTAATTAGTCGACAATAATCTACAGCTTAACTCTCGATCATCGCGAACGTTTCGTGTCAAGATCGTAGATCATTGCTGCGTCTTGATGATCTCACATTGCAACAAGTTGGACACAAACGATAACGCTATATTTAACAATGTATGTTTTTTTAATTATCTTTTTTAGTAATGTAGTATAATTTCACCATGTGGCTTGATGATATCAAATTACATCGACCATACTAATTGTACTTGCAGATTTTTCTAATAGAAAAGATTTCGTTGGAAAATGTTGATCGTTGATATAAAGTTTCATTACCAAACAATATCTTATTATCATGAAATCTTGCTGTAGAAAAATGAATTTACAATCACAATTAATATTATTTCGAATCTGTTGTATCTCACCGAAGATAATATCTGACGATATGTAAATTAATAACTTTGTTTGCACATTTGAATTTGTATGCTGGACTTTGACACGTGATGGCATATTTATGAGTGATTCACAAACGAAGCAGCATTATAACGCGGTTTTTAAAATTAAAAGTGGCCTTGATCTGTATTCGCAAATTGCTCTACAGCTATCATTACGTTCTCAGCTGTGCAAACAAAAACGTCTTGCCTTTTTTAAATTACAATATTGCAAATAATTACACGTATAAAATAATTTTTAAATATCTCGAATATCTCTATCTTTTTATGAAAGAATTTTATCTTTTTTAATTAGGAATATTCACTCACCTCTACTATTTTCAGATTGGAACGTCAAAAAGCGCGGAAGCATAAATTCTTGCAAATTATATAGAAATATTTTTCAATAAAACAACATTTGCAATTAATGGAATAGATTTATGTAATATGAGTATTGAAAACTATTTTCTTATTTCAAATATATTATATTAATTTTTTTAGTTTGTCATAGCTGTGAATATTTCATTTTTAATTATTTATTTCCAGATATATTATTTATTAATTTATGAAACAAAAAAGGAGAGGAAAAATTTTCGGAATATTTTTCAAGTCAGCCTCACACAATTCTATTGATTGTTGTTTTATTGAAATGTATTTCCGTAATATATTTTGCAAAAATTTTTATTGTGCAGGTTATTATAGATATTTTCTCGTTTCTGATGTCACAACGTAATTGTGAAATAATGGTGAATAGAAGTTTTAATTTCTTAGATTTGGCCTTATTTAATCTTTATTGAATTGCGAATGATGTCCATATTTTAGTGATTGCCAGTATAATTTTCATGTATACGAGGATACTCTTCTTTTATAGAATTACTGTAATTTATCAAACAGTAATGTTAATCAAATAGTAATGTTAATGCATTTAAACTTGAAAAATTGAAATGTTAGACTTCCTTGAAGTAATTTGAGAGATCGATTAACTTCTACTGTTGCTTATAATTTAACAGAGGTTCGGGGTTGTGTCTCGAATACCTCCTTCTAAATGTTGTCTGAATGTGTGTAGCGTTATCTTCTACTTGCAGCTACATAGAATGGCTAATTGCTCTAACTCTAAGATATTAATATAAATCATGGGATTGCAGCACGATTATACTCTAAGCCTAGGCTATCAATTAATATTTTATTAGCATTAAAAGAATAACATATAGCAGGATGAGGCTAGTAAAATTAAAGTTGTCAACAAATATATTTGAAAATGTGGTTTCTATTAATTTATTATATATATAGTATTTATATATATATATATATATATTATATATATATAATATATATATATATTATATATATATATATTATATATATATAATTTATATATTATATATATATAATTTTAAGTGCATACTAAATATTTATTTTTAGACCATCCTGTCTATGCATTTTTTTAATTATACATAATTAAACTTGTTATCTTTCTGGGCTATTTAAATTTATGTGAATGAAAATTTTTGACAAATGCATCGCGTGAGAGTCTTTAAAGACCTTCTATCTCGATGCCCGGATAGCTCAGTCGGTAGAGCATCAGACTTTTAATCTGAGGGTCCAGGGTTCGAGTCCCTGTTCGGGCGTTTTTTTTTCTCGCGTTTTTTTTATTGTGATCGAATACACTCAGTTGTCATTAAAAGAAGACTTTTATTTAGTTGGTTTGACAATTTGTGTGATTTTGGCGCCAGAGTTTATTTTCTAACAAAGAGTTTGACGGTAAATTCCAGCGACGATTCTGAAGAGAAATCCCATAGGTCTGTCGCTGTGATTCGGTCTTTCGCGCCGTTTCACTCTTCCGGATCCCATTATTTGTCTCCCGAAATCTCTCTCCTGTATTTGTTGCCGTAGTATGGGAAATACTTGCCTACCACCGTCCAGTCCGTTAGCCAGGTTATAGCGAGCATTGACGCCATTCCGTAACATAGGATCGAAATTTTGCTGCAAGAGAGAAACGGTGGATAAAATTTTGCAATTTGGCATAAATAGCAGTGAGATCTTTCGAGGATACGAAAAGATAACTGCTTCAGGAAAGAACTTTTTATTACCGAATTTTTAATTTTTATTTTGATTTTATAGCCACATAAATTTGTCGCGGAGTTTATAATATCAATAAGCTATAAATAATTCATATTTATGTATATTTCAATCTGTTTTATAAATGACTACACTGTAAAAAGAGTATATAAAATTACATATTTAAAATATATGTAAAAATTTATAGCAGAAGTATCTAAAATTGTACATTTTCACCAAAATTGGTACTTTTATCTTCTAATTGCATAAATATATTTTTTATATAAATTTTATATTAATATATTATATTTATAGATGAAAAAAAATTTTACACACATTACAATAACAATAATATAATTTTATAATTTTTATATATATGTAAATGTACAAATTTTTATGGTATTATTTAACATAATGATAATATTTACACATATTATATTCGTATTTTTATACATGTACATATCAATAACATAGCTTAAGAAAAATTGTATGTAATTTGTTGGCAAATTAATACGTAAATATTTTTACAAATATAAACTTTAATTGTAGATTTACAAATTGTAATTATTATAAAGAAGAATAATTTCAGTTGAAAATTATGACTTTACTTGTGCATAAATATATATCTTTATTAGTGAACCCAAAAATGACCTATTATAACTGTACATGCAATTTTTCACAATACACTTTGAAAAGTGAGAAACTAACTCAACAACTTAAAAATTTAAAATATATATAGATCTTGAAGTTTTATTAACCTCATTCTTAGGTTAATAAAATACATGAGCATAAAATTTATGACATAAAAATGTAAATTACAAAGCAGTGATTTGTTTCGCCATGAGCTTCCATCTTCTTTCAAGCAACGGAGGACACTTAGGTAACGGAGAAACCATTGTGTCGATGATTTATTCAACGCAATTATGTCGTAAAGATTGCTTGATGCACACTAATAGCCACTGTTTTGTTAGCATATCTTTTTTGTTTTACTATCGAATTATAATCGGCTATAATTCGATTAATGTCACGTCGTTGTGGACATGCGTGTGGCTCTTTTCTAGAGCGGCATCTAATTAGCCTGCTGTATATCCTTTTACAATCTCGTTCTACATCTGTACTCGAACAAGATAATTAAAAAATTTACTCAATCTAAAGGAAACTATTAATAATGAAAGAATTTATGTCAACTTAATTTCAGAATGGTATCAGGTGTATAGTCTCTGTAAAGAGTGACTAGAATTAAAAATGTATATTTCCGTATAAAAATGAATATTGCACATAAAGCAATTAAATAAGGTCAATATTTGCATTTAATAATACAGTTTTGTAGTTTAAATGAAAATTTGTTTATTTTTATTTTTATTATTTTTTAAAAACACGTTTTCTTTTTATTAAAATAGATTTTATCCAGATTTTAAATCGCTGCCGAGCTTTTTGCATTACTTTTAAATACAACATTTGAAAATCTGTAATTTTTTATAATTTTTTTATTTCATTAAAAAAAAATACTAGATAATGTAATATGTTTTAAAAAAATTAGTTGTTTAAATCTCATTTTGTAAAATTATTAAAAAAACACATGTGAATTTTTGTATCGATTAAAGATAAGGAAATATCATGCCTGCATTTTGCCAATTTCTAGAAAATAAAAAAGACATTTCACTCAATGATATATTCCTTTCAAATTTTTAAATGAGTTTAACGGTTAAGAGAGAAATTGCGCAGACTTTTTTTACGAGATTATCTTGTGACGGTCCTCTTGCATAGAATGCTGGTATATATAAATGCATTGCATGTGAATGGAATCTACATATATGTAAATTAACAAACACGTGCGTCTCATATTCACGCAACGCTCAAGGTGTTGTAGGGCCCGCATGCAGTTGCTGAGAATATTCGAATAGATAACATATACTTCGCACACACTATACGCTCGTGCAGATATTTCGAGGTTGAGAGAAAGAGCTGGATAAATACGTGGTAAGCGCGCAATTAAGGACTCATTCAAGACTCATAAGCATTTCCTGGCGGCAGATGCCTGACGCTTTAACGCGAAATCGCATATTAGAAGACATTAGCGATATTTATGTAGCCGTTATCGAAACGAAGCTAATTGAGTCCACGACAGCACTCGATTTACGTTATTTTGTTATTGCTTGTCAAAAACGTTAACCGTTAATTAATTGTTACAACGCGCGTTAGCGCGAAACCGTCACTAACATCGTCGATGTGATTTTCCCGATAGTGGCTGTAACTGTATGTTAAGTTTCTTGCTGTATATGTTAATTAATTATCAAGTAGGTTCCGCATTTGCATTGCACAAGTACTAATTGAATGTTGCAGACGATACAATCCGGATGCAAATTTGAACAAGATTGGTTTGTGAATAGTTCGTAGTGTTTCTATCTAGTACAGTGTCGATAGTTCTAAAATTAAAGAACATGTTTTAAATATAATATATTATATTAAAATAGCATTCTTCCTTAATTTCAGCAGGGATTTGTAAATAATCTGAGAACTACACGAGAAGAACGATTTTGCTAAAAATGTTCTTGTGTTTAAAAAGTTAAATACAAGTCTGTAAAAATAATTTTATTTACTCTCAAAATAATTATGTGGAACGTTCAAGCTATTTGTTAGAACATCGAAACTTTTTGTAACATTGCTTGCTATACTTGAGTTTCCTATAATATAATTATGTTAGTAGTACAACAACATTACTTTCAGATCTGTATACCTACATCAATCTAAATTTTAGATACTTCAGCAAAATTGTTCTTCCTATAAGAATTTATTCCAAAAGATGTGTAGCTATATTTTTCTTTAGCTCGCCGATTGTACACATTAATTATTGTCATTCCCTCTTTCTTTAATATTTGTATTTAAAAAACGGAAAGGACACAAATTTACGAGGACTATCGGATGGGATAGAATTGCGGGTCGTATCGGGAAGAGATAAAACGACAGAGCCATTCTTTCTCGCGATAAGTTTATTCCACTGCAAATATAAGGTCGTGTGTACAGAAAAAAAAAGGGATACTTCGCTTCCGTCACGTATGCGGACTATGTTTTAATTCCTTTGTTTAATGCATCGCTTCTCGATCCTTATACTCCCACGTTTTTTTTCCATTGCTACTCACCCTCACTCTTACCCTTGCCTGACGGCTTTTTTATCTCTTAGAGAATGCCGTGCACATGTCTCTCCATCCACATCTCTGTCCGTTCGTCGAGCCGAGATTCTCGTGAACTCGTTTTCCTTCCCTTCACGATACACAAACTGCACCGCGTGACTCCATGTGGCGTCGTAGTGGCGGTTGAATTAAACTAGAACTGGTTTATTTTCCCTTTGCCGATGTTTTTCCAACTACACGCGTTTCTCTATTTTCCCTGGTCCCACCAACCGCGAGAATTAACGTCTTCCCGAAGTCGGTTTACGTAAAAGATACCGTATCGTTTTTCCTGTTCCTCTACGTTGAGATGAATGTGTCGGAATTTATTCGCTTTATTTAGAACACGAATAATTTCGCGTTATTGTCAAGACACTCCCAATACTCGAAATATTTTTAATAATGTTTTTAATATAGAATTTCTTTTTTTTTTTATTTATCTGTGCTCTATAATCATCTAATTGTAAGAAGGTAGAAGATTGCTTGCGAGAGGAAATAATGAAAAATACTGTTCATTATTTTAGCTTTGAAATATTTTTCTTACAACTACACAGAAAGAAAATAAGTTTTTTTTTTATTTAAAAATCACGCCGCTTTTCTTTTAGGATTTTTTCTCTCTGAGCGACACTATTTGCATTAAATGAGATTTATATTTGGAATATATAAAATGAATAATTAGAACATTTGAATGATAAAAATGACTTCCAAGAAAATATATCGATATGTATATCTTTTATATGTTAAAATCTCTCTCTAAATTCTTTTGAGTCTCACTTTAAAGAGTAAAAATTGAATCAGTTTTGAAAAAGAGTGGCTGAATTTTCAATCTTTAAGAGTACTTTTAATATTAGAATTTTCGTCTTAAAAATGATCTCAAGAATCTACGTTTAAACTTTATTACGGTCTTTATCGAACATCCTGTATGTGTTAGATACACAACATAATTCTCGAAAAAGTTGTTTTCGTCACTCAAAGTCAAACGTTCTAACTATATATTCATTATGTATTCCAAATATAATTTTTATTTAATGCAAAGAATTTTATCGCTCGGAAAAAAAATCTCGAGAGAGAAGTGGCATGATTTTTATGAAAAATACCGACTTGTTTTTTTCAAATGTTTTTGTTGTCGATGAGGTTAATCGTGAGCGTATCAATTATGCCGTAATTATGTTAACAGGTAATTGTCCTTGGCAAAGACCTGTTAAACGCTTCGTGATGTTATCCTTGAAATTACACGATCGATCATTTCCTATCGTTTCAGCCATTCAACTGACATATCAGTTTGCCAATCGCAAATCGACGCGACGTGTCTCTTTTCATTCGCGTCGCGATTCCTTGACATTACTACACTCTTCTGTATTTCGATTACATTCGCAAAGACGACAGCTAACGATCCATCCGCGACCTTAAATCAGCATCCGTTACCGTTACTGATGCGCTTCGTTAATTATGGCTTTCAGTAAGAAGTTGCCTGTTTCAGCAACATTGAGTCTCTTTTAAATGGACATTGCTGAATGTCCGCTCGCGCATTTGATATGTATAGACGGGGATTCTAGCGTATATACCGACAGTTATGTACATTGCAGTCGCGACGGAAAAAGAGAAAAACAGATCGGGGCTATCGTGGAAGCATTGAATTTACGGTGGCGGATTAAAGTCTTGAATAGCTCGTACTGAAAAGCAAGGATTGAAACGAGTGTAATTTTGATTTTCCGACGCTCAGCAAATGACTGTAGAACTGCTGATTTGTAAAAAAACAAGAAAAATTTCAATATGAATATGGGAAAAATAAATCATCATCGTAAATTCTTTCATCTCGCATATATCTCGCATATATCGAAGCTTGGATTTTATCACGAAATTATTTGGTTTATGTTTTCTATTGGAAATTATAATACATAAAAGAAAATTCGTATGATAATATATTATGAAATAAAAAAATATGATACATTCATTTGTATAATTAAGCGCGTAAAAAACAAAATAAATAGTTTCAAAATAGATGGAATCAATATATTAACTTGTGAATTCGAATAAATTGATTGTCAGAGTAAAATAATTTTGCCAATTAACCTTTAGGCAAGTAAATGGTTTAAAGATATAATAGTTGGTAGATGAAGCTAATAATTTATAACATGCTAAAATAATTTTAATTTGTTATATTTTTTATTAGCATATTTTACTATGTTATATTAAATTTACTATTTATGTTAAATTTATTACATTGAAGTAAATTTACATTAAATTTACATTTATTATGCTTTTTTACTATTAGGTGTTGGAATTAATTCGTAGCGTTTTTTAATGAAAGAATGTTATTTATTTCACATGAGCATTAAAAAATACATTAATGAAAGTACTTCCCATCACTTGTAAAACGCTACGAATTAATTCCAACACCTAATATATTATGTTAAATTTATTATGTTAGTTATACTTTTATAAGATAGAGGAATGTAAAAATAATAAAGTCTTATCTCTGCCGTGTCTTGACTAACTTAGTATTATTTTTATACTCCGACTTATTACAATATATATTTGTTTTATAATGGTATTGCACAAATTCTTAGACTTTTTTTTTATTATTTGTTCTTGTACCTGTAATCACATCTCTCAAATGAAATTAATTGTGTAAAATTGCAAGAAAATTCATCTGCAAGAATTCATTGCAAGAAATTGCACCTCACTTTGGGTCTTTTAATTTTTATAGTGGCTGCTATAGTGGATGCATAAGTGATGTCGCATATATTCTAAGAACTGCATTAACGCTGATGATGATTCCAAAAAGAGTCGAAACGTTCATCTGTATGGAAATACACGCTATCAAGATCTGCACTGATTAATATTATTTTTTGATCACACTCCAACAACTGCGTTATACTCTCATCTGCCCGTTTTCAGGAAAAATAATAAGCCTTCTGGGCACTTAGTTTTTATTTTCTTTTTTCACAACAGGATTTTAAGGAAAACTACACTTGAGATGCCTGTGACTATTCCACCTACTCACTTAAGAATCGATCGAAATAATATCGATCGAATTATCCGTCTTTATGAGTTTACACTGCATAACATTTTAAGTCATTAGTCTTTTGCAATGTTTATCGCTTTTAATTCGATCATTGTTTTCACGATGACGTTTTTTTTTTTCGCGGAAACATGAAAACAACGCAGTTTTGCAATTTAATAGGCGATTCCCACGGATTCTCAACTCCGCGATCGTGCGAATAAACAACTCTTCTAATTAAAGGTAAACCGAAGACGCCTACGTTATTATACAACAGCGTGATGAGGATCACGGGAGTTCGAGCGTGGGTATCATATCAGCCGGCGATCAGTATTCAATGGACGTGCCTGTTTATTTGCGAGCGTGCGGGCATTTAAATGCATCCCGAGTGATTCCCAGAAGACACTCCCGGCGATTGAACGCATTCAGTGGCTCGCACAGCATGTTCTCGTTCTCGATGCCTCGATACACCGACCATGTCGTGCCACGATGCAACAGCGAGCGCGTTTGAATCAACGTTGCGGTCGTAAAACGGAAAACGGTATCGACGCGTCGGACTCCTCGTCATGGGAGAGAACATCCTTGGTCCGATTTCGAAATTGCCATTGAACACATTCGGACATTCGATTCCATTGTCTTGATTAATTTTATCATCTTTGACGAAATATATTTTATCCAAGATAGAAGATAATGACAACGTTGAGGAGCTGTGTTGAAAGGCTTCGCGATAAAAGAATCAAACGAGTCGGGCGAAATTAAGGGTCCAGCCTAACAATTCATTCCCATTTCTTTTGTTGTCTGTCTGCGACTTTGTTGTGCCAGGAATGAGAGTTGAGCGAATGACTAGGCGCGTGATGGTCGTTCTATCCCCGAAACGGTTCTACCAACATTCCGTTTCCTCGGATCCGTAACGAAGGTCGTATTCCGATTTACGTTTTCCTGCCGAATCGTAAAACGGCTTCCGGCGACACCTGCATCCCCCGAAGGATTTGGGAGGGGAGACTTTATGAGCCGTGGCGAGAGCCAAAGTCGTCGCGCGTAAAACGTTAACTACTCTCTTTCCGGACGAAAGAAACTATTTCTATTTAATTCCACGATTCTCTCGACGCGCGCGTTCCTCGCGCTAACGACCGTTTGGAGAGAAGAGCGTTTCCTTCTTCCCTCGTTTCTTTGTTTTCTTTTGTCCTCTGTTCATTCTTAAGCCTCTTTGTTGAAACATTATGCACGTCTTGATTTACCAGTCCAGGAATATTTCCCTGTTTAATTAGAAATTAACGAAGCAATTCTGTCACGTGACGTAGATGCGCGGAATTTACGGTCACTTTCTTTAATGAATATTGAAGATAATGTTATACAAGGTTTTTACGCACAATGGAGAAAAATGTAGGAAATATTAGGGACAGAAATAAAAAAGATTAGAAAAATTAGAAGTTAAACGTAACAAAATAGTCGTATTTTACATTGTTGATTATATGATGCCATCGACGCAAAAAAATTCAACGTAGATAAGATTTCGGAGATTGTAAAGTGTTAATACGCATCTGAGTGACGCTTATCATCAACACTTTATAGTTCCTAAAATCTTATTGACATTGAATTATTTTGCTTCGATGAATTTGCATTTTGGCTCCGGAGCTCAAATTGAACAGGCCTGAAAGGAAAAAGAAAGAAATTATTGTGAATTTGGAGTCTTATAATAGAAGAAATATTAGAAACAGGAATAAATATTAAATATTTCCATTGTGTGTATGTGGCTTTAGATTCATAATAATTTCTTTCTTTTCTGGTAGACGATAGCATTGGATAGTTAACGATGCGAAATGCGACTGTTTTGTTCCTATCGCGTATAATGATATTGATAAATTGTTGAGAACAACGATAATTCTAGCGATGATGTAACATCGTGACTCACCGACGCATTTTGCGAAACGATATCGTTCTCCGTTGAAATAATGTTAATTCATCAAAGCTAATTCATGGAAAACAATTATAATGATTTCTTCATTTTTTTCCTCTTTTGCGTAACTGGTGCAATTACCGGTGTTGATATAATTTTATAATTTGATCGTTACTTTGTTATTGTATTTTTTAATATCGCTTATAATATTCTTTCGTTTTTTTTATAATAATTAGATTTTAATTTGCGATCTTCTGCGAAGACAATAAAAAACTCAAGGAAGTAAACTATATATATTTCTATGAAGAAATATAGGTCTCGTGATTACAAAATATTTGTTGTTCTGTTTATATCGAAACAGATTAGAGAGGGAATAAATTAAAAGTTTTAAGTATATATGTGTATACACAGTATATTGCGGACGTGCATTTTATAAAATGTAAAAATAAAAGTTGAATTATTTTATGTATATGCACGAGAACTTGGCAATAATATTGAAAAAGCTTCTAAAAGAAATCTTCAAGATTTTTCAGACTAAAAAGTTCGTTTGTTACATAACGAGATGTTGCTTTGAATAGTGAATTAATTAAGCAGTAATGCTATGACATCACTGCATATATTAAATGTAATATAAATACATAATGCAATGCTATTGAATACCACAAATTATAATTAAATTAATGATGAGAAAATTTAATTAAATATTATACTGTTTGATAATTTATCCATTTTTATATAAATGGATAAACATTGACTAAAGGATATAATTTTATTATACAAATGTTGAGCATTCCGTATATTAACGTCAGAGCAATCTTGAATAAATTAGCTTGCTCCATTTAATATTTTAATAGTCTCCAAGAAAGAATGTTATTTGCAATATTAATTTCCGTGAATTAAGCTTTTTTCGTTCTTGAAATTAATTCATTCTGAGGAAGAAATTAACGTGTCCCTTTAAATATCCACGAATCGCTTGCGACTAAATGATTTTTAATTTAGATAATCAGTAAATTTTAAACTCCAAATATAACAGGATCCGGCAATCGTTTCTGTTTAAAAATATAATATATTGTACTTGGACTTAGCGAAATAATTAATGTAATTCTTTAATTAAGTAGAGAGTAGGGAATAAATTATCTTCATATAATAAATATTAATTTTTAGCAATTTTTACAATTACTCGTTTATATTACAAAATTTCAAAGACGATTTGAACGGAAGCACGTCGACAGTTGCAGTCCTAAGCTACGATCGCTCTGTCTATCGTTAAATCCGCTTATCAAGGATCGTGCCAAGTACTCTTTTGGTATTCGCATGTGCACTCGTCACTTCGATTCGCGCGACTTGAGAACGCATGCACGCACGCAGTACTCGTGCGTGCGCGAGTCAAGTGTCGAACCGTAATCTTGGGCTCTCTGGCAGAGGCCTGGCATTGCTCGAGGGAATATCGAGTTGAGCGTAGTAGACTGCCTGGTGCCAGCAGCCATACGAATCCCTCTCCTCGCTTTAGACCCCGCTCTATCCTCGCGTTAGTCTACGTTTGTCTTTCTTCCTTCTGTTCTCTCTCTCTCTCTCTCTCTCTCTCTCTCTCTCTCTCTCTCTCTCTCTCTCTTACTCTTACGCCACTACTTATTCTCTTCCAATGTTACATCGTCGTATCTTTTTCTCATCTCAGAATTTGCTCTTTTTCCTCTCTCTTAAACTTGTTCCTTTTTTCACTTCTTTTTTTGTTTCTTCCTTCCATGGCTCTTGAAACTCTCGAGCTCTTTTCATCCGTTCTTATTTGTGCAATATATTGGTTTCTATTTTTTGTTCTTGCATTATTTTTAACTCGTTATATTTTTAAATGCATCTCGTTGTGTGGTTGTATTTCGTCTAAAAAGAAGAAATGCTTCACACACACACACACACACAATACGATATAACAAATTTCTTTTTCTCTTTTTTCTTCCTACCTTACTTTGATATATTTTTATATTAAAAATCTTCTTCTCTGCATCTCTCACTTCTATTTGTATCTATAATTCTTTTTGTTCTACTGATCTTTCATTCTTCCTTTCTTAATATAAAGAAATCTTCCTCTTTTGCAAGATTTTGCTTTCTGATTTTTCTGTCTTCTTTCGTAAGTGTGCACGTACGTTATTTCTTCGTCTTTTCTTCTTTACTACGTCGAGGTCGAGCTAAGGGCAGCCAAATTTTCATTTTATGTAATCTTGCGATGCATCTATGGCGATCACATCGTTATACGACAAGAACGTCATATTCAAACGAACTATGGAAGCATTTGCACGATTTACATATGTGTACTTTTGGCAAACCGCATTTTCTTTCATCATACTTGGTAACCTAGATCGAGCTCGCGTTTTATAGGTCAAGTGCCAAGCAACCCCGTTTCATTTGGAACTATATTTCGAAAAGCGATTGCGTCATTCGGCATTGAAACAATTGAAGCGATAGAAACACTATATAGGGTTATAAAGTTATTACATAATAATTTAACTCGCAACAGCATACTGAAAACAAATATACTAAATTTTGTTTGACAAATTTAGTTTAACAAATAATTTTGTTTAACAAATTTGTTTGAATAGTGCCTGATGTTTACTAAATACTAAACTGATATTTACTAAATATAAAGATATATTTATTTGATACAAAATTATTAATTTGATTCAATTATTATTTTTATTGAGTAAATATTTATTTACTATGAGTTGAATATATATTTATCTACTGTAAATAAATGTTTAGTTGATACTATTTAAATAAATATAATATTCAAATTTTGTATTTTTTTCATAATGCAACATATATTTTTTTATATATTAAAAGATCATACGATTCCTTGAAGCCTACTAAAGTTTTGTTATTAGTTTTAATTTTCTTAAGAATTTTTCAAATTCAAAATAGTGAAAAATAAGATCGCGATACATAAAATTATTCCAAATCGTTATTATCTAAAAATTAGAAAAAAATCTTCGAATTATACACATTTTTCTATTGCTATTTATTTCTATTGATATTTTTCTTCCATTGATATTTATTTGTATGCTAAATTTTCACAATTTTCCATATTGTGATATCTAATTATATTTCAACGTCATCAAGTATGTTTTTGTTACCAGGCACAGTATATTTATGATTACTCAGAAACGTCAAGACTACACAACTACCATTTATCTTATAGTTTGGAAGTGATATAACACAGATCATCCGCTCTTTGACTTTATGCATTGCTTGACATCTTTAATATGTTAGCATAAATATATACTCTAATGTCAAATACATAAATCAACAGACCGAATCTGACTGCGCCGATTGTATCGGCGTTAAGCTTGTTTCTTAATATTATCTTTTATAATTTATAATTAATTTTTTTAATGTTATTAATTTATGTCATTAATTACATTCATTTAATTTCTCTTTTCTTATATCTTATCTTATATCATTGAATGAACATATTTACTGCTAAACTATTCAATCGATAACTCATCATGTGATGCTAATATCATATTAACATATATATATATATAATATCATAATATTATTATCGATACATTATGTTATGTCAAAATACGAATGTGACTTATTAATACACTGAGAAAAATTGCCACTTGACTAAATTAATTATAAATGGACAATTTTTTTTCAGTATATAGTGTCTATAGCAACCTTTTATTAATGTACAATTATGTATTATTCAATGCAATATGAAATGTCTGTTTCTCGTGTTACTTCTACTGTCGTCACTATTTTATTCGTTCTCATACGTTGCGACATTTCATGATTTCCTTTGACCAATTTCATCGACTTCAAGTCGAAGTCGCAATCGTATCTCCCTAGGCGCTGCTGAATGTCGAACTTTCACGCGATGAATATTGAAACGAGGAAAGATGCTTTCTGTTCATCTTGTCATATTACGATTGAACACGCATTATGATCGAATATCAAAATCTTGATGGTCCGATTGTCGGCGATAATTGCGACATTTATCGTATCAGAATAAATCCATGCATATCAGAAAATTAATTCTCAAGGAAAAGTTAGACCGATTTTCTTGAAGAAAGAAAGGGAATGTGTTTTTTTTTTTGTGGAAAAGTTCAGAGTACATTCATCTCTAAGCAAAAATCGAATTATGCCATCACGCGGATGAAACTGTTCGGTTGATAGATTGGAAAACGATTCTCACTTTTCACCACCGGAGATTCTCATTATCGGGAGTTGCACTCGAGAGTAAAATTCTCGAGTGGGCACTCAACTTAAATCGACGACACGTCAGGGACATTCGCGCCAGATTTTCCGAACCGCTCGGTGTATATTTGCGCAAAGTATTTTTCCGATACTATATACGGCACCTGCCTTCGCGCCCGCCGTATCGAGAACTTATGGCAATCTCTGCAGTATCTCGTGCAGCAGGAAGAAATTTCCGCCGGGACAAAATTTCTCCGGGGAAGCGCAATGGCAAGATCGCACTTGATTCTGTATGCTTATTTCCATAGTAACTGAAACGAATACTCATACGTAACGTCTGCAAACTGTCGTTTTTGCATTATCTTTCGTGATTTATTAGTTATATAGAATTGCTTCATTCTATACTCTATGTAGAAAAGCTAAAAAGCTAAAGCGTTAATTCTAATCTGGATGCGTTTATAAAACTCGTAATACATAACATAAAAGGTCGTTTTTTAGATCTGCAATTTTCTATTTTATTTTCTCTTATTAAGAGCAGCATAGCAAACTACTTTATAATTACACACTGTTGGTTCGGCCGTTTCTCCGTCCGATTGTCCGTTTGATTTCGCAGAAACTGTTTAACTTTTTCAGATTCCGTTTTCGGTAATAAATACCCAAGAATCTTAATTCTACCGAGGCAAAGTAGTTAATTGACTGTTAGACCCGTTTTCACAATATATGATTATCTTAAGATTAAAGGTTACCAAGAAATTCATGAATGAATTTTATTGATGAAGATCTCTTGGTAATCATTTTTCTTTTAATCTTTGGGTAATTGTACATTGTGAAAATTGGCCTAAGAGAATCAAAGGTCAAGGTCAATTTTAAAAGTTACCAAAAAATTCATGAAACAATTTTATTGATCAATCTCTTGGTAAATGTTTTTCTTTAATTTTTAGATAACTATTATGAAAACGGACTTAAGAGAGTTAAAGATTAAAGTCAATTTTAAATATGCAAAGTTTACCAATAATAATTATTAAGATTATATTAATATTTATCGTTGCATTACTCACAAAGGAAGTTTAGCAAATGTAAATTTATAAATCAAATTTATAAATAATATCAAATCTAAAACATTTTTTTCGTGATTAGATCAATTTAAATTTATGCAGTTTCAAATTTTTTCTTTAATTTTAGACTTACCAAATTTTCCTTCTCAGTACATTCATAACTGTTGCAAAATGTTAATTTTATTTCTTAATTTATAAATCTTGAAATTTGTGAAATATTTCATAGTTTTAGCTCGATCATAATTTTTCAAGCTATAATTTTCAAGCATCATATCTTATCATGTTACTAGCTTATGAACGTCGGAAATATCGGAGAATCGGCAAAAAGAATAAAGAATAGAAGTCAATGGACCATATTCTATACACGGGACATATAAAAGAGTGACAAATATTTTTCGCTTGTCGCAGTATGTCGATCGAATATGAAAGTCTTTTCGACTATCGTACGCTTGTCCAATCTCAAAATCTCATGCTTTTATCGTTTGTTTGCGAATGACAATGCCAATGTGAAGCTTCGAAATTGAAAATGTGCAACATCGAAAATCTCTTTGCAATCAGTCTCCGGTCAAAAAATGAGAATGTTTCAGAAATATCTTATCTTTTTTGAGCATATGATATGAAGTAATCTTATGCATTCTTTTTTTTTATTACATTTATTATTTTATTTCTTATTTTGGAGAAACGAAAGGTGAAAGATTAAAGGTGTTTGAGATGCAATTACTTTATTAAAGTACTTTTTTCCTTAATGTACTTTTTGCCAGATTAAGAGCTCCTCACTTTTTTTTATAATATTGTCCGCAGTATAAGTTAACAATAGACTAATATTTAACGGTAACTAAACTTTAGTTACCGTTATATATTATTTAATGCATTTAGAGAAAAGTTTTTGGTATTTATGACTATATTAATTACCATGATGATTATTATTTCTATTATATTAATATAACAATTGTAATTGTTATAATTTAATTGTTATAATTTATAATTATTTTGGGGCAATATTTGGGGCTGTATTTTATATGACCATGTATTATATGACAAAAACAATTATGAATTATAAGTTAATTGCTACCATTTTTATGATAATAAATAACTATAACTTGTAATAATTTGTTGTCGACTATATATATGTGTGTGTGTGTAGTTATATAGTTGATAAAAGTACTGCACATTGTTAAATTTATAATATCAATTTATGTCCAATTTGAGTTATTTTTAATCATTTCTACAAATTGCTCCTATCTGATATGTCGTTAATTTGATTAAAACAATGGAGTTAGACAATTAAACTCAAGAAAATGTATTTAATTCAAATTTTGTTTATTATTCACTAAATGCAAACACACGTACGTTAATGTGGACGATATTAATTTTCATGAAACTAACCGCAGAAATGGATTAATTTACACATTTATTTTTTACATATCTGGAAGTTAAAATAACAAAATATTGTTCAACTTAAGGGACTGAGTTATCATTGCTTCTTTCATATCTAACAACTAGGTAACTGTAATGAGCGTTAGCTTAGCATCGATAAGAACGATCCGTCGGGTATTTTCTACTGCATGATATATCACTCTGATTCAGAGATATATAGGCGTTGCACATCAGTTCTCAATATTCGTGATGCAGTCTACGATCGCTTTTGAGCACTCGAAATGACGGCTTGCTCTCGGGAGATTCGTTCGACTGCTGCAAATCATCGACAACGACACGCCCGGAGCAGGCAGGCGAACAACGGTGTGCGATGATTTCGAGCGTGCCTGGTAACATAGAGGACGAGAGGCAGAACGCGGGGCTAATTTTGCGGCCGAGTAGACGTAAACGTATGTACAATCGCATCGAGATACGGTTGACCTGAAGGCACACGCATTGCGGTGCGCGCAAATGCGCAAATGCGATGCATACGCGAGAGAACGCAATCCCGATTTACCGCGAACGATCGATGACTTTTCGCGCGTGTTGTGCATCCAGCGACGATTTATGACGATTTATGACGATTTATGACGATTATGTACCATTTATCGCGCCATGGATCTTGGAACAATTCTCGTTAAAATTTATGCCACGTTAACTGCGGGACATAGAATTATCGATGACTAATATTAAAGTGGCTTCACGTATGAATTGAATTCTTGACTGTTTAATGACTTGATATTTTCGTTCAGGGAAGATAATCTCATACTCCGCGACGAGGAACAGGTGCATCAAATGCACCTTTTATAGGATATCCAGTGTAATATAATTACGCGGTAAACGTTGTTTAAACAGCGTCCGATATTACGCGAACGTTAGCGAGAATAAATGGAAAATCCTTCGAGAGAGGGAACACGTATGTTACGAAATGTACATGTATACAACATGGCGAGCGTTTGTGCAAAATACATGTATATATGTACATATATATCAAGCGAAGAGCATCGTCGATGAGCAATGACGTAAGAGGCGAAGCATCACAAATTCGCGGTGAAAAATAAGCAGCAGATGTCTGTCAGCGAGTGTTTACAGAGAATTCTTACGCGGATTCCCTTGGCAGGTGCATAAATATTCTTGTTGTTGTTGCTGTGTAAAGAGAAACGTCTTCGAATTTTCTTTCTCAGGGCTTCTCTATTCGCAAATTACTAATATTAAATTAATATTTTTCTTTTGATAATAGATAGTGCTTATATCTTTTATCCGATATGTATTTCGGCATTTTTTTATTTCTTTCAATATATATGTTTGCAAAAATTATACATATTGATAATTATTTACATAAATCGATATAAAATATTGAACGTGTTTATTTGAGTAATTTAATTGATATATCTATGTATATTACATAAAAAGTATTAGTAACGAATCATCTACTTTTCTTATCTTACTACTAGTCTTCCATGGAAATTTTTTAATAATGTACAAACACGCACGCTGATTTTTTAAATAGGAGACAGAATTCTATTTTTGGCTTTTGAAGGATCTTGATGCTTAATACTACCTATTCGTATAATTTGCAAATATATTTTCAGTCAAAGCGAGGGAGGTCGGGTCTTTGTGCTTAATAATATTTATATGCAAATATTTGCAAATTTACATACGAATATTATCAAGCACCAAAATCCGATTTAACTGAAAATAAGATTTTTTCTCTTATTTTTATTCTTATTATTCCTATTTTCACTTATAAATGCTTATTTTTCCTGATTTTTCTTCGCCTTTGTATTAACTTGCCAACAAATTGATTGATTATTTTTTATTGTAATTATTACGTTACACGAAGCACGTCGAGGTAGATAAGTTAATTACGCATTCGATATTTGAGGGATAGATAAGACAATTTCAGAACGATTGCTGGTTTCGTTCTTAATCGCATTAACTAATATTTGATTTAAAATATGGATAAAAAACTTACACAACTAAATTAGATTTTAGTTCAATGAACTATTCTCAGAAATCTCAATACAAATGTTTTGCAAGATACAAAAATGTGTCATGCTGTTACATTTTTTAATTAAATATTCTTAATATTTAATTAATGTTGCCGATCATTATCAATTGCTGTTACTACAAAACAATATTATTCGACATATAAGCGCACATATAAACGTAATAAATAGTATTTTTCTTGTTGAGCCAATTAAACGTTCGTAAACGGAATGCGGTTAACGACGAATGTTCAAAGGCCTAACTGCTAGGAGTTCCGACTGTGGGTGGCTCCCTTCCGCGATTAACCGCTCGTATAATATTATTACACGCTGATTACCGCCGTACAATGCCGACGCGATTATCTGACTGTTCAACCTTCATTCGGAGCGATGTATAATTATATTGCCGGTGTAAGTGACGCGCTGGTTTCTTCACATTTCTTTACTTTGCTTTAAGTGCTCCGAGCATGAATATCTTAGACACGTTTGCATAAACATAGCGTACTATTGCTAAAGTAATGACATTATAAGTGTTAATTTCGTTAAAACGTTGTTAAGAAAATGCTACAGTTTTTTTCTTTATTAATTTTATGAAACAGGGCAAAAACCGTTGAATGCCACGTAGAAATGTGATATATGTCCTTTTCTTTTTTTTTTGTCAGAGATCATTGCTTATCAAGACTTAATAATTGGATAATGCCTTGTCAAGATAGTTTGTATCGATTCAATCTGCTAATGGTCTAGACGTCTAGACGTCGGTAACTTAACCATAAGTTCATAGTGGTTTTTTTCTTTAGGTGCTTTCAAGCAGCCTGTGCTTGACCTGATTTTGGATTTGCTTTTGTTTAATAACATTAGACTGAGAGAAAAGTTTAGTATTTGTGATTGTAATTACAAAATAATTATGGTTAAGAGTTCTATTTTTATGATTAATTACTGTTATAATGTTAGTATTTTATATATATTTTATATATATATAGTTTTTATAAACATGAAAAAATTGTACTATAAATTACAATTGCAAAAAGAATGTTAATATAATAAAATATCAAAATATAAATGGTAAATAAAAATAAACATTTTTATTCGAAAATGTGATTTGTAGTGAATATAACTATTTTCTTTAATCCTACTATTTATGTGTAATAATAACTGAAAAATATGTTTAAAAAAAACTGAAGATTCTCAGGTTTGTGACTATTATTAATAGCGCAGTTAATTATATTTGCATGGGTAAAATAACTATAAAAATATAGTTGTCTCAAGAAACTATAAATTATAATTAAGTTATGATAACTGCAACCATTTTTTTCTCTCAATGTAATAACACTCCTATTTTCTCGAAATAATATTTAATAAAATATTATTATTGTATAATAATAACACGAGGAGCATTTTACGATCTACACATAGATATATCAGAGTTGATTTCACGATTTTATCTTTATTTTTAATTCTTTGTACTGAACAATTAAATCTTTACTTGCATAATATGTAGTTATATTATAAAATTCTACAGAACGCGATAAAAATTCAATTAAATTTCGCGTCTTTAAGTTTTTCGCATTTGTCTAATTCTGACAATATCTTTTTTAATAATTTATTTTATTAGAGATTTTGTAAAAACATTTTGTAGAACCACTAAATGGTTATTGAACTTTGATCGTCTGCAAAAATTAGATAAGCTCCAATATGATTGTATTGATTCAATTCTAGCAAATCGCTTCTCGAATCGCTAGACGTTATAAGGTAGGAAAATAAAGTGTGTTAATGTACACACGTGTCATATGGATGTGTTTTATAACAGCGGACAAATATTCCGTCATACTGATACGTTCTCGCGATATCGATCGCCGATCCGAGTCATTCGAATCCACATGAAATCTGCGCGGCAAAATAGCCTACGCTTCTCGTCCTGGTATATGCAAATGTGCATTATGTAAACTGACATCGTAGATTTGACGGAATTAACGAGTTTCGCGATCACATATTCTGACTCGCGGTTGTTTACGATTATCTGCTGACTATCGGTCATGTTCTACAAAACAAAGGGAGATACTCGTGAATTAGTTACTTACCCTTATCTCCTTTTTTTTACGCAACGCGCAATCGTTGATGCGCGGCATGTGCGGGTAGAGGGAAAGAATTCTAATTAGATATTGTTAATCACCCTCGCTAACGTCCGCTTGGTTGGGCCGGATTTCAAATAACTTTGTCGTTTTTATCTGCTCCTCATCCGCGCGAGTGTAAGCCATGACTAATTAAATGACAGCGGGAAACGCATTCGCCTCTCTTTGGCTCGCATTACAGCGTTCCACTCTAACAAAGTTGGCATCATACCGTAGAAAAATCATGGATTAAATTTGTATCGTGTTTCCGGAATTTGCAACAGGGTTCCGTTTCCTTATCATTTAAAAGTAATTGCTTTTAAATGTTAATCCTTTTCCTGATATAGAGAATATACCTCGATTATTACAGATTCCTTCAATACAAATTTAAGTCTTTGCCTGCAATCATATTTTTACCCTCTCCTTCCAGTCTAAATTTTGTTACTATTCTAGGCTTTTAAAAAATGTGAAAAAAAGTCTTACTTTTTAATATTTCTGTTACATTACTAGTAGCTTTTTAACAAGATATTTCAGAGAGAAGAATCGGACTCTTACTTTATTTCGGAGAAATTTGAAGATAAAATATTACTTGTATCAGAGAAGACTCAGATTGCAGACAGATAGTATTAATCGTAGTTCGATCAATCGTTTTAGACATGATTTGTTAATTAAAATTTAAAAAAATCATCGTTATTACTTACATTTGTCGATACAAATAATATATAGGTAATGTTTATTTTTTAAAAATTATCGGTAAAAAATATTAACACTGATAAGAGTGACAGATCATATTCACGTTATGAAGATATTAATCATTTTATTTTCCATTACGCCCTCGTAAAATGATGCTTTCACTGTCCGTGTAGCTTTCAACTATGGATTATTCTGTCAAACATGAACGGTCGATATTACACACCGGCATGTTATATTTCACTTGCGCGTATCATCTGGTTGGTCATCCTCCGACGTTAGAACCAATTCGTTCGACAATGAAAGCTGTAAATCGACACGGACGGAGAGCAGGAAGTGTCGCGGCTGCGTTACGACGACAAGATTAATCGACTTGACACTTCCGCTATTAACGAGGGGACCTTCGTATGCGGTCGTCGGTGTGTAACAGCCGTGCGAATGAAATGAAAATTCGCTTCGAGATATTAATTATTTTTCTGGTCCGTGTCGCACGAATAAACGTTTTTAAACTGGCAGGGAAAGCCGGTGATCTTCTTCCACTCGGATGTTGCGTCGCTTTTTTTATATTTCAGTAGCTTGCGCGATAGCGATGATTCATTGGCAAAGTCGATGTTCCCATCGTCTCTTCACGCGTAGCGAAGACAGGAATATTTACGCAATCTGATATCATAGGGAGAATATTTTAACGACGATCATGTTCATTTGTCATTATGCGAAAAGGAATATCAGTTTTCTCTGAAATTTAGAAGCTAATTTAGAAGTATACATTCTAACGAGAGAAGTTTGAAAATGTATACTCTTAAAAATTTATTCTCGGCGCGAGTTATAAATTTGCAATGCTCCAAAGATTTTTCCATGCGTTATTACGTCGTGCATAAAACTTTTTAGGATTGCTGAAAAACTCTACGCGAATGAAATATTATTCTGTGCAAAGTGCTTTGTAAAATGTTTTAAAATATTGGTTTTAAAGAGAGTAGCAGCTATTTTTTGTCTTTTGTGCGTAAAAGATTTGAAATGAAATTTTCCAATTTGAAAGAAAGATTAAGTTGATAAAGGTCGCTTGGAAAATGCTAGCATTTAGAATGCGTTCAGGAATCAGAATTCATTAATTATTTGCCTATCTTTTGTTCGATGATTTTTACTTTTTAATTTTAGCCTTTTTTAATTTGCTAATGGTAAATTTAATTAACAGCAAATTATTCTACATTTCCATTCCAAGAAAAACCACGTAATAGAGGGAGAAAATAAAAAATCTTTTTTAAAATATGGTTTTTTTTACTAATTGCTAATATAATTTTACATTTACCGATTGTATATACATATAGAACTTGTGAGAAAATCTAAATATAAGATCGAACGATTTAAATACAGATATCTAAAAATATTTAATGACATGCATTGTATACAAAGATTATCTAAAGATAATAATGCCTTATGAATTTAAACATGAATACGATATACTATATAATGATAAAATGCAATTTGTACTTGTGCTAATTTATTTAAAAGGCATGACTTGTGACATGTAAAAATAGAATAATGTGTTTTATTATATAATGTTTTCCAATCTGCGATGGTGATTGCAGTCGTGATCTTGGCTGTCTCTCCTTATATAATCCTATTAATTTATAACGAGGCAATTGCTGGATGCAATTATTTATAACTTATCGTGCGAATTATCGTTATTGCAGAGCTGTCGCATATATACACGGGGAATATGAATTTTTTTCGATATTTTTGTCGATTATTCATCGCGCATAATCTGCATGCACTGACGATTGAAGCGATTTCTAAGCGCGCTCGCGCGATCCACGAATAGAATTGTCTATTAATTTCATTGCGTTTTCCGTCAAGGCTCGCTACCGAGTTTAGTTATTGGGTGCCGGCGACCGGTTTTGGCGAGTGACTTCATCATCTCTCCCGCTCGTTGCTTTCTGCTACCGGTCCGAGCTTTGCACAGAGGCTCTTTGTTCCATGTGAGTGCAGCCGGTGCATGCGTGTACACGTATGTACTAACAACAGCGCGATGGAATTCTCCATTTAATTAGCGTTATGGTTCCCGTCTGTTCGCGTGGATTTAATGAGTTGCACGCGCGCATTTAGCATAAATCATTATCCCGATATTAATTCAATAGCCCCTCATTTCGCTTCGCATACACATACAAGTGTGTGAATCTTATGCTTTTCTCGAGAAAAAAAAAAGACTGTTAATTACTAATTGCGGCATTATAGTAAATGTCAGTAATAAACAACAATCCGTTAATTCAATTTCGATCGTGTTCATCATTTCTAGATTCTTTTTCCGTTATTAGATTATATTATCGTGGTATAGGTGCTAAGTAGGTTCACTTTGTTTAAGGGGAAAAAAAAAAAACACTGAAGTCTGTTAAACATAAATTTACGCGAGCGTGTGGCGTATATCACAAATGTTTTGAGATATCAGTTGGCGATGTTGGCGCTCGACATTGAAACTATTTCTGGCTTCAAAATAGCCATGTTTTAAAGATAACTTTGAAAATCATCTTTTGTCTTAATGATTTATTTACACTTGTTTCGCAGTTTGTTTTTATGATATGGCTCTTAGCTAACTGCAGTTTTATGCATTTCAAAGATAGTAACAAGAACACGTTTTTTTTTTTATACAAGATTCAAAATAGAAAGAACTTGGTGGGATTTTGAAGGAAGCTACTGGAAAGAGAGAGGAAGACAAACAAGCGAATAGAGGTGGAAAAAACGATTACGAATATTCTTAAGGTCTTGTGAATTTATAATTTCAGCTTAAAATTGATTTTACATTTCTAACGATTCATGAAGTTTCTTTTCCTTAGAAACTATGTTAGAAACTGTTCTTGCATACGGCGATTAAGCGAAGAAATATATCGTGTATTCTCATTGACTTTTTATTCCGAACTGTTTTTTATTCTAAAGAATAAAAAAAAGGAAGTATTGGGTAGATATAAGACACATGAGAAATAGTTTAATCCTTTAATTGCAAACGATTGCATTAAATATTGTAATACAGTAAGAAAGTTCAATTTCAGTTTATATACAATACTATATCAATAGAAGTTTTTGAATAGATCGTTATCCTCCAAAGTATCAAATTTCTCTGTCATACATTCCGTTAGAAAAGAAAGAGTGCTCTTTATAAAGCACGGTGAATTCAAAGCGGTCTCTTTCGCTAAACTGTAACGTATATTTTATATAAGCTATCAACACATTTATCTTGCTTCCCATTTCTTAACCCCCTTAAACGTCTTTTCGGTATGATATATTCATTTTTCTTTTTCTAATGCTCTTGTCATTCCTTTTCCATTGTTTTTAACTTTTTTATTTTTTTAAATAAAGATACATTTGTTTTTATATTCTTTAATGTCTCGCGTTTTGATTGAAAAACATTTTTTAGGTATTTTTATTATATATGTATATATATAAATTAAAGAGCATACCTATGTAAAAAATGTTTAACTTCATTAGAATATATAAAAACATTAAATTACAAATTGCATTCTTATAAATGATAAATTATAAAGTTATAGATAATAACTTTATAACTTTCCTTAAAAAATGTATACTTTTATGAAAGTTATAAACAATCGAACTGGATGAGTATGGCATACCACCATTGGTCTACTTTAGATATACCGTTTAGATCTATACAATAGGTGTCCTTCTGCAATTTATAAATTGAACAAGGACACCTATAGATAGTGGCCTAAACGTACGTGTAGAGAGCAGCAGTATTCTCGTAATATGGTGTTTATTAAATATTAATTGATTCACTTTTTAATATTTCTTCTCATTTATAGATATTAAATATTCTGAAAAAAGAATAATAGGAAAGATTGGATCCGTCGACACAATGACTCTTCCATATTCCGTTTTTCATTAAATTTATGTACATCATTTATGTATCACACATTATTAAACATACATTTATGTGAGTTTATCTCGCAATGAAAGGAAATTTAATTTGCCTGTCCTTATCGTTGATATTCAACTGAGTCATCATCATAGTTCCTGAGAACAAAGGGACTTTAGAGGATGTCTTAGCGATGGATCGTCGGATCTTATCCGGCTTTTAGTCGGAAAAACGTGACAATAATTACCGAGTAATCTATCTGTGTTTGTTGTACGCTCCATTTGACGCGGCTGATGAAATGTACTTCCGCGTTGCATCAGACTTACCGATAAACCATGCTGTTTACCGATCTTCAATGATTCTATACTCTCTGCTGCACCGTCGTTTCCTTCTGCTTTCTCTTCTTCGCGCAGAATCGGATATTGCTCAACGAGACCTTGATATCACATAATTAGCATGTCTGAAATTCTATAAACACTCAGATATATGCGTGTTGGATTCAATTGCTCATTATAGTGTCTGGGATTCGGCGCGTTGTTACCAATCTCTTGGAACGCAGCCCAACACATTTTTCTTTGTTGAAATTCCGTATCAACGAATGTTTCTATACTGCGAATGGTTCAGAGTTTATAAATAGATACTCGGAAATGCGAATGAATGATGAAACTTCATCTTCATTTACTTTTGAACGAACTTCAATTCAAGATTTAATTACGACAGTATCTAAAGTTGATTGAACGGATCCAATTGAAATTTCGTTCGATCAAATTTGAAGAGAAATAGATGATGGACTCTGAAGGAGAGACTGGAGACATTACGTTGGCTCGTAATAATGTTCTCTCACTGCAGCTTCGGCGAAGGATATGGGCAAAGGGAATGGAACGGTCCGGCATGTCTGTGGTTAACTGTCCTTAATCGTAGTCGTTCAGATAATTAGAGAGTAGAGGAAAACGATGACGGAACCTCTCTTGAGAGAGAGAGAGAGCTCGATTCGAGACCGAAAATGCCGGAAATGCACACGAACGTCGGCGTTCTTCGAGAGTGCCGCCTGAAATTATTTGCATTCGTCGCAACCCTGTTCGCTTCATTACGGATTATTGTGTAGATACTTGAAATACTGTTAACTTTACTACTCAACGACATGCGCCAATGCAGCTCCCGCTGCATTATTATCCAACGTCATTATCGCGATGCAATCGAGACTTGGATAGGATTCCTTATTCATCTGTAAACAATTTCGCTCCCTTGATTTTTCCTTGCGTGCCACCCTCCGAGCGTACCACGTAACATGTGCCAGTCAGGGCACGACCCAGGCCGCGCCCTTACAGGGTTTGGTAAGCGCCCTTTATGTTCTTCGTACGAGGAGGAGAACGTCGTGCGCTACCATGCCTAACGCGATCTCTGCCGAGCACAAAGGAGCGGAAACGAAGGGTGGCTGCTTGGTAGTCGGTATCGAACATTGAATTTATTTTTTTCCTTTCTCTTTCATCTCGCATCTCGCTTACGCTAGAGGTGGAAATCACGCGGCTTTTACACCGCAACGCCGTGTATTCAAGTTGACGCTCATTCGTTCAATTCAACATCGAGATGGAAGTGCTCTCGAGCATGATGTCGGATTTTCTCGATGCGCATTGATATGGGGAGTTCTCTTTCACGATGTAGGTAGCTGTTTATTTGGATACTCTCTCTCGTGCTGTTTAACGTGAGCTTTTAGCAACTCTACGGGATTGTGTTATTTCCTCGGAGGAAGAAGAATAAATTTCACGATAGAGCAGGTTGATTCTGTTATTTGTCATCGTTGATTTATACAGTCAGTAGCAGAAGAATGTAGTCAGCAATTTTTTCTGAAAGAAAAACCGAGTATATTAAAAATTAAAGTTATATGTATATTTTAAAAATACATTATATTTCACTAAAATGCATTTAATTAGTTATGCCATTCAATCACCATTAATTATAGCTTGTCGAGACGAGAGTTTCAACTAAAGTTTTAGATAAAAACCTTCAAATGTACCAAAAATAATTACTTTAAAATAAATATTCATGTTTCTCGAAACTTTATCTTTGTGATTGATCAGATATTTTTAATTGGATTTGCGTGCGGAGATTGGGAAGACCAATCCACACACACACGCACACACACACATCGACCGGTGTCACTTTTACATTTGTGAAAATTTCATAAATGCATGGTGACAAGGTATAATTAATGATAATGATGATTGGATGCCTTGACTAAGTAATTGCATTTTAGTGAATGTAATGTACTTTTAAAATATAATTTTTAAAGTGACTGCAAATCGAATCGAAGATAAGAATGGAATCGATTCAACATAAGAGAACATTAATCCCTTTATCTTTAGTGGAGAATAAAGAAAATATTTTTTCTAGGAGATATCTCGCAAATAAGATAAAGCAAACAAATTAAAATTAACCGACGTAAAACTGACATCTGATATATTTTAAAAACCTTTTTTATTTAAAAAATATTTTCTCGATTAATTCCAAAATTGCTGGATGGCTCTAAATTCGCTCTAAACTCTACGTGAAGCTATCGTCAATGTCAAGCATTAAACGATGTATTACTCCTGCTGTCATGCGTAGCGAGAATAATTCGAGGGACCTGACGGAACAATGACGAAACTTATTTATCACGTGTCTCCTGCCGCCTGCGTTGGAAAATGCATACGTGCTCTTGTTTACATTCGGAAGCGTAATGCGGACCGTAAGACGACTGGCCGGTTCCCTCCAGTTTTTATGCACTATAAACGAAAGCAGACCGATTAAATTCCTTTTCGAGGTTGGCTGCTGGGATGTTATTACCAGGGCGAGGTACGCAATTTCGGACGCGTCCCCCCTTTCAGGAGACCCTTATTACACCGTTGACACATGAGCGACCATCACATCCTCGCCCTGCTTCAAGGTGCTTGACTTCGTCCTTCGTCGCTGACGAAGGGACGCTCCTGAGGTTTTACCTAACCGGTCCCTCGACTGATTTCCTTTCTTCTCTCTGTCTGTCGTAATGCAGGTACTAATCTGTTGGAAAATAAATCTGTCCCTGTCGCTCGAGTCTCACGATGATTTTTTTGAGTGGATAATATCTCACAGGATCCATCGTTGCATCGTGGTAGACCTGTGTGCTCCTCCTAAATTTTTTAGTAAGTTCGATTTTATGGTTTAAGCGATTACGAAAGATTACTCAAGTGCAAGTCATATGTCATTTTTTATGTGAATCGTGTTTTAGAGTTGTATGATTTCCTCATTGAGTACATCTCTTTTATCGATATTTCAAATCAACGTTTATCGACGTATTATTTTATTTTTATCTGCTGAAACATCCGATGAATCCGAGACGGAACGGTATATGTGTCTCATCCAATTAGGCATAGAAATAAATGTCTAACATCAATTCGGGGTGACATAATTTTTCAGCGACTTTATTGTTGCCATTGTTTGACCGAATTTATAATTTAACGTGCCCTCCTATATTATATGCCGGCTAGATAGAAGCCTATAAAACGCACGTATATACATATGAATCCCTTGAGACATTCGTCCGTTTTATAGCTCAACGGAATATTGTACGAGGCCCGATTTAATTTCGTGCAGATACCCTCGGCTTCGCGCGCGCGCGCAATCCGACTAATTTATCGCGATATAAAATTCGTCCGCGTGCGGCTGCGTGATCGCGATAGATCATTGATCGCGCTGGCCTGTAAGGGGAACCGGCCCGGGCGCGGCCCGTTTGGCGAGGGGGAAAGAAAAATACATTGTTGATACAGCTTCGGTTTTACGACCCAACGTCCAACGACTGACGTTCTCGTCACCCTGCGTTCTTCACGCTTCCACGGAAAAGACACACGGAGAGATGCGTATCCGACTCTTCTCCCCCTCGTCTCGTACACTGTAACGCGTTCTTCTCAGGCGAGTTTCCCTTAATTTATCGGCGCATAAAAGTCGGAGAGTTCGCTGTTACGAGCCGCCCGCCATTGATCCGCCAATGATGCCCCGCGGGCGCTTCCGGAAGCGAAAGTGTATACGAACTATGAAGCGCGCACGAGGGGGAAAGAAATGCGACGATTAGGATGCGATACACAGCGTCTCGTTGTCGTAACGTGAATATCGCGACTGCCGATTCGGATGGCTTTTATTTAGGGAGTTGCCAAGGGTTGCCCCATTTTCTTCAGACGCTTTCAACACAGTCCGGGGATCTTTTCTTAACGCAAATCTTATTTCGGTTATCTCGGAAATTATGCCTTAATTCCGAATATCTTTTATGTAACGTAAAACTATTTGACTATTGATAAATAATTTTTTTTCTCAGCGTACTTTCCGGAAATCATGATAAAAAGATATAGTGAAATTCTGAGGCAATCTGCATTCTACACTTTCGATTTATTTTTGTACAAAGAATAAATTTTTCTTCACACCATATAATACGTCATATATTTTTAGTTTTATTTTAGTTTCACGTAATATAATTTTTATTGTTTGATAATTCGGGCGGACTGGCACAACTACGGACTGCACGAACAACAGAAAGCTCGTCATGGATTTCGTTGGTGAATCTCTCCCTGCATCTCCCTTTTCCCAGAGAGAACGCAAGTTTTCTCGTTAACCAGCCTTTTGCGCAAGCGGCAAGGGCGGCATTGTCGGAAGAAAATGGTACGAGTGAAATTCCTGGGAGTTTCGCCGACGAAGCGCGGAAAATAAAGCCCGGAAAACTTGACAACGCAAACTCCTCTGCCAACTTTTCCTCCTCTTTCTCCGCCTCCTGTTTTACTGCTCAGTATCTCATTCTGTCCCCCCAAGCTTTTCTCTCTCTCTCTCTCTCTTTTTCTTTTTCTTTTTCTTTCTCGGATCTGTTTACGGACTCGCGAGGCGCTTGTTTGCGCCGAATTGCGCGAGTGGAAACCTCGAAGCGACGTGCAGATAACTCCAGGGCGTTTGTTAATCGAGTTGCAAGGTGCGGTGACGGTGCTTTTCCTTTTTCTCATCTTCACGCACAGGATGTCCCGCGATTTTAGTTATCCGATTCCTACGGCGATACCGAGTTAAACGTATTAAGTGAAAACATGGCTCCGGGTAATTTACGGAATTACGTAATACTCACGGATTATTCTTAAAAAATAAAAAAGAAGCTTTATACAATACGTCTAACGGCATTAATCGATATGAACGCATAATCGATGATAGAGCACGCATATTCAACGCTAATCGTGCTGTTTTATTTGTTTACTATTAATATCGCGTTCAATAACAACATGAGACGTGAGAATCAGACAGTTACATTTATCACTAAATGTTTAGTGAGGGCTCGTTATCAATTTTGCTGGTTAGCATCGTGTTATTTTATCTCAAATTGCTTATAATTGCTTTGTTTTTTCTAACGTTAAAATTTAAAAATATTTCTAACGTTTGAGACTCGTATTTGTGGTTTTAACCTGGCGTCACTTCGCGAACATCGCGAATTCTGATGTTATGACATTAGTATATCGCGACACTCCCTGTTTTTCGAGCATCGTGCAATTTGTCCGATTTGCGTCAGTCGAGCCTGGCCTACGACCAAACCGCTTCTTATCATGTTTTCCACGATTTAATTTCGGGACGATTACTTCTTTTTTTGCTCAAGTATGTATATTTAATGCTTGGATTATTGCAACATTGCAGTAACTGTTTTTAAAACGTAGCGTACATGTAATTATATGTACATGTATATATTATACGTTGACAGTAATGATTGTACTTAAAAAATTTGTTTTAGAAAAAGGGTTATTTAAATGTAAGTAATTTTTTAATTGTAATTGATACAAAAATAAAATAAATTTTTTATAGTAGAATAAATGTCAGGATTGCAAATATGTGAAAGGAATCACTTGAAGAACAACTTTATTTCATAATGAATTTAAAATATAATTACTAAAATGCAACAAAGTTGCAAAATTAGCAGAAATGTAATATTTAATTAAATTTTAATAATTAGTAAATAACTTTTTTCATTTTCAATAATCATGTTCAAATGTTGCGAGAATTTCTTAAATTCTTGAAACAGAAAGTATATTGAAGTCCATATCAAAGTTCTGAAAATGTTAGGTAATTTACGCGATGGAGGGTAGGTATATGCATAAAACGAGCGATCGTAGATTCATACGGAATTTGTACAGTTGCATTCCGAAGTAATGCTGCACAAACAGCCGCCTGACTCCCTGTCGTCTTCGCGCTCGTTTGCAAATTATATTATCAGGTGTTATAACAATGTTGCGGCTTATTATCGGAGTCGAAGTGCAGCAATTAAACCGTCGAGAGACGATACGTTCGTAAACAGATTATAGATATCCGCGAGCTCTTGCGAGGTGTGTACTTGTAATGTTATGCAAGCAGTTACTTAAGAGCCTGTCTTAGACTGCACTGAAAAATTATCTTCGATCGGGACATCCCGTGCATTGAGACGTGTATTGCAATCGGAATAATCGCGAATCTCTTCGGTCGTTTTTTCTCGACGGTGATTTTTGTCGGAATCACCCATCGCTGCTCGTAAACACCGTGACAAAGCCTTTACGCTTGTAATTCTGGCAAACATTATGCAATGACACGGTGACCGCCGTCACGTACACTTGGAGTATTCTCTGAAAAAGAGCTATAAAACTAAACGTCATGTTGATCGGCAATTTATAGCGTCTCGTTATCTTTTTTTAATGGGTCTGTTTTTTTTGTGACTGTAGTATACACTTTTGGAACTTTAAGTGAGATATAAATATACGTTTAATTTGGCAAAAGCCAGGAAAAGAGTTTCTAGTGGAGTTTAGTGCAGGAATAAAAAATAAATCTACCATCGAAAAAATTATAATTCTGAAAATTCTTTGCAATTTCAGAAATATTCATTTTATTTATTTTTAATCGCACTTCACACCATCTCAATATTTTAATTTACGTTATTTTTTATTTATACACACACTATTTGCGTTTGATTTTTACGACATAATATTTTATGTACAATTAAAATTTTTTAGAATTATTAATTACGATAATTTCATAAGAGCGGTAGGCGGAAATTATCGTAGGACGAAGATGAAATATCGAAAGATAATAACATTTGTTTTACGCGAATTTGCAACAAGAAGCACGTTTATTTTTGACGTTCATCCTCGACTTCTGTCGTCAATAGAGACATGGCGATATTATGTAGTATTTATTCGGCATGAGAGACGTTTTCGTAAAAACGATCGGTCCGGTGCATCAAGTTGACACGGATATCTCTCGCTTTATCAGGCCGGCGCATGCATTGTTGAAAAGTTCGCCGGAGGAAATCACATCCGTGGGTCGTGTACCTGCAATGTGGTCGGCAATGCCCGCAATCTCGTGGAATTATATTGTACCGTTACTGGATCTCTCTGCTACGGTACCTCCGTGCACACGCCTCTCTTTAGCTTCGCAGCAGGAAATTCGAATTGTGCCACTCGAGCGATTACAGATTATCGTCTTCGTTACGATGATCTCCAATATCAAAAATTTTAGCGGGAAATTATTCTCGCTCGAAAATGTTTTAAATATATCCGATAGTGTAATGTACAGAAAATATGGTTTTATCAAAGCATCTATATAAAAATTTATAATAGTTAGATACAGATCTGTAATTTTATTAGACTCTCAAAATGATTACGTTCAAGTTGCTTGTTATGACAGCTTTCATCCTTGATCGTCTTACATAATTATTTTTATAGTCCAACAAAATTATTTTTAGATCTGTATTTACATCGTTAGATATCAAGAGAGCAATGATAACCCAAACCCTTAAGTTAAATAACATTTTGTTATTTTTAACTTTTATGTGTGTGTGAAAATTAATCTATTTCTTAGTTTCAAAATAACCAACATTTATATTAACGTATATACTCACGTAATAAATTAAATTTGAATAAAAAATACATTTTATAAAGTTGAATTATTTGGCTCCGTTGATTTATTGTAGTTATAATAAATTAACGATATATTGAGTAGGAGCAGTAGTGATCTATAAAAATAGTTAAAAAATAACTGAAATTGGATATAATTTGACACTATTATGAATTTAATACTGTAACTTAATTTTTAGATTCTTTAGCAAAATTGTTTTTTTTTTCGTGAGGGATATTAAAAAAATCTTGCCTTTAATGCGATAGAATTTTTTTATACATTTTGCGATTCTTACTTTTCTTTTTTAATTAAAAAAAAAAAAAGTTTTGGAGGCGCCGGGTATCGATCCCGGTACCTCTCGCATGCTAAGCGAGCGCTCTACCATCTGAGCTACGCCCCCTTGGTGTAAGAGAACGGAAGGCTGTGCAGGATCTTCAGTGCGGAGTAACACGCGATGTTACACTTTCTCTGAACAATGCTTCACGTCTTGCGAACTGAGGAGAATCCATCATTTAGCACTTTGACTGACGGTAATGGGCATAATCGACATACAGTAGGCTTCCTTCTATGACGTGACGATTAGATCCGCATTTGATTCACATCAGTTCACGCCGCAGCATTTTGTTCCAGTCCTTATGTCTCTTTGTATTTTGAAAACTATAAAAAAAAATGTGAAGAAAGAATACAATCAATCCGACATTTTAGAATTGATAAGATATGTATAAATAATTTTATCGCAAATATTGGTCATAAAAATTGAGTGTAAATAGCGTTCGTAAACACGATCTCTATTGTCTTTTTCCGTTCAATCGACTTATCGCTTATTCTTTTTGTATTAGTCATAGATGAATCATACTAGTAATATGTGTCAGATCGTTGCACCTGCAGTTAAACCATGCATCGCGGCGTAAAGTTGCTGCAATGAGCTTGCGATTGCACTCTATATTATTACGAACAGAGTTTGACTTTCCTTTCTTTCGGATTATTTTAATTATTGCTTAACGAAATCAAGAAATACATCGATTCTGTCAATTTTACGCTTTCATGAACATTTTATTGTTTTTTTATGGATATATTGTAATTATTTTACATTTTATCCGAGCTCGCAGTTTCTTCGGGCTTTCCTTTATGTACGTGGAAACGCGTAAAATAAGTATCCATTGTCTCAAATGGGACTGAGAATAGAACTTGTTATTAGCGGAGAAATAAAAATCGTCGTGCGAACGTGCGCAACTTCTTAGGCTATAAAAAATGATTATTGCCATGATAGTACAAAGTGAAACGCATGAGGCAATGTGTGCACAATGATTCACCTAAGTTGTTCAATCATATTGATCTTCTTTTCAGACTTTATTTAATCCGTAAATTATCCACGAATTACAATTCTTATGTCTATTTTCATCAATCAATTACCTTTAATCTCAATTCAACTTGCTTTTCATTCAACTTACTGTTCTGTAACTCTTAGGCATCAACTCCGGTTGCACCAACGTTACTTTAAAACTCTCTCTCTATCTCTTCCTCTCTCTTTCTTTCGGCATTAAAGAGAGAAAGTGAGAATTTTAAGCCTCACTCACAGTCAAAGTAACGTTGATGCAATCGAGCCTTAATGATAGTAATGATATACATGATCGTTGTGCAAGTTTTATAATACGTGGTACAAAAACTACGCAATGAGAATGTAATGATATCGTTACTATCATTAAAACCCGGTTTTTCATTATCTGGTTAATTTGTGGTTTAGACTTAACTTAACTTGATAATGTAAAAATTATATTTTTCTCAGCTATGATTAATCACTAATGTAGTGTTATGTAAAAAAATTATTTATCTGTTTTTAAAAATTATAAAATTATAATTTATCAGTTTATTAAGTATAATTTTATAATTATTACAATTTTAAAATTATCAAAATATAAATAATAAGGAGCCGCAAAATATCTTTAGCGAAAATCATATATTTTAAAAAATTATTTAATATAATCACTTATTTTCGACAATATATCAAAAAGTAATATATAATAAAAAATCTGTTTTCTTTTTTCTTTTTTAATCTAACTAGAATCTGGAAATACCGTATTTTCCATACGAAGTCTTACAAAGTTTCAAGTAACAAGGAATCTATATCGTAATAAAATTTCCTTCTATAAGCAAATGTAAATTTGTCACTGTCAATTCTGAACTAGTGAATAATTTATTAATATTCTTCTTAATGTTTGTAACATCTTTTATATTTTTATTGTACTGACGATCAAAACTTGAAACGTCTGATTATATTAAATAATTTTTTAAAATATATGACTTTTGCTAAAGACATCTTGCGTTGTGGCTGTATGTTCTTTATTATTATATTTTGTATTATTAAGGCACCTCTAAAAGTTTTTAAAAATTTAAAATTATCAATTTAGGAAAATCATTTATCAGTTTAGTGTATATTAACTATATAAGATAGAAAAATACAATTTTCGTTATCATTAGGTTACTCAGCAAATGAAAAATTCAGGCCTAAGAATTACAAAATAGAGCAAAAAAATTTAAAAAGATGAAGAGTTACTTAACTGTACAGAGATTAAAATCAATCTACAGTGGTACAATCTTCGATGGAAACTGGACATTAACCAAATCTAAATAAAATTTTTCTTTCCGGGAAGCTCTTAAATAAATAAATTTTTCTCTGAAGAACTCACAAATGAACTTTCGATCTGACGTATCAATATCGCTCGTTCTTTCTCGCTGAATGATAGGAAACAAAGCGGCGCGCTCATTACGGAGTTTATCGGCAGTGACTCTCTTTTCCCCGGTAAATAAAAGAGTAGGTATCAGATAGGCGATTCATCCGGATTTCTTTTTCATTTCAACGAGGAAATCTCGCATCGTATGAAAACGCGACGATCCGTTCACCACGTCGCGTCGCACCGCCCTCGACACCTCCCTCTTTTGCTCGTACTATCTCTCCACCCTTACGTAACACGCGTAAAAGGAGACAGCAAACTACACAGCTACTAACGAACCTTTGTTCGCGTTTTTACGATTCCAGTAAATAGCCGGGCCGTGAGTCTACGAGCTCTCGGCGCAGCATGACGTTATTGCGGCCGTAACAAAGAGACGAACCGACCGCGTTTTCCGCCGGCAACGTCGAAAATTGCGCCGACTCCTTCCTTCTCATCTCTCTGACTTCTTCCGGAAAAGCCCGAAACGGCGGGTCTCTTCTGCAGCATTGCTTTCCCTCGTGCGCGTGTCTCCGCCACGTGCACGTCTGTCATATGCACACTTCACGCCATGACAGCGTTTCCCAAATTGCGAGTCTCTTAATCTACGAAATAAATACTCTATTGTGTCGCGTATGTTACGTAAATAGCAGTATTACAACATTGCTGCATTGATCTCTACACGGAAAGAATGGTTTTGCTGAATTATATAAAAATTTAACTAGATGTGGATTTGAAGATAATTTTGTTGGATTATTATTAAAATAATTTTGTATATATATATATATATATATATATATATATATATATATATACAAAATTATTTTACTAAGAAAAAATACACTGATAAACAAGAAAATTTCTTTAATTTTAGTAAATTATATGTTTGCATAGAATTGTGAACACATTTTTTAAAAAGAAATTTTATTTATTTGAAGAATATTATTGTCTTATATTAGGTGTTGGAATTAATTCGTAGCGTTTTACAAGTGATGGGAAGTACTTTCATTAATGTATTTTTTAATGCTCATGTGAAATAAATAACATTCTTTCATTAAAAACGCTACGAATTAATTCCAACACCTAATAAAAAAATCATTTCTTAATTATAGTAACGTTTTATATAATATAATATAATAATTATTGAAATTTAATTATTATTTATTGATAAATAATGATTTCTCAATTATATTTCAAGTTTTATAATTTAAATAAATAATATATATTATATTTACTAAATAAATATTTTTAATAAAATTAAGAAAAATTTTTCTCAGTATAGAAATCTCAAGCATGATGAGCAATAGTACAAAAAGTTTTGACATTTTAGCAATTAATTTGAACGTCTTACATAACTATTTCGATGGTCTAACAAAATTATTTTCAGATTAGATACAAATCTAAGCTAGATATTGTAGTTCTAGCTATATAGATTAATTATTTTTGACAAAGCCGTCCTTTCCGTACAGATTTTCTCGAAATTGATTCTATATTTTCCATTTTACCCATTAATGATTTACCTATATATTATATTACGCAATATATTATTGCTACATAATTTATAGCATCTATTTAATAACAACGCGTGATGTGACATGGAATTTCCGAAATATCTTGATTGACATCGAAACAAAAGGCATGATATGAATTGCTTGACCCATATCACGTGTTTCGATAAAATGTAAATCATTCTAGTCTCCGTTGAATAATTCAAATTACAGAGACATGCATGTTTGCTTAATGCTTTTTCTTTTAATATTAATAGGATCTAGCACAATAGTCTATTCCAATTTATATTTCGTAGAATCATATCGAAAAGAAAACATCTATTCAATGAAATAAATTGGCATGAAATTTTTATCAATAATTGGTTTTTTTCTCGTTGTATATTCGGATTAATTAATAAAAAGTATTAACTCAACATCGACGAAGAAGATTTATTATACTTATAATACCTCATAAATATAAAAGCTGCCGACCTTAATTCTAATGTAAGATAGTCGTCCGACAAACAATGGAACGAATAGCACATATATCGATCTACTCGATACTCCCTACAATGTAAGCTCCTTGGCCAAGTAGGCGTCGTAAAAATTACGCAACCCACTGTGTTGGGGATGAACGATTTTAGGGAGCTTTTATTCTCGATGGTTTTTATGATCCCGTTTGATGAGGATCGATCCATTTCGTATATTTTCTCATCCAATAAAAAATATTGCCACAACGTACGGTTTTATTTTAGCGAGTTTATCGCGAAGATAAAAAGTATAAAGATACGTCGGAGACAAAAAATGTTACAATCTGGATTGGTCAAGAGGTTCTTAAGAACAGCGAAATATTTCTTGTTTTTCTGCCATTTTATTTCCTTTTACCAACAAAGTTATATCTTAAATTTAATGTACATATGCATTAAAAGCTTTTTTTTTTTAAAACGTTATCTACGCGGGATTAGATTTACATATAAACTAAAAAAAGTTACAGCTTAGAGCTCGTAAAATGCTTCGCGTAATCTTGAAAAAAAATCCTTTTAAATAATATAGTTTTAATTAAGATAATTTAATTAAATATTTCCATAGTTTTGCTGATGATAATTTAAAATCTCATCGCAAATTTAGATCTATTTTATATTTATATTAAAAAAATTTACATAATTATGCATATTCCCTTTCTCTTTCTTTCTTTTTATGATGTTACACGTAATGTTTTCATACTTTTATACGATATATTCTTCAAGTTAGCACATATCTTGCGGCAGAAATTTGCGGCATTTCATTATAAAAATCATGTTTAAGATCCCATTTAAAAACATCTGCGCGAATGGCCTTATGCAAAGCAGTTTGATCCTTGCTTATACCGATCGGGAGCAGACGCGCCGGCATTGTTACGCAAAGTTTTGCCGTGTAGAACGACGTGACTCATTGTCGCTAAACATTCTTAAACAATTTATATCGGTATCTTTTAGCGGAATATTACATGCAAGGACATCGGAGGGGTATAGAGATATAGGCAAGTCACACAACAATGTCTGCACGACAGTGAGTCACACTTTTGATACCGACACATTTACGAGAATCGCGAAAATACTCTGGTAACGAGCTTCTTGCATAACAATACATAATACCTACTGTGCTGGCCACTGACTTTTAGAGAATCACATTTATGCTTTGTTTCACGCTGCATTCATTTAATTTATGTCATCCCGTTTCATGAATTTTGCGCGCGCACGCATATATGATTATTATATATTCATTTTATAAAAGTAAAACTTATTTTAAAATAAGTTTTGAGAGATTAGTTTTAAAAGACAAGTTTTAAATGGAGCTTTTTTCTAATTTTAAAATAAATGTTTTTTTTTTATCTAATAAGAAAATATTTTTGCTAAAAATAAGCTTTAACTTTTCTCGAATCTTTCTGAAGTCCTTGGATGTGTGTGTGTGTGTGTGTGTGTGTGTGTGTGATTTGGCAACGCGAAATTACTTTATATTTTCATATTATGATTCACTGGTTACTTGTTAAATGACCTTAAAGCTTTTTTGGTGATGTGATGGCACATCTCGAGTATGTAAGGTATCCGTTCGCAATGAAAAAAAAATAGCTGGATGCTACAATGGATTTCTTGCTTGAATAACACACATAAAAATAAATCGTTCGACTTGAATACATATGTACACTGATAAAAACACACCTTTCCGTAAGATCTTTTGTATCTGAATTATCTGTTTTTGCTGTTAATTCTAGCGGAAGCAGAATTTGGATAGCTGGCGTGTCGAAGTGACAATTCCACGATACGTTCGGAATTTTTTTTTGCTGAAAACAAATACAGTATACTTCAGTAATTTCTGAAGAAATGGAAGACGTTATAAGAATAGCCTCGGATAATATTATCGCGATAATATTATTTCTGACAAAGGCCTTTTGTCGTAGATCTTTTTTTGTGGTAGATCTTTTCAAATTATATTAATTACTAACGGCAGCTATCTTTAATTAAGTATAATTGGAGACTAATATTGAAGATAATTGTTCCAAGGGGATTCCAATTCTCCTAAATAAATGTATGATATCCTTGGAATGTAGGTTTTTTTTAGGAAGGAGCCTAGTGATCAACAGAGCGAACGTCTTCCATCAACGTCTTCCGTGAGCGTCGCGCAAGGTAAAAACAATTTTCGTCACTCGAGCGTGGAACCGGTTATTAGTCATCGCAAATTATGGTAGACAAAACTTTCTGATGGTTTCGTAGTAGCTAATCATGTACACCAAACAGCGAGCAGCTCCGGGCTCCGTTATAACGGAACGTTGTGTATGTAACAGAGAAAGAGAGAGAGAGAGAGAGAGAGAGAGAGAGAGAGAGAGAGGAAGCGCAAGAGAAAGCTAGATAGACAATGTAGAAGGCAGACATCGAAGATATGGAAGTAGAAAGACGGTTAGAGCAAACTAATGAAGCGAGAAAAAGAAAAGGATGAAAGGTGAACGCAAGAAATAGTAAGAGTCGATTGTACCGAGCTTATAGGAGAGACAGACCCAGAGGGATAAACCGATATATAGTGCGATATTATGACAGCCTGAGGACAGCGACGACTGACAGTTAACACGACGCGGTGATGGTAGAAGGAAGGTAGAGATGTCTTTTTTCGGGAGTATTGATCATTTGGTACGTTGGGTGCAGCCGTTGCTGTACCTGGGAGTGGACAGGTGATGTTTTCAAATTTTCTTTGTCGTATTGATGTGTATAGAGATGCGTTCGTGGAGATCTTGTAAGTTTGTCAAAATAGATCCGTTCTTACGAATAAATATATAATTGCATTAATATTTATTTATAATATTAATGCAATAGTTATTTATCATATTAATTAATAATTAAATGAAAATTGACTGAGAAATCTTCGAAAATGAAATAAAGAATATCGTCAGGCAAGAATTTCGGTTAAGATGAATGCCTAATGATATTTTTGAATTTTACAATTTCCAAGCAAACTGCGCATTGATTATTTGTTGGTCCTAAATTGAAATTGGAGTATATATTATCACAAATTAACTATTGCATTAATATTATATTAGGTGTTGGAATTAATTCGTAGCGTTTTTTAATGAAAGAATGTTATTTATTTCACATGAGCATTAAAAAATACATTAATGAAAGTACTTCCCATCACTTGTAAAACGCTACGAATTAATTCCAACACCTAATAAATAAATATATTAATGCAATTATATTTATTCGTAAGAGATAAAGGAATGGATCTGTTTTTATAAACAATATTACTAATGCTAACGAGTATCTTAAAACACTGTAGAGTACTATAATATTTATTCGGTTTTATAAACGTATAATGTATTAGTTTTGCGAACTTGTAAAATAGTGCTGAAGAATCACGTTGTAAAAGCATAGAAAAATAAAAGATGACATTTTCAATCAGTTCTGCTTCTTATAAATCGTCGTAGGCGCCGCTGTAACAAAGAAAAGAAGACAATTCAATTAAGCGTCGTACCTAGTATTGTTCTAATAAATATCATAAGCCAGAATAACAACGGAAATCAAGAGAGACTGAAACAAAGGCGCAGATCCTTCGGATCGAGCCTCTGTCATTCGTAAGGAATGAAATTGAGCGATGAAAACGACTGGAGGGCGACTGAGAAAAACGAAACTCATTGTCGTAAGTGCACAGAGGCAACATGATCAACCGTTCGAGGAAGCAGGAGGTTGATTAGTCAAGCGAGCTCGATAGACAGAAGGGTGTAGAGTAAGAAAGAGAGACAGAAGTAGGTAGACATGTATGTGAAGTAATCGCGCCAGGACTACAAGGAGAACAGGGATATTCAAGCGACGGGCCTGGTAATATCATATGACAGTGCCGTAATGAGAGGCGTTTTCTCGAGCGTTGACCTCTTCGCGCTTCCAATACTAACCTCGACCAAAAGTGCGTCCGCCTTCTCCCAGGAATACAAAATAATAGAAACCTCATGGCGAGAAGAGAGAGGGAGAGAGAGAGGGGGAGAGAGAGAGAGAGAGAGAGAGAGAGAGCGAAAAAGAGAGAGATTCCTCGTCTTCGTGGAAATCGCGATTGACTGAGAGTTCACACGGACTAAAATATCATTCGCCTGAATGTTGATCCCTCGACGTGATTACCTTCAAGCGGAATTCCTACCACGAATTCGAACGGATGTTTTAGCTTGTATACATTTTGCATTGAATAATTCTTCCTTCGGAAAATGTTAGAAAAGTAGAAAGAAAAAGAAGGTTAAAGAAATAGAGAGAAGACTCTTTAATTCGATTGTCACAAGCCAGACAGATTAGTTTATAATTAAGTCCATGTCTCTCTTAGTTTGTATTTAATTTAATTCAATGTAATACTCACGATGTTTAATTAGCGTTAAACAGAATTCTTATCACGAATTCAAATGCTTTAACGTGTACACATTTTGTATTGAGCAATTGTACCCTTTTAAGAAGAATTCGGTAGGGAAAGTAAAAAGAAAGTAGAAGAAATAAGGTGAAGAATTGTCAATTCGAATATCACACAAATCAGATATTTTAGTTTACAATTAAAGTCATATTTATCTAGTCTCCATATATTTAGTTTAATTCTATTATATATAACTCTTATAATATTTAATTATCGTTGAATGGAAGTCTTATCATGACTTTAACGAATGTTTTAGTGTATACAAATTTTGCATTGAGAAATTATTGCATCATTGGAAAATGGCTAGAAAAGTAGAAAGAAAATAGAAATAAGTGAAGAATTACCAATTCATCATAAGTTACATAGATATTTTAGTTTATAGTTAAGTCCATGTCTCTCCTGTATTCAGTTTAATTCTATAATTTTTAATCAAAATCTATAAATCTATTAATATTTAAATTTATATACGTGTTTGATAAGTAACGACAAAACTCTCGCATAGCAAACTAAATTGAGTCTAAAAATTCTCTACCATTTTACAATTTTTGCAAGTTAACAAGATATCAATCACTAAAAATCACCAAATATTGATTTTCAATAATTTTTTACTCAAGTACTATCAACTTCCCAAAAATCAGAGACAAAAATTATTTATTTTCTTTTCATAGAGCTCTAAGAATTTTTTTCAGAATTTTTTACCAACTTTTTAATACTGCATTTTCTTATCGGCAACTATTTTTACCAACATGAGAAAATACGGTACTAAAAAATTCTGAAAAAATTCTTTGTTAAAAGTACTTGAAAGTACTTGAATAAAAAATTATTGAAAATCAATATTCGGCGATTTTTAGTAATTAATATCTTGTTAACTATTGCGAAAATTGTAAAATGGTAGAGGACTTTTCGACTCAGTTTAGTTCGCCCTATTCTTATACGAGAGTTTTATCGTTATTTATCAAACATCCTGCATATCTTTAATCGATATTCACATCATATTTTCTTGTATTTCGAGATGGAAGCTCTGGCAGCTTCAGTTCGACTGCGTAACTCCAACTGTAAAGAACTGAATTCGTGGAACGCTTTCGTGTCGATTTCTTTCAATGGGTTAATTTCTATCTTTCTAATCATTTTGTCTGCCAATCCACGTGACACACGAAACACGTTTCTTAGAGACCAGTACCTGTTTTGCGGCAGACAGGTTGAAGAAACTGTTATCGTCACCGTATTTCATCATGCCGTTTCGTCTGCGAGAAAAGTCGGTTCAGTTGCATTTCACATGCCAATACACATAAACGCGACCGTAATTGTCAAACTTCCTGTTCAACTCGTCGATTAAACGTCTAACGAAATTCGAATAGGGAAATATCAAAATCGCGCAACCTTTTCGACGTGTTGAATTCCACGAAAATTCGTCATCGTCGATGATTAATACACAGGACATATCACCTTTTCTTAACTGTCGTCCCTCGTAGCTTCTTAACAAATCTGCATAACGCGTTTTGTATTCCAACGTTCGATTTCGCGATGAAAGCCGATCGGGACAAACTGATGAAAACTATGCGTAATGTTTGCAACTACTTATCGGAATTATTCGAGAATAAAATCGCTGATTGCTGCAATCGAATCGGATGTGATTTAATATTGCGCACGTCGCTCCGTGACGTTTTACATGTAACAAATACGTGCAAAACGAATAATCTCTGCGCAGTAGTTTATCGCAGGGATTATGGATGTATTTTACGTTTTTCTCTTTTCTTTTTTTCTCTTTCCATCTCTCTCCCTCCCTCCTTACCCCTCTCCCTCTCTCTCCCTCTCCCTCTTCTTTCTTTCTCTTGTGTGTGTGTGTGTATGTATATATATATATATATATATATATATATATATATATATGTATATATACATACATACGCTCTCTGTCTTTCACGCCACGACATTTCATGTGCGTAACAAAGACTCGTTAAAGGGCTCTCGCGGAAATGAAGGGTCGGTCCCTCAGTGCTTTCATTTTGTAGTATCCTTGAGACAAAGAAAGAAGGAATCGGAGGTCTTGGATGGTGCCATTTCGTCCGCGATCCCCCAATCTGCACCAAGGCAAGGGAGTAGTGTCATTGACCCCAACATTTACAACGCAAGAAACTGTTATGTCAAATGATACGTTTCCTTTACTTAATTGAATTTCAGGATCATAGAGTAAGACCTCGGATGCGTTATTTATCCCTTGACTTTTGTTTCTTAAGGTTAAAAGTTAAAAGGTAGAACTGATTTTTATTTCGTTCTGTCAGTACGGAGTCGTATCGTTGATTAAGTTATTTTTTTGGTAGAAAGATGTATTATCTGCAGATTAGAGCTCGTTAATGAGTGGTGTAAATCATCATAATATGTTTATGATATATCAAAAATGTGATGAAAGCATACCAAGTATATTGAAATTCAGTGGTGTGAGACAGTTTATCAGCAATCCACAAAATTACTTTTATGAGAGTTATTTAGGTCAGATTATACACTTGTGAAAGACTTCTTCGAGGAGACATGGTATTTATAAGAACGTAATCAACTCCATATTTTAATACAATAAATCAGCCCAGTTTAATGCAGTATTTTAATTAGATATATTTTATTAATACAGATATAGTTAATATAAATATATCCGTATATTTATTTCTATAAAAAGAGACAAGTGATTATTTATACTGATTTGTTCAAAGCATTCTTTAAGCATTTTCGCACAATTGAGTAATATTTGACTCTTGACTCATATGTATTACGAAGCTATGACAATGAATTCTTCTCAATCTCACGCAATGTTTTCTTTACGTGATTTAATTCTCCCTAAAAAGGAGAAACATTTTTATTTTTCTTAATATATTTATAATATCATTAAAACAGAATTAATATAGCATTATTATTACAGTATCGGTATCTTTAAAATTTATTTGCATATTATTATTATATCAATTATATAATTTAAAAAATTATTATTAACATACTTAGTTAACATAAATTTTTAGCACGTACGTTGATTTATTTTTATATCTTCTCTTTGTCGCTTTTGTTAAACAATGTATTCCGTAAAGATTCATTCTACTTAATTCAATTAAAAATACTTGAGAAATTGTGCAAGCGATTCACCAGCGAAAAAGTTTCGTCTCGTCCCTCGTTCCTCGATCCTTAAATCGGTAATATATAGCGGTACGCGTCACTGACGATTATGCGTTTAATCGTATGACGAAATTATAGTTATCATTCGTGACAGCCTCCCTCTCTATCTCTTTCTCTCTTGTCATTGCCGTTGTTATAAGTCCGCTTTGTGCCTATAACGAGATACGACTGATGTATTTAGCGCGGTTAGTACCACTGTTGCTAGGGCATCAGCTGATCAGACCGGCCGCCTGCGCGCAGGGGTGTATCTTCGATCTTTCCACCTCGTATCTACGGAATGTACGTAAATGTTTGTAATCAATTCAATCAATTCAATTTTGAATTCCTCCAAGGGATTGTTAGTTCGAGGAGATGTAAATTCGGAAAGTTTGATTATAAAATTCAGTAACGCAGAACGAAATCGAAGCTTCCAAACGCGGTTATTTGAAGCCCAGTGACGTAATCGACGAAAGAGACAGCTGATTTTGTACAGATAACAAAGAGGAAGATGGAAGATTACGAAAATAATTGAATGATATAATTTATTATGTCATAATTTTAGACAAGGAAATTACTTTCGTTGAAGTATCTGAAAATTCTAGGTAGATACAAATCTGAAAAATATATGTAATTTTGTCGGACATAAAAAATAATCATGTAGGAAACTAGTTGTTTATAATTATATGTTAAAACTTTATTGTATTGTATTGTATTGCTCTCAAAATTATTTTCAATCTGCGTCTAGTTAAATTTTTAGATGTTTCAACAAAATCATTCTTTCTGAATAATTATCAATAGTTCTCAGTGAGAAAAATTTTCGTTTTGAAATGAACGAATCAGAAAAATTCTGATCATACTAATAAAAATTCTGGTTAATTCAACTGAAATTATAATAGATTCAACCGGAATTTCAATTAATACAACCAGATTCTGTTTCCAGCGCGTAAAACGTCATTTGAAATTACTGATTTCTTCCCTTCCTATTTCTTCTTTTAAAGAAAAGGAAAGACAGAGCGAGAAAGAGAGAGCTCGGAAAGCGACTAAACTTGATTTAACTCATTTCATTTCATTTCAACTAACATTTAACGGAGCGTCCTGGTGTATATTAATTAAGGAGAAAGCGGCAAAGGACGTGGCGGAAGAAACGAGGGGGACATAGTTTTTTTAGAACCGGAGTCAACTCGGAGAGTTGACTCCCGAAAAATCTGCTCGTGTCCCGCACATGCTCTCGAAATACGACATCGATAGATCGACGTGACTCTCACAAGCGTGTACAGCCAGTTACAGCCCTGTGTCCCGACCAATGACAGCCGCGTAAAGCCGGCGTGCGTTCCCCTACCACGTATAACGGCTTCGTGTCCGTGTAGTCGGCGATCTAACCATCCTTACCACCCCCCCCTCCCTCCCCCCTTCTCACCACCCCTCCCGCTTTTCCGACGCCCGGCAAGCCGGCCAGATGATCGCGGTTTGGTTCGACTCGCTTGGCATCGCTCGACGGCGTCAGTTAGCAACCGGCTCTCGTTTAGAGTGGATCGTCTCGCTGCATCGTTCGACCGACTACCCGTGCCTATAATACTCAGCGTAACCCGATTCTCTCGCATTTTCCCGAGACCTTCTCGCCGTTGTGCCGGTATACGTTTACACGCATTGACGCGCTTCTCCCTTCCCCCGTCTATTCGCGCCTCCACCGTCTCCGTCGTCTCCGAGTTTCCGGGAGGAGCTCCAGGCTTCCCTTTTGTGATATATTATGACTGATCGTAACCACGCTACGTTATTCCTCGTTACTTATAGTGACAACCCACGGACGTGTCGCGTCGAAGCCGATTCGCCAAATCGCCGGTGATAATACTGATAATTGTTCGCTAAATTGTCGGAATCTCGCACACGTCGGCGAAATCTCGTCGTCGTGCTCGCGCGATCTGCCAGGGATAAATAAATCGATCGAAAGAGAGAGAAAGAGAATAGCAGATCAGGAACAGTCGTCAGTCGGGGTGTGCCTGCGAGATTTTTTTATTGGTCAGTGTGTTTATCAAAAGGCCTTCAAGATTCCCATTGCCAACGAAAACGACCCGCAGTCGGCGGATACGATCGCTGATCGTGGTGCCTGCAGCATGGGCAGCATGGGTCAAATTGGACCGAATGACGTGAGTCTTCATTTCTTTTTCTTTTTTTTTTTTTTCGTTCTTCTCTTTGTCTCTCGCTCGTCTTTTTCGAGGGAAATTTTCCATTTGGTGCAGCGAGGTCGGACGCCGCACGTCGATGTATCGACCCGCTGTTGTCACCTGATGGACGTGCGAGTGTCCGGCGACCGTTCGAACCATCGCGTCGACGCTTTTCTCGCTCTCAGGGTAGATGCAGTAGACCGAGAGACTATCCCGAACTCCGGAAATCGGAGGAGAGCGTCGACGTTTCTCGACGCGACGCGGACAATCAAGCCGGCGCCGGCGACGAGTGCCGGCTCGCAACAAGTGGAAAGTTCCTGTTTGAGACCCTATAATGGAGTCGCGAGCGAGTTTGTCAAAATTATAGAGAGAAAGGTATAATAATATAGGTGTGTGTATAGATATATATATACATATATATAGAGAGAGAGAGAGAGACCAATTTTTTTTGTATATACAATGAATACAAAAAGTATTCGTACAAAGGAAATTTTTATGAAAAAAAGTTTTATTTGAGAATAAACATTAATTAATAATTTTATAAGTATATATTCTGTCTTTGTATAAACAAAAGAGCTTTGCTTGTTCTTGGTCTTATAATTAGAAGCTAAGTTTCTCAACTGTACGAATACTTTTGTGTCAAATTACAATTTTTTATTTTTCTCCTTTTTTTAAGATATTATGTTTTAATTACTACACATGTTTTCAAGTAAGATAATTTTGAGGAATAAACAGTTATTACTTTTTTTAATACATTGCTAATTATACAGTTTTTTATGCAATTTATTATTCAATTTTATTATTTTTTTTAATAAGTTGCTAATTATACGTATGTTTACTTTCTAAAAACAAGATTTTTACTGAATATTATCCCATTTTAATTTATACTGTCTCATAACTTTAATTAAAATTAAAAAGTGATACATAGTATAAGATATTGTAAGAAGATAATACTAGAATAAAATAATATTTACAGAGAGAAAGTATACTGATAATGAGAAAATGTCTGGTTGAAGCTCTGGACGAACCAGAAGATTCTGATTATAACAATATATTCCGGTTATCTCGCCTCTATTAAATTTTAGTAGATTCCAAAAAATTCTGATTTATTCATTTCCAACCAGAATTTTAATTAATTCAATTAGACATATATATATCTTTCTCTTTTGTAGGATTTTGACACAATCACACGTGGCCAGATTCTGTTATAAGAGATAAATATACTTTTTAGATTCTGTGATCGAGAGATGTTTCTTTCTATCTAAACCTGAAAAAAACGCGTATTATAGATCAACTTGATAACTTCCCGGTTTGAAACTTTCCATGCGAGATATATTAAGCACTTTGTGTCGCTGATAAAAATTTCCATCGTGGTAAGTGTAGTTGTTAAAGTTAATCGCATTCTCTCCGCAAGAGTCTCTTGCGCATGTTACCTCAAATATTTGTACAAAATGGTTCATGTATATGTATATTTCGATATACACATATCTGTAATTGTCGCACATAAATGCCTTTAAAACTAGATAAACGCGCTCAAGCGATGATAAAACTATCGCTTTACGAAATGTGTCACGTTCTTTCGTCATGCTATCGTTACATATTTTGTTTTTCGCACCGTTACAATATTAGTTAATCAGCCATTAATCGTCGCCCATAATTGACCTCTTTATTCGTCGTTTCGTCTGTTTCGACGTTTCGATTATGAACAGACTCTCCCGGTTATTATCACCTGAGATGTTTTTACATCCCAGGTGAGAAAATGTGAATGAAAAGTCTTCCTTTTTTAATATATTTTTTTTTCCTCTTACATAATTATTTTTTATGAATCTTTAAATATGCAATTTTTTCGAAAACTTGCGATAAGAAAGCGTTATATTAATTAAAATCTTGATTTTTTTAGAAATACTGTCGTTTTAACATATTTGTTCCATTTAATATTTGTTTGATTAGACTTTTTTTTAGAAAATTATAAGTGAATTCATATTCATAATGTGATTATGAATATGAATTCGAATTAATCGATTCGAAGATCAATTAATAATATACAACATGTTAATACTAATTATTTTAATTAGGATGTAAAAACATCCAAGGTGATCGTTTATAATAAAAAATGAAATGACTCTCGGATTAATCTCTTTTAATTTTTCAAACTGACTGGAATTTGATAGACACGAATGCTTTACGTATATACATACATTTAAATCTAAGCGATACCGAATATCAGAAATATCCCTTCGTTCTTGGATTGAAATGAGCGATAAAAATTCTCGCGTGGCATTAATTCCGTTATAAATCTTTTTTCAGGGTAATTCTGTCTAGTTAAAATACGGCGGTAGGTTGTACGTTTACGCGTAAAATATAAATAGCCCACATTACGCCTAAACAATATATAAAATTATGATAAACTATATATAAAATTATCATCTATGTAAACTATGTAACTTATAAAAGATTCATATATTGTTAGGATAGAAATTAGAAATAATGGAAATAATATAATAGTTGTTACAATAAGTTATTTAATAAGCTATAATAAATAATACTTGTTTTTTTTTTAAGCTGAACTTTGCACCCTTCATATTATCAATTCTGTATAATAGGTCTGTTCGACTGCTTACAATTTTTTATACTTTTTACACTTAAAATGAGACATATACTTGACGCTGAAAAGAGAGAAAACGAAGATACTGAGTGTAAAAACTGTAAGCAAGTCGAACAAACCAAATTACATGTTTGTATTGTCTACATCCAAAAAGTTCGTATAAATATTATTTAAATAATATGTCGGAAATTCGTGTAGGCGTAATCTTGAAATTTACAACACAATCCTGGCAATGTTAGGTCTATTCGCGTTGCTTTGAAACTCCCCAAAAGTTTTGATAATGAATGGCTGACTCAACAGTTGAGTCCGCTGAACGCAGCCAATGAAATAAATAGGGCATTGAAAGGAAAGAAAAGTGAAGATGTGAGTGCAAAAAATGCAAGCAACGTGAACGAACCTCTTGTTAACGTGCCTAACATGCGAAGTTTGATTGCTCTTCGATTGTTCTCGGCTTTCCTCCTGTACATGCCGGCCGGCACACATTTGAAAAGTTACCGAGACTTTTCTCGGCTCATCGGCAGAAATAGAGCTACAATAACGCGCTGGTGAAGGAGCGACTGAGGTCGGCCGATCGCTTGGTTGCCGGTGCGAGAGAAAGAAAGATGTCGCAGAGAAAGAAGATATGTTAATATATTAACGACAGATAGAAACGGTAAACAAGAGTCGCGTGATCGTGTTCAACGTTGCCGGTTGGTCGGTTAGTCTTCGGGATTTAAGAGTGACGAGCACATAATTCCTCCTCTCTGTTTACGCGTTTGTTTTATTCGCTCTTTTCCTCTTATTCCATCGTCCGCCTTACCTGATTAATCGTATGCCGATCTCGCTCCGAGATAACATCATCGAGTCTTCGTGGGGATCTAGAAGTCTTGGTTTTCTAGAAGTCGAATTCTTCCTTTTAACGGGACTGATCTCCATATCAAGCAGTCAGTTTCTCGTGATTTTTACTAGTGAGAAGTCAATGGCAATTCGAATGTGAAATTGATGAGTGGAGATCTTTTTGTGCTTGTGGATAATTGATCATGTTTTTATGTAATGTGATAATTGTGTAAAGGAACTTTAGATGGTATGTACCAAATGTGTGATGATTGAAATGTGATATGTTAAGAAAAACTGATCAGCGTAACGTGGAAAACGGGGAGTTTTTTTTTAGAAAAATTTCTCCTACGTAATTTTACACTTTTTTGAAAAACTTAAGACTCCTAGTTTTTCAACATATATATATTATATGTGTATTGTCTAAAATTTTTTAAGTGAATTTCACTCCGAGTGAAATCTCATTCTTCAAGATTGAAAATTGAGCCATTCTTTTTAAAGATATACTCAATTTTCGACCGAGCGTAAGATTTCACTTCAAAGAATTTAAGAATATATTTTTTAAAATTATAAATTCTCTCTTACGTATTTGGAATTGAAAGAACAAGAACACGGAAAGAATAAGTTGGCTAAAAACGTATCTAGTTACAAAATAACTAGTACGATTATGCATGCAATATATGATCTCTGGAAATTATGTATATAAATAGATAAATAAATATTGTTGAATCATCAAAATAATTATGTAATAACTCAAGTATGATGAGTAATTGCTGCAAAAAGTAATATTAGTTTTAATATTCTATAATAACAGTTTGAGCATCCTACATAGTTATTTTAATAGTTCAACAAAATTATTTTTAGATCTGTATCTAGTTAAATTTTTTATCGCATCTGCAAAATCATTGTTGCTGTGTGATGTAACCTCCATTTTTTTTATTTCCGGACGATCGATGATGAACGCGCACGAACCACTTCCGAGTTTTACGCAACTTTTATGATAATCCTCATAACGTGCTTTTACGGGATGTGTGAGTATCATCGTCGATAACGATATAAGCATATCGTTATCATACATATGTATATTTACGTATGGAAAGAACGATTTTGCTGAAAGATTTAAATAAATTTTGCAGGATACAGAAAGTAATTGAATTAATTTAATCTGAAAGTAATTTTAATGAACCATTAAAATAATTATTGGAGACTAAAAGTTGATAAATAATGCTGCAAAAAAAACTTTGACATTTTAGTAATAAATTTAAAATTCCAATAAAATTATTTTGATGATCCAACGAAACTACTTTTAGATCTATATTCAGCAAAATTTTAGACCTTTCAGCAAAATCTTCAGGTTTGATTTATCTTAAATAAAGTCAAAATGTGTTTTTCTATCTCGTTTGCTTGCTCGAATCTCGATAATTCCAGTCCATTAATCAAATGGTACGCAGATTAATTTGTACAAGATTAATTCCATCCGAATGAAAACGTCGTGGTACTAGTTTAGATAATATTATCGTGGTTAAATTGGTCTTCGATTTTTGGTCTCTGTCACGTGCCTCATCCACATCACATATCCCACCTGATAAGCAATCGTGATGACTTAGTAATCAGGTGACAAATCAGATAGTCATCTAATTTAATCGCTTACATTCACATAATTTTTTTTTGTCCAGTTTTAAAGTCCAATTGTAGTAACAATGTAAAAAAAAATCGATAATCGACACTCGACACAGTTCAATATTATTATGTGAGTTGCGAAACTGAAAAACACAAGCCGCAATATTTATTTTCTTTCATGTATCTTTATCTTTTTATATAAATAATTTCCAGAGGTCACATATTGCGCGGGCAATTTTACTAGTTATTTTGTAACTATGTTTGACTGCTTTGTTGTCGGTCTCGCATGCATTGATTAAATTATTAGCCAGTATAAGAATAGTCTGCTACTTTACGGTTATTAAATTACCGCTCGTTTAGAGCTACGAATTTAAACTGTTTTCTAGGAGTCCCTAAGAGATTCCTCGTAAACAAAGTCGGCGTGAATATTCATCCTTGTCTATTTTTACGACTGCCGCCAAGCATGCCATGAAATTGCGAGCGTTCTATTACGTGCTTTCAGGAAGCAGCTGTGTTTTCGCATAACTTGTCCTCCGTAGGAGTAAAACACGAGATAGTATTTTCGATGATATTCTCGATCTTGCGTCAGCTTCATCCCTCTTCCGTCAGCCCGAGTCTCAACATCAAATTAACAAGCATCTCGTCCCTGAGCATACATTCCGCAATAGAACGTCCATCATGTGCGATCATTTTTTAATATTAGGGTAACCATCCCTATTAGTGTGCTCTTGTATTTCGATCGGTCATAAAGAAAACTAGCGAATAAATAAGAAAAAATATTTTATCTTGTTAAGTTAAATTATTAATGCATACGATACCGAAAATAATATTTTATTTTTTGAGCATTAAAGTATTTTAAATATTTTTCAAAAGATATGAGGAATTTATATGAATCCAGTAATACGTACCGTAAGATTTTAAGCTTGTCTCTATTAATGTGTCCTATATTGGAGATGAGAACGTTGTTATGAGTGTACATCGAAATAAATATAATTAAAATAATAATTTATGTAATATTAACTTAGACAATTAAATTTATTACCTGTTTTAGTAACTATATGTTAAAATGAGTCAAATGTGGATAGGCACACAAATTGAGGATACATTAATAGGTCATTACTTGGAGGATTCACTAATAGGAACAAAACATGTTTTTTATTTTTAACAAAAACATTATAAAGTATTAACATTTTTTAGATTAAAGAAATATTATTAGAAAAAGAAATAGTCGAAAAACCGATATTGATTGCAAACTGACTAAAATTAAAGCTGCAATATTTAATAATTAATTCAATAATAAGCAAGTTGGCTAAAAGGTACATTAATAGGAACAATACCCTAACATTCTCAGAATCTGTGATAAATATCGTGACGATATAATCTCACTTCATTAAACTAATTTAAATTAATTTTATTAAAAATTCAAATTACTTTTAATGAAATTCATTCTATTGAATTTTATTAAATTTGTTCATGAATTATTTTTTATGTGAGATTTTCTTTTATTTATGTTTCAGTAATTTGATGCTAAAGTATAAATTATAAATTGATTGAATATTTTCAAATCAAACAAAAAAAATATGGATTTGCCCACAAATATTGTACATAAAATACAGAAAGAAGAGAAAGGAAAAATTCAAGGGTTATAAAGATTTTTATTTCTTAAATTTTTAACGCGCGTTATCAGATGTTTCCTTTTAGGCGTCTTTAGGTACGTGTTTGAAATGCTTCTTATGAAAAGGCTATCGATGTTCACCTTCCTCAATTCCATCGACACCTTTCCTTCGGTCGAAGACGACGAATCTTGCCAGCAATAAGAAACTAACTATTCAAACTTAAATTTACTTTCTTAATACTTAGCGCTTTTCGATTATTCTTTCGATGCATTTCATGCATCCGCTGTCTTTACTTATTAATGTAAATAGCGAAATTTGTAATTCAAGGTAATCGACTCGTTGATCGCCAAGAATTCATTAGCGGTTACGACAGTACTGTTGATTTAGATTGCTTTGTAGCTGGAACGTGCTAATTATTATGTAACCGCAACTGTAAGCATAGATGCGACTGGCTCTTACTTTTTCCAACCTTACCTTTTCTAACAAAAGAAGACAAAAATAACTTGACTACCTAGTTCCCTAATGACTTCGTGCAGTCTCACCATTACGAATAACGGACGTCAACGTGTGTTTACTTCTAGCGTTTCTCTTGTGGTCGCTTACTATAGTTACGCAATATCGAACGCCGCCACGCCGCGCAGGTTTAATTTTTGCGAGAAATTGGAAATTCGCGCACGTCCGGTGTACTTTCGTTCGGAAGAGGCGAATAAGGGACGAAATTAAGCGACTACCTTTGTACAATATCATACGTGGCTCGTCTATTTTTATTGCCGAGTGCACATTCGATTTCCTTTCCCTTCTTTCTTCTAGCCCTTTTTCTTCTCATATCCTTCAACACGAACCTGACGAGTATACGTCTCGGCAGCGGTGACTCGTATCCTCACCGGGATACGAGAACACGGTTATCGAATCTTCTTTTTTACTTTTTTCCCTCATCTTCTCTCGCCGGCATTTCCATTATCTTTGTCTGTGTCGAGATATATGTCACGATTACTCCGTACGGCAGCCTTTTTCTGAAATTCACTTCACGTCTGTCGAATGAGAATCGGAAGATCTCGGTTGTTACATGAAGCGTTCGTGATAAACAGAACTGCATTCCCTGTTGAGAAATAAAATGATTTTACCATTGACAGATGTTATCAGACTACATCGTATTATTTTAATCTTCTACTTTTCATTAAATACACCGTACATCTTGGTTTTGCTGATGTTTTTAAAAATTCAGTTACATTCAGATTTGAAAATAATTTTGATGCAACGTTGAAATAATTATATTGGTCCCTAGTTGCTAAAATGTTAAAATTTTTTGTAGTATTGCTCATGCTTGAAATTCTTACGTATTTTGGTCCAACAAAATTATTTTCAGATTAAATGTCTAATTAAATTTTTAGGTACTTTAATAAAATCGTTTGTTCTATTTGATAGAAATTTTCACGCCTATTTATAATGCAGGAGACTAAATTTTTCGCATTTTTCGTCGTTTACATATTCAGGAACTTACTTTCTTAATGTACGCATATTTCTTCACTCGTCCTTGGAGCTCTCCCTAAGGCGGAAATAAACGCCGTTCACCCCTCTCACTCCTCTTTCTCCTTTCTTCTCTCTCCTTTTCTCCTATCTCACCGCGCTCCCCCGACGTCGTAAAATTGTTTTCCAGGCGTTGGAACTGGTTTCGGAGATCCGAGTTCTGTTCCATGTTGTTTATGACCGGTCATAGGCCGCCTTCGCTCCTCTCGTTCGTGTCCTTCTTCTCGTCTCCCATCCGCGATAGATTCTTCTCGACTTCTCTGCTTTTTTTTTTTTTTAGTCATGGCGACGTAAAAGCCTTTTGCTGAATGAAAGACGAAGGGTTCTTTCTTTGCGAACAAACGCAAGTCTTCGTCCTTTTTTTTGTAACTGATGAGTAAACTCGTTGCAATAAGTTTGCCGCGATAAAATCATTATTAATGATTACGTAAACTGATGATATCGGTTTGGCGTACGAGAAATTGGAAATATACCGTTAAGAATTTACTGGCGGTTATATTAGACATTTGCAGCTGGTATTAGTCAAGTTAACGATACTCCGTAAATAGATTGGAAAGTATATATTCAAAGTTTCGAACAAAACTCCACCTAATTTTGGCGTTTTCTTATGGCTTGGACATACTTGGCTCATCTGCACACAGAAAGAATAATTTGGCTTAAATGTCAAAAAATTTACCTAGATATAGATCTAAAAGTAATTTTGGATCATCGAAATAATACGTAAGAATCTCAAGCGTAATGAGCAATGCTGCAAAAAGTTTGGACATTCTAATAATCAGTTTGAGTGTTGTACGTAATTATTTTGATGAGCCAACAAAATTATTTTCAAATTTGTATTTAGCTAAATTTTTAGATACTTCAGTAAAACTGTTCACATACACACATACTCCACGCATTACACTTATACTTATTACTTAAATTACTTCACAATGTAATCTAGAAATAAGTTTCGCTAAGTGGAGCGAAATCATCGTGCGAAAGTGCGACCAGTTTAAATGCGAAACCGAAAGTACTTTGCACTAATTGTATGAAATTGGGTCTCGATGAAATGAATTAATTTCTACATTTAATGTGGCTTATAAAGGTGCATAAACGATATCATGAATAAGATTCAATCAATAACAGATAGTTTTCGAGTTATCAAAAATATAAAACTTGTGCCCATAGAGCCTTTTTGATACACCATAGTTCAAAAATATATAATTGAACCTCGTATCCGTGACATCTTTTGTTCATCATATTATAAACTACATTATATGTGAAAATTAATTCATTTCATCAAGATAATAATTAATATTTCTTACAATTAGTGCGGGGCTCTTTGTTTTGACTGACTTCGATTGCGTAAAACTATTTTTTACTGTTTATAATTTTTCGAAATCTAAAATGTTCCTTTCAATTTTATCCTGCAAATTATACAAATATTATTTTGTAATCAATAATTTTGAACTCTGGACTCGTCCATATCCACTTTTATGGCTAGAGCAAAACTACACACTCGCGTGTTTCCTGATTCGTGATTCGGGACGAGAGGCGAGGAGGTTCTTTGTGTGCTTCGGCCTCGAATCGGCCAGTGGGACACAAGCTGTCCTAAGTACGAGGAAGACGGACTGAGAGAACGGAGAACGTAGGAGAGAGAAACATCTGGCTGTCACGTGGCGACCGGCAATCGATACGATGACGTCGACCTCGCCGGCGACCAATGAGGCGACCGTCCCCGCTGCCTTGACTATAACAGTGCCATTTACTGATAAGAAAGGGGCATCGAACCCGCGAAGTTTCCTTTGTTCAAACTCGCTCCTCCTCTCCGTCCCTCCTTTCCCCTATCCTCCAATTTTCATTCTTGTATTTTCCAGCTGAATTTATTTTCCCTCCGGCATCACCCACCCTTCTTCTCAGCCTCCGTCTTTTTTTTTTACAAGATGTCTCCCAGACAAATTCTTCCTTTAATTTTTAATGACTTCTCTCTTTTAACGAATGGATTATTTTTGTCGAAAGCATTTTTTAATTTTTATGAAAGCAAAAATCTTATTTGGATATTTTAGCTTGAACAATACTTTCACTACCGTGAAAGAGTTAAAAAACAAATTGGTTACGAATTAAGAATCACCCTATATATTCAGTAGCAGTATCTTCGTGTTGAAATATGTTCCTCGAGAAGCCAACTATGGCGTCCAGCGTCCATGAAAGAACGATGGATATAAAGGGAGGGGGGAGAAAGAGTAGTCAGCTCTGAAAATCGACCAAATCGTTCGAATTAAATTATCGGATTTTATCCGAATGACCTTGAGAGCTCGATATCGGTAGATATGTCTCGAAGCACAGATCACTTGCGTGACTCGACTCAACAAGGAGAGAAAGATGTTCGCTTCCTGCTGATTAATTTGTTTGCTCATATTGTTGGGTACTTTGAAAACACTCTGCCAATATTAGACGTTATTATCACATTTATTTGTGTAGATCAGCTATATCTGCACGTTCTCATCAATTTCAAACCTACACTGTGTGAGTTATTAAAATATTTTATTTATATTAATATAAAATTTAAAAAAGTCCATATGAATCATGTATTTTATTTTTATGCAACTAAGATTAAAAGCAAAGAACAGTTATTTCTTTATGAATGTTTTTGATAAAATAAATGCAATAATAATAAATATAATAATAAATGTAATAAATAAAATGATAAATTCTTTTTTTTTATTAAGTAACACAAAGACGCAGCGAATAGGAAACAATGTTTACTCCAGACATCTTTAGTTCTATAATGCCTCATCCGATAGTTCTCTTCCGAAATAATAGGTAGTGAACGAATACGACGTAATAGGTCCTGGATTGGTTCCAGTGTTCGAAATTGCGATTAAAAACTTGGGCACGACCCAGGTCGAAGGTTTAAGTGGCCGAAAGAGAGGAATCGTGTCGATAATAATCGGCCAATCGGTATTCGTCGAGCGTAATATGGCGCACAGAGATAGAATTTGGGCGTCCTTGAGAGTTGTAACGTGGACACGTGTAGCCGAGACGCACTTTAGATTATTCGCGGTGGATGACGTTTATACGGTCGAACTGATCCATACGATTTCAAGACAATGGCGTAGCTAAGGGCGGCATTCGTGTTTTAGTTCGTTCTTATTTTAAAATTGTCTTAAGTAACATCTTAAGATGCTAATTTTTGGCTCTCTGGTATTCGTAGTTGGCTCTTATAATAAAGATTGTCTTAAGACATTACTTAAAATAATCTTGAAATAAGAACAGATTACGAATACTGGCCTCTGATTGGTTATTATTTATGATACCTTAAGATTGTACTTTTACTGGTGAAGAGAAAAAACATGGGCGATATGTGTCGGAAGAAGGAATAATTTTATCCAAGTTTTTTTATTTGGATATTAAAATTAATTATTTTAATCCTAGCAAACCACTCATGGATCCAACGGACCCTTGCAATTTTTACATTACTGTTTTACATTTCTTTGAAGCATTGTAATTAATTAAAAGTATTATTTATTTGATTCGTATTTATCTGTCTTTGACTTCAAGGTAAATAAATAAATTTCACGTTTTGAGCTAAAAAATACGTATTTAAAAAGACCTACAGTCCAGAGATGTAGCGTAACAAAGGATTTCACAGACTCTGGTGTGACCAAAAATAACAATGTCTTACTAGGTTTACAATTAAATTAATTGTCGAAGTTAGATGTGCGCGCGTGTGTGTATATGTGTGTGTGAACGAGTGCATTGTTCTGGTGCATTCGTTTGTTTTGAAGAATTTTGCAGTAAAGGTTTTGCTCTTCTTTATTTAACGTTATCTAAGACGTACTGTAATCGCGAACAATGATTTTAATATACGGTAGAAAAATACAAAATTGACTTTCGATGCTCGTAAAGATAAATAAAAAGATCCATCAGTATCAAATTTTGTATCGTCTCTTTCGGGATAATGATGTTCCTCGAGGAATAAACACTTGTGTCTACGCCACTGTGTAGGATGAATAGGGCCCTTCGTCGATCTACGAGCAAGCGGAATTTCTAGCCTTCTCGAACAAGTCCGCGCAGGGTTATAACAAGGAAATCACTTTCGTGTGCGTGCACGCGTACGTGTGTGTAAGTCGATTCTCGAATTGAGAGAGAGAGAGAGGGGGGGGAGGAAGACTGCTCGACTGCTCGACTGCTCGACTGCTCTTGCGTCATTCTTTTAACACAGGACACTTCGTAAAATTAGATACCAATAAAGTTATAAAATATAATATTAAAATATTTTGTAACACAATAATTATCGATAAGAATAAAATAATAATGAAATCATATCTTTTATTATGCAATATATAAAAGTGACGTATTTTTGACTAAAAATTTGACTAAAATTTTCAAACGTCGCTATCGATTGCACTCTCACATAAATTCACGGTAATTCATAATAAAAAAGCAAAGAGATCCGCAAAACTGTTCATATTTTCCATCCCTTCTAATGGAAAGAGCTCTACAGTCAATCCTGTTTATCATTAAATCGCGCGAATATCCGTCACTTTCTCCACAATTCTTCATCGATTACTCCAGATTTAGCGCGGTGTTTCGCGCCACAATGGTCGCAATAAATCTCGCGCGAGATTAATTTCTTTATCGCTGTGTTGTTTTCCTCGCCGAAGAGGAGAGATATTTTTTACACGTCCTTCGCTATCAAGCGAATCGGTCTACCGATCCATAATGGTGATAATTGATCCGCTCGGCTCGAAATGGCCGCACTTTTTCTTGAACCACCTCATATACATGTAATATCAAAATGTATAGCATATAATTCACGCATACATTAGACCTGTCCTAGTTTTGATTCTATCTCGTATATTCGTCTCCCCTCGCTTAGAAAGCGAATATTTACTCATCTACTTTTAGCTAGGTGTGTTCAATAAATCATTTTGTTTGCGTGTTACGCACAAAGTGTGCATTAATACATCATTTCATGCCATTTAGTCCCTTGCGATTCAGCGGAGTGTTTTGTGTTAATCGTGGCTTATGTGAAATTATTGGGTTGGCCAGACTCCCGGAGAGACTTTGTGCGTAAAGTCTTGCGTCCGCACACGCCTTATTTCGCATGTACACGCGTACACGCATGTGTATGCGATAAGACCGGCCGGCACACTCTTGCTCACAGATGGAGGAGACGTGTTGTTTTAGGCCAGGCAAACAAGTGCCATAACTCGAGGCGTTACTGCTCATCTCACGCTAAGGCCTGATTTACACGATGCTTTTTTTTTATTAGCAAACTAGCTTCTGACGAAGCATCTTCTAACGAAGCAGCCTAAAAAATATGATTCTATAAATTATATTTATTTAATTGTCAGTTTTCTAAATATAATTTATAGAATCATATTTTTAGCTGTTTTTGTTGACTACACTGAGAAAAAAATGTTTGTGACTCTATTGCATAGTAAAATAATTATAGCTAGAAGCTCTTTTTATGATTATTACTGTTATAATGTTAGTAATAATAACCATATGTATGTTATCTCAACATAAAAAAAAATATAATAAATTATGATAATTTCAAATAAATTAATCTAATAAAATAACAAGATATAAATGGTAAATAAAATGAACATTTTTATTCAGTAAATGCAATCGCAATTATAGTGAAATAGCCATTTTTTTGAATTCACTTACTATTTATGTAGTAATAATAAAATAGTCCGCTAAAAAATATGTTAAGAAAATACTAAAATTTTTCAAGCAAGCTAAAGCTTTAGTGTGTAACTATTATTAATAACATAATTGACTATATTTGCATGATTAAAACAACTTTAAATACATAGTTGTTCCAAAAAACTGTAACATGTAGTTAAATTAACGCAAAAATAGGATATATTATGGATAAGGTGTTTCGTGTTTGCGATGTAATACAACATATAATAAAATAGTTCGCAATTCAATTTCAAATCAACTCGAGCGTTTTTTTACGTAAATTTCGACACATTTATGACACGAAACACCCGGTACATGAAATGTTTACTGCTTGCAATAATATAATGCTTCTGTTCGATAAATGGCATCGAAAAGTAGACGTTATCACAATTGTGGCAAACACGTTTCCGAAGAAAATGTCGATGACCGCAGAATGTCTTGGTTGTCCAAGGTGCAATCTGCTTCTTTTTTTTTGTATGTTATATAGCGGGATCATCGACCTTACAAATGGATGAAATAGACGTAATTCGATCGTAGTCATATTTTTGATATTTCTGATGAATTATACATGAAAGATTTTCGTGACATATTTTAATAATATATTAGTGACAAAAATTTATACGTCATTAGCTAACACAAAAGTATATTGGGAATTTGTTTTGAGGATTGTCAAAAATAGTTTCTTTATAATATTATAGCGATATACATCGAATAGGGTTTTACTTGGGTAAAGTCGATTCGCCTCTGATAGATCCGTCTATTTCAGTCGCTCTAATAGTATCCCAAATGATGGGTCTTGGAGGAGACTACGTGAGTCACATAAAATAAAGCGATTGCTTGTGTTCTTATCTATCGATGCGAACGCTTTGAAAAATGAGACTTTAGAGTAATCGGTTATGAACTCGAGACGTCTTGAAGAAAAGCGCTTACCGAAAACATTGCGAAACATGCATTTATTGCACGACATTATCATCCTAGACATATTATTGAATTTTACTAAACACAAGAAAATTATATATTTGATATATTTTGATATTTTTAATTAGAAATATAATTTTTTTATCCTTAATAATTTACAAATAAAATTAGTTTCTTTATAATAAAAAAGAAGGTTACATTCAAGATTAGAATATCTTCTTTTTTTTTTGCTTCATATTTTTACTCTGAAATCAATTGTTAAGGAAATCAGTTATTTTATTGGAATTCTATGCAGTTAAATAATATTTGAAACGAAACGTCTTGCTTACCACTTTTTCATTTAAGTGCGACAAGGCACTTGTACGTTGCAGCGGTAAGATATCAATATCGAAGTATCTCTTTGACATTTCGATTTACCGATCGGTGTAACAACCGACACATTCGTAATAACGGCTAATTGGAAACGTGCAGTACGTGTGTGTATATGTGCACTGATACAATCGCTGCGTACACGTATTCCAGAAATCGACTGGTGGGAGTAGAAGGGGAAATTGATTACCGGTATGAGAAACGCTTGCTTCGCAAGTGGTCTTAAATCGCTTAGATACGGGACACCCTGTGCATCTGCTCGCGAGCCGGCTCATATCGCAGTTGCATTGTTATGCATACAACGTCGGTGCATACATTCGTATCGTTCGGATCGTGTGGCAGGCTAATCGGCCGTCTATGGGAAACCGGGGGAGGGGGGGGAGGGGGAGGGTCGGACGAGGTAAAGAGAGAACAGCCACTAATTGTTGGATACGTCCAATTGCCGGACACGGCGGGCGTGAGCACACAACACCGTCCGCTTAATTGTTGATCTTAATTAAGCCGTATCGCAGTAGATTGCAATTAATCCCTGCGTGGGTGGTGATCCGCGACATCATAGTCTATCATTCCCTTCCACCTCTTACAACACTTCTCTGCCTCCTTCTTCTCGCTTCTATTCGTGTACTTCTCCTATTTAGTCACGTAGCACGGCAATAAAAAAAACCCATCGCTTCTTTATGCCACTTTAATTCTCGCTTATGCCTCCGTACGTAATTGGCACGTTGCTCCATATCTTTGATGGAGATACTTCTCCGTACTTTGATAGCCGATCATTATCGTCATTAACGGCCGCCCGATTTCACGAATCGACTGCCATTAACTTCTCTCTTCATGTCCAGTCTTCGATCTATACAGCAATTCGCTGTAAGCAACACTTTTCGAAAGGCGAAATAAGTATAATTCGTGATTAAATTCTTCGCGATGTAAACGACATTAAAAGTCTTTGGAAGATCTCTCGAGGAACTGGATGTTATTAAGCAACACTGATGACGTTGGATGCGTTGAAAAAAAAAAAAGTAAAATTTTACTCTCGAATTTATTTCTTCGAGCTTTGATTTTCGGTATAAAACACGAATAATAAATAACGCCTGTCGTTTTAATAATTTCTATGGTTATTGGTAAACGAAAAATAAATTACTGCATTTCATAAACGCTGAAAGTAGAGATGATTGTCGATACGCGCGACGCAAATTCACGTCGGTATAAAATAACGTCATTCGAACTGCTTTGCATTTTACGCGATTACAATTTAGCCGTCGAGTTAACGTTATATCGCGCTTCTCATAACGTCAATTCGGGTTTCGCTTCCTATCGAATTCAACGGCACTTCACGCATATTTTACTCGCTTCGGATATTACGATAATACCGCTGTTCGCATTGGCGGTCGCCTCACGCTCGATTTCGCAAACGGCGCGAATAAATTTAACCGATACGTCGGGCTCCCTCATTTCGTTTTACGTACATAGTGGTCGATGAAATCGGGCGTGTCTCTCGTTGAGAAGCTGAGGTATTGAAGCCGAAGCGCCGCTGATAGTCGCGATTCAATCAAACTTTCTCTACTAAACGTTCAATTCCTTTATCTAACGATAAAAGAAGCCACACATAATGGGGTCTATTACAGAGATTTTAGTTTAAATTCTAATTTAATTAATATAAATTATACGTAATGCAATAAAAAAGGAGTTTTACAATAACAATCAAATGTTGAGTAAAATAATTTTAATTAAATAATGTTCGATTCATATAATTACACATAACTTACTTTTCTAAATATTTAGTTAATTAATATTAAACGATTGGTAATTATTATTTTTGATAATATAAATTAATTATTTAGAAAAGTAAAATTATGTTTGGTTATATTAACCGAACATTTGACTGAAATTGTTTCACTCAACTATTATTAGACTCTTTTTCTCAGTGTGAGTGTCACTGTTTAACGCAAAGCTGTTTATCTGCTCGCAGTATGAAGTGCAACACACAAAGCTCAATTTAATATAAGATATTTTCTATCGATCGTTACGTAACAGGAGAATGACCTTCTCTTCTAACACTAGCGCGATTATGAAGATAAGATGAAAAAATTTGGTGTTACTCGATAATATATGTCGTGTGGGAGTGATTTACGCGATATACAATGTAGCACAAGGCCTTTCTCCCAATAATCGGCTTCTCGACCGTGGACGTCGCATAAATCCCTCTCGGACGTCTCCACGTTCTCTTCTTTTTCTTCTTCTTCTCATTTTCTCTCAGTTGCAGTCACACGTTCGTAATGTCGACTTCGAAGTTTATTTTTGCAATTATTTCACGATGCGCTTATAACTCGCTACGGGATAATGAAAAGATTTTGTCCGATGGAAATGAGGCTCAAACAATTAATGTAAGCTTGAGAGCACGAAGTCACTTCGGTATTTCCGTACAAGGGAAATTATGATAATCTGCTCACCGCCAGCTCAACTTTTCCTGAATGGGGTGTCGAAGGAAACGTAGTCAATAACTGCGAAACATTGTGTGTAGATATATGTATGGAATGAGATTTTTTTTTGAGATCGTGAAATATTTACATATGTATTCGAATTGTCACTCATAAAGGATATTCTTCGTACAGAAAAAGATTTATTTTACGTAAGTATTGTAATACGCGTTTCAAGTATTTCGAAAGTTCATATATCCACAAATCTGTTACAAGTATCAAATGTACTTAAATATATTTTGAATTTAATAATTTACTTTCTAATAAGTTTAATATACTTTAATTGAGATTATTAAATTAAAACAAATTTGATTTGCTTATTATAATAAGTCGTTTCTTTGATCAACTTTATAATATTCATCAAAAGAAAATAAATTCTTATTTTGAATATATAATAATGAATTTTTCTAAAATTTGTAATAAGTATATTTGAAGATTATTATCAAGAAAATATTCTTTGTTAAAGATAACCGTTATTTAAAAATTAATTGAGTAATCATTTTTTTTTTAGCAATTTCCTACTTGTTCTAAGAATATTTTTATCTCTCGCATCGCGTCCGGGATATCGTGATTGCTCGTTGCAATGTTGATTCGGTATTGTTACAAGCAGCAACCGATTTCTCTCGTCGCCTAAAACCACAGAGAAAATGATATAAAATTTTTATTTTATTCATTATGTAACGTCTCACACACACACACACACACACACACACACTGTTGTGTGCGTGGTGAAATACGCTATTAAATATTCATGCGGAGAATTTTATAAAGCTCGCCCGGGATCATATTTTTCTCATCCTTAGTACCCGGTGCGCGGAGTTACTGTCCCGATTTACTCGGCGATAGCTCGGGGCAGCGCTCTATGTATAAAGCACAGCGGCATCACAATTTACGCTCGGGCTAGGGATACCTCCGGCGATCGATAAAATTTTCATTTCATGCGTCCTAAGCGGGTACGTCAGAATCACCCTCCCCCTCCCCTCCCCCCTCCTTTCTCTCTTTCTTTCTTCCTCCTCCTCCTCTTCCTGCCTATCTTTCTATCTCGCCGCTTGCGAAACCGGGCACGCATGACCGAACAATCGAATCGACTTTTAAACAAGCGTTGCCGCCCCACCTGTCGTGCCGCACTGTTTGTCGTGTTTTCTGCTCTCCTCTCTCGCTTGCTTCGCGCGACGCGAACCGTCGGAAAAATATACAACTTCCGACAACAAGTATACGCTGAATAAACATTACGTTCGTATGATGAAATCTCAGTCAGTACCTTACATTGATGTTCTTTCGGTTTACTTCAACGTGTTTACTTCTAATCTTCACTTTCAGTTTCGATTACGTAACCGTCGTCACCTCCGTCACCTTCGCACCAAAGCGCCCGTTTCTTTATCTTCTGACATATCCGGAGTGAGCCGGAATGAGCAAGTGTCGCTTATCGATAAATCCTGTGTGTTTAATGTAAATGATCCCGAAGATTTAACGTTACATCTTATACTTAAACGTGACGGGATTATGACTTTGCATTTAGCCCGATCAACGTGACGAGAGTTGCGAAGTACGCGCCGCACGTGTTACGATAATTGACGGCGCCGGTTTTGAAATTGGGTCAGGTTTTCCAAACCTCCTCGAAGCACGCGTGCAGAGATACGAATTCGAGTAGGTACGAGACGTGGCCGACGCGCGGTGGACGAGGCACGATTTTTACGATCGTTACGTTTTCGTCCGGTCAACATCTGGCGAGCAACAACGTTGTTAAGGTTCTCCCTTTGAACTTTTCCATCTCTGTTTTTTTGAAAGCACGCGAGTTGTACGCTACAACGAGGCGAAAAAGCACGCTCCGAGCTCTTTGATGATTTTTTTTTTTTACAAAACAGGTTCGTTAGTCGTCACAGCGTGTAATAATTGGAGCTGATGTAATACTTGGTGTAATATTTTCGATCGTGTTGTATAATTAAATTTTTTGAAAATATTCTGTGCAAACCAGTCGTTCATTTGCTAAAAATAGCAAAGTTTTCTAGAAAATGAATTTTAATGTTTCGGATCATTAAAATTTTGGAATTTGATATAATAATTGATGGTAGAAAAATAAAAGTATATTTTTTAAGTATGTTATTTCTAAATGAGAAGTTGAATGCCAAGAAATGTACAAAAAGACAAGTGATGTTAAATTAGCAAATAATTATTAAAAGAATTTAATGCCAAAAAAAATCAAAATATAGTAGTATATTTCAACATCGGATCTTTGTCAGCTTATAAAATAATATATTAAAATAACATTACATTATTTCTGTTTTTCCTTATGTTTTCATTTTTTTCTTCAAGCAACTAAAAAATGATAAGTTATGCCGTTGTTATAACAAATGAACGAAAATTACGTAATTATTACACGTTCTTTTGCCGTTCTATTCTTCAATTTTGCAAAATTGTCTCTTTAATTATGAGAAAAATAATATTCGTCAATTACAGCATGTATGGTATAATAACTGAAATTAGGATAATACTTGTAATATTTTCGATCGTAATGTAATTAAGCTGTTTCAAAATTATATTCTGCGTTTATAAAATAATTGTTACACGAACTCTTGTTACTTTATACTTTAATTTTGTAAAATTGTTTCTTAAACTGAGAAAAATAATATTTCTTAACTGCGTGTAATAATTGAAGCTGGTGTAATACTCGATATAATAATTTCGATTGTGATATTATTAAGTTTTTTTTTAAATTATATCCTGCATTTGTAAAATGAATTATCACACGCACTTTTATCACTTTATTCGTCATTTTTACAAAATTTTATTTAGGTGAAAAAAATAATATCCGGAAACACTTGTATTATATCAATCACTCTAAATAATGTATAATAAGGTAATTAAAGAGAAACTTTTTACCAAATATCAATTAGCTCGGCATTCGTGCATGCCGAGGGGAGCTATTAATATGAAATCTGCACGAGTCTTTGTAAGAGGACTAAAGGGGGACAAAGGAGGGCCATATGGACGCGAGTTTGGCATTACGGCGGCAATTTGCGCGAAATTTTGCGAATAACTCTGTCCGTATTGTCTTGGGAACAACTTCGTTAGCGTCGAAATGGGTGGCGAAGGGCTGTTGAAAACCCTCGAAAGCAGAGCAGAAACCGACACGACGCGACGGCATGAAACGTGCGTGCGCTCGCGCGGGTCGACGACAGGTTTCCTATAACGGAGTCCGTTCGCGTTCGGAACAGCGTCAATTACCGGACAACAAAGCGGAGCGTGGATAAATCGCGAGGCTAATAGCCCCTTTGTTCACCTGGATCTGGAGCGCCGTCGCGCGAACTCGATGATAAAATAAACGGCGCGCAGTTCGCCACGGCGCGTTTTATCGCGCTTAAACGAAGTTACTCGGCGCCCATTGAATTGTAATGGGGCGTGTAAGTAGCGCAGTCGCGCGCTCGCGGCCTAGGATACCGTCTTGAAAGAACTCGTTGACTCGCGTTGACTTGCATAATAAAGACATCTTTCAGTTTTAACAATTTGCAGATCCTGGATGAAAAACGTAAGCGTACCACGGACGTTTGTGAACTTTTCGCGGAAAACTGATATCGCCGACGCGCGCTAATAAATAGTTAAATTCTGATAAGACTTGAATAGACTTAGATAAATCTAGAGGAAACACTGTTCACTCTCTAAGATTTATCAACAAGTCAATGTGTTTTATGTTTATAAATTTTTTTATAAACGAATTATAACGGTTAACGAAAGGCTCGTAAATGAAAGGCTAATAAATAATTACTTTGTTTGTATAATAAAGACATCTTTCAGTTCTAACAATTGCGAATCGTGATGAAAAGTATAAGAACGTTTGGGGATTTTTTCACGGAAACTGATATCACTGACGCCAATAAATAGTTAAATTCTGATAAGACTCTCATGAACCTAAAGACAACAACTGTTCGCTCTAAGATTTATCAAACAAGTTAATGTGTTTTTAAAATTTTGTTTTGTCTTATAGTCAACGATTAATCAGAGAGACTTCGAAAAACACTTGACTTTTAAAAGACTTATTGAACGGCTAATAAATAATTGATTATTTCGTCGGTCTTCTAGTTGCATTATTTATATCTGCTACAAAAGATAATTTAGGTGGCGTGATTTTTGATTAGAAATTTGATTAAAAAAATACTATATGATTCATGCAGCGTGACAATACGCCCATTCGGTGACGTGATTGTTTTTTTTTTTATGTGCTACGTCATGTCTCCTGATAGATAATTCTCATCTGCCAGCTATCGTTAAATAATTTCATAATACCATGGCGATTTCGCGACGCGCGACACTGAAAGTATTTGCGGTTATTACGGAGATTATTACTCTTCTCCTGTGCCCCGCCCATGGGCAATAATCAAACCGCATTCGTGTACATGATCAGCCTCTGCTGACAACCGCGGTTGATTAATGGACCATATAGAATAGTCGGTAAAATTATGGCAATTGAAGGCAAGCGGATGAGGGCTGTGTATAACATATAAAGCGTTTTAAAATTAAGTTAATGGTCACTCGTGACATGAACTAATATTACACGGTGATATCGTTGGATTTCAATGTATAAATATCTTCATACGCTGAGAAAAAATGTACTAAATATTAATAAATGTTTGTTTGAATAGTACTGAATATGTATTAAACGTTAAGGTATTTATTTTTTTTTGGCACAAAAATTATTAAGTTGATTTTTATGATTGTTGTATTTAATAAATATTTATTTATCGTAAATAAATGTTGAATTAGTACTATTCAAATCAATATTTATCGAAAAGTACATTTTTTTTTCGTGTATATGTAATTTAATTTATCGTGTAAAAATACACAGTACTACACGTTAAATAGGTTTGTTTTTTTATCGCCGCACAGAACTTTTCTCGTTTTCAAATATCAAACATGTATTTGTTTCACTTTAACTTCTAAAAGTTCAGCTATAGAAAACAGATCTAAAGTAAATTCTGTGTAGGTATCGTGCAATATCGTGTGTTATTTTTACACGGAAAACTAATCGTACACATATGTCGTGCACTTATTACATATTTGGACAAATTGCAGCGTATTGGTATTGAGATTTGCGTCGAATCTCTCTACGTCGCATCGTTATCGCGTTATTATATCTCAGTACACCAATTAGTAATTGATATTACCATTATTTTCGCCGTCAAGCCTTTTAAAACTTGCCTCGCATCGTCACCTGTTCTTAAGATAGATTTAATATATGATAAGATAGTTTTAATGATTATTCAATGACTTTCCGCTGTACTTTGCTTCGCGTTGCGGCAATCGAAGCGAAATGTTAAGTTCGCGTGGTAAATAACCGCGTGAATAAAAAGACGGCGTAAATATAACTGTGCGATTGGCAAGGCTTCGTGTTTGTGTAGATACGCGATGGCACGTCATTCGCTTCTTGAGATGCTCGGAGTATGACAAACATACGATCCTTGGTGCTGCCGAGTGCCGGTATTTATTCGCGCGATCTCGCGATAAAACGTTAGCGTGTAATGTGCGTCGCGCGTTTTCATCTCCCTCCTTTTGTTTCTTTTCTTCTCAGAGTACGCTGTACATCCCGAGATTGCGCCCACACGGAATCATATTAGCATCGTCTAATCTTGTTTACGCGGTGCAGCCGTGAGATTCTGTCGAAAATGCAGCCGCCGGCGACCAAAATGCTTGCGTCGTCTCGAGCGTCGCCAACTCGACTACCTCAATTATAGAACGTATAGGGATACCGCCTAGGGCAATAGGGTCCACGGTCCAACATTTTCTGGGGCTTCCATCGTTGAGTTGAGCTAACGTCGTTAAAAACAAACAGAAGCTCTCTAATCCGACATGCGATTTCGCATTAACAGAAGTACGAAACTCGTACTTTCTCGACTGCAACGTTATTATTCTACGTGTGCAATTTGCACTGTAATTTCGCTGCGGTGCACCGTGTACACTTTTCCATATGAACCGCGGCACACTTGGCGTATGAATTATAATTTTCCGCATTATGTGTCGCTGCGAACTTCACCAATAAGATACTGAACAATCTTCATACGGGACTTGCGCGAGCAGCGATTCGGATTTCTATCGGAGGAATGGCGTGGAATTCTAAAGAAGTTTAGCTCTCTTCTGCATCGAAACGACGTATTATATTTCCATCCGGAAAGAGTAAGCCGTAGCTGTGGACGTATTATCGATCCCGCAGTTTCTACATAAAATATATTAATATATATATATATATATATATATATATATATATTCATCGGGTATTTTAACTTCATCAATTTTATATTACACAAGATTATAAAGTCAAACCTTTCATAGCCTTTTCACTTTTTCTCGCTGAAAACTTTTTTACGTCCTTAAAAATTTTTCTAGAGCTCCAACTTTACGGTTGTGCTTTTCTTATTTAACGGTCCATAACGGGCGAAGCTCTTAGCGGCTTTTAGATGTATCTATCGGGAGGTCCATTTTATCTTACTGAAACTCTATATATGAATGCATAATATACGTAAATGCTTAATCTTTCGATATAATAAGACATTATGCCATCACAATGCCATCTAAACTTGTAACTAAGGTCCGGTTTCATTAATGTACGATTAATTTTAATCTCGGTACTCTTTTTTTTTTTGAAAAAAAAAAGGATAAACAGCGTGAGTTAAACCGAGATTAGAGTTAATCTTACACTCACATTGACGGAACTGAATTCCAGCTCTATAATAAGTTGTAAACATTCAAATAATAAGATACGTAATTTTTTTGTGTACGTTTTACACATCTCGCATCTCACAAATGTAATTCTTGGATGGTCTCCTTTTGCGGATCTTACAAACTTGCTGCTGTTATCGTTTCCATTGTTACGATGAAATTTTCAACCAGATTTTTTTAGTCTCAACACCGCCGCGTATTTTCGTGTTATATGTCCTTAGTACGTCGCATACATAATTTACGCGGCTTTGTTCCAGTAATTATTGTCGCGGCTGACAATGGACAATAGCGTTTAATGTATCATTATGGAAAGAAATATTCGTTCATCGTGCATTGTCGTCCGTTATGAGAGACGCGGCGACACGGCGCGACGTTGCGGCACGCTGGGCATAAAGTATGGATATCGCAATAACGATACAATATGAATGCAGGAGGAGGAGGAGATTCGCTATCTTATATATCGCCATTCATCGTCTGTTTATTATGAAGCGACTGTCAAGACGCGCGATTCCAATAAAAAACGAACGTGTTAACGGCAAAAATCTCGTGGCTTTCGCGAGATTGCGTTTGTTAAATGTATTGTTATAGTTGCACAATTGCGTGCACTTGTGCACAAATGAAAAACTGAGAGAAATTTGTTGTGATGTATATAAAATTTATGTTTTTCCCTGTAATTTCCATGAGAAAGGAAATCATCATATCGTTTTGTATACAGGAACGGTGCATAATCTTTCAGCTTCCATTCATGAACCGATTTAGGGAACCGTAGCACGATCCGACGTTAGAACGGACCTAGATGTTCCTTTCCTAGAAATTGTAGATACTCTTTTTCTATTGTCTATAGTCACGTACAGAAAAGTCACGCGATTCGCAAGATAAATGACGTCCGATCGCAACGTGGCGCGTACTTGGCGAGGGGAAAATTTCGACGCGTGACGTGAAATCTCGACTTTAAGGAAGGAGGGTTGAAGAAGCCTTTCCGAAGAGCTCGCCACGAAGTCTCGGCGATTCTCGGGCTGATCGCCAGGAGTCTCCGCCAAGAGAAAAAGGGCTCTCGGACGGAGAGGAGACCTGCCACGCTGGCTGCGCTTTCTGAGGGCCTCACGTAGGAGTGAGAGACACGGTTTGCCAAATAGCGTGTACGAGTCAATTGAGTAATATCTAACTACGTCTGTGACGTAGTCAGTTATTTTTGCGAGGTGAAGTCCGCAACTCCTTTTGTCTCGAATGATTATTTGAATGATTATTTGAATGATTATTTTTTTTTAAATCTCTTTAACTCTTTGCCTTCGATCTTTTTTGATACAAGCGGAATTTCACTCTTTTCTATTTTTCTAAAGGAGTCTGATTGATGAAGGAATCTTTTTTCTTTTAAAATATTTCTGATATCTTTTAAATGTCTTGTAATATAAAGATGTTAAAAAATAACCCTGAATTTTTTCACATTTTTTGAAAGCTTAGAACAGTTGAAAGAAACTTGGACGGAAGCAGTAAAAATACTTATTGTAGACGGAGGATTAATATTCTTATATATTGTAATTGTTTATTTATTTTTTGAGAATTAAAATGTTATAATTTTTGTAATGTAATAAACGTTGATTACAGTTGTATAGACATGCGGAAGAGAACCTGAAGAGAACCTTACGGTAATTATCACGTTTCTATAAGAGGGAACGTTTCCGTCTATCTGTTGCCTCGAAAATTAAATTCGGTGAAATTATACCGGTTTCAATCGCAAGCTACCTTGGATCGTGACGAGAAAATTGCGAGGAAATGTATAAGAATAATATTCATGTAGCTTATGTGCATACAAATAACTTCATTAATGAAACCGTTTTGGTGTTAGGTTGGGATAATACAGCAATTCTGCGGAGTTCCTGAAAGTTCATATGATGTATATCTAATAGCTAATTTAGCGATAAAAAATACGCTGCGAAAAATAGAGCGATGTTGAAAACAACTTAACGACTTCTCTCGTATTATATCCAGCGTTTAACGGTTAATGGCTGTCGTCAATTGTAGATGAAACTTATCGCAAATGATTGTTCGCTGTTTTTTTTTTACACTTGCTAATGTAACGCAGGATCAGAAAAATAATCGATTCGAGAACAAGCCATCAAGAGGATGTTTACGAAGCGAAATGATGAATGTTAGATTAATCGTCGGTATTAATATTAATCATTTTGCGTGGATCTCTCTTGCAATGATTGCGCAAAGAATGTTTATAAAATAGTCAATAAAGTATAATGTGAGTTGAAGTATGTTTTTGGACGTTCGATGCGATGAATCGTGAATCAATTATTTTGATGTTTTTCTATGAATTTTTCTTGAAGATCTCCTTCTCTCTTGAGAAGGAAAAGGAATATCCTCCAGCGATACGATCATTGAGTTCCTGTCGAAAAGTATCAAGTAAATTTTCTCGAGTGCTTGAACTACTCTCACGATCTACCACGCCGACTAACTGACATTGAGTAATTTGTTATTTCCGCCGAGTCGGCCTCTCTCGGTAACGACGGTAACGAACGTCGGTCGTCATTTAATAATAGATCGGTCGATTCGAGAACCATTCCTTAATGAGTCTTTCGGTTATGTTATGTGTACTTTCGTCTATATAATCGAGTCCACGTGTCGCCGCCCGGTCGATTCAGTTCGCAATGTTGACAGAAAATAGGCGGAAACTCCCTCATGGGATTGCTTCCGCAATCGCCGAAAATAAACTCAATTCCAAACTCGCAAATTTGGAAGAAAAATACACATCAGAAAAATACATGGAAAGGATGATTTGTTGAAGTAGCTTAAAAAGTAGTATAAATTCAGCTAAATACAGATCTGAAAATAATTTTGTTGAACTATTAAAATAATTATATAGAAATCTCGAGTAATGCTACGAAAAGTTTTGATATTTTAGCGTCCTACATAATTATTTTGATGGTCCAATAAAATTATTGTCAGACTTGTGTCTAACTAAAATTTTAGTTACTTCAGCAAAATCGTTCTTTCCGTGTACAATAAACATTGTTAAGATGCAAAACAATTCTTTTGTAATATACAAAAAGAATTGGAATGAGAACATTATGCATTAATTTATGTAAAGCATATAATATACATATATGTTTGACTGTTTAAATGTACTAGTAAATAATTTCTGCAAAACGAAGTAATAATTAATATTTATTTTCGCAAGAAATAATATTACAGATGAAGACCTTTTCTCGTTTCTTTTCCTTATTATAAATTCATGTATATTTGACTGCTCTATACATTTATTTGAATAGGAATTCCGCAAAATTCAGTTACACCATACTTTGATGGCTAACTTCAACGCACCAGAAATCGGTATTCTATCATTGGGTAAACCCTTTCCATAATAACATACAATAATAATGATCAGCCGCAGGCACGCTCTCTTGAGCCGTCGATTAATCATTTTGCGGCGATGATTTTAGCTCAGTAAGCGCATTTATCCGAACCCGTTTCGTTTCGCTTGTTTACGTCGGGTATCGCTCGGTGAAATCGACCATGTCGACGATTGTTGAAAGAAAGCGTATGTTAATATATTTGGTGCAACCGTCTCTGGTGTTTTTCAATTGTAATCTGATTACGAATGATAACGATTCCTCGAGTTGCGACGAGGTGAACGCATTCAGTTGAGGCACAACGGCTGCGTCAGGTATACACGGTGTTCTGTTATCACTCGTAGCAGGATTTTTTTTCTCCTTGCGAGACAGTTATAACGGAGGATGCGCAATGTGACGTGTCCCACTTGCGTTCACGCGTTACGTCCGGTGTGGGACGTTCCAATATTTCTCGGCGAAAGTCGGCGCCAAAGTGAAAAGTCTTTCGCAGTTTGTGTGCGTGCACTGTGTGTGTGCACACAGGTTAGCGACCCATTACAAGGTCGACCACATCATTGTGGGACAAATTGTGTTTGCATTTGTATTGTAGACTCGTGTCATAACTGCATACTTTCAGTCTGCGTGCGATAGTAGCACTGCAAAAGTTGAACAGTAGTTATTTAAGTGATACCTATTGATTAGGTTAGTATTTATTATCATTTCATTTCAGTAGGTATTACATGAATAATATTGATCACTGATAAATGTAAAATTGATGAGACAATTTCCTGAAAATATTTTTCACAATACTTCAAATATTGATAATGCGTAGATAATGCATTGAAATGTTAGTAATGCTTTGATGACTAAACAGTCAATATGTGAAAGTACATAATGCGATTTGTGTAAACTTGTTATCGATGAGAAACGTTGAGAATTGCAAGGTTCTCTTGGAAAACAAGAAAAACCTTTTATCTATACTATCTATGTTATCTATGCTTCTCTGCAAAAATTCTCACACACACACACACACACACATCACACACATACATAGGACGTCCTAAATTCTATCCCTATCATAATATTTAAACTATTCTCACTTAAAAATGATCATAGCCTTGACATTTCCGTATTAGAAACTTTTCATCTTAAAATGCAAAAAATCTATCTTTAAAAATATTTATCATCTATTTTGGGACACCATATTATTTATACACATATACATAATCACAATTTAATTTGCATAATACTGAATAGTTTCTGTATCGAGCTGTTGAAGTTTACGGTTTCGTAGATTTTATTATGAATTCGTTGCTGCAAGCTCATTTGAAATTTTCTTTTTTTCACATGTCAGGACATATAAGAAAACCAAATGAACGTTGTATGAAGGGATTTTTTACACGTATACGGAAGTGGGAATATTGCGGGAGATTCGAACTGAGAATTCGAACTGACTAATTGGCTTTCAGACACACAAGAAGTGTCCAATGCCATTTTGAATTGCGAATATAATACGTGCACCAACTGGCGAATGAATATGATGAATATGATGACGAACAACTGTTTATCCTACTGTTTACTTGAATGTATTTGTTGAAACGATCCTAAATGTGTTTGCGTCAGCAATCGATCGATCACCGGAACTCTTCCGATCAGCGGAAGCACGGCTAATAAATTTGACAAGCGGAATATTTATAATGGATGAGTTGATTTCAATATCGATAACTGCAAGAAAAACTGACAAACAAGAACTATAAATATTAACAAGCTAGTAAATTATATTGCGTCGTAAAACGTGACTCAATTCACGTACAGTCACATTCGTTTTTCTTTCAACGATGAATTATTATATCGACAAATGTTGGCATATTAGGAATTACAGTAGGAAATATTGAAAAAAAAAAACCCGGAAGCATACGAAATTATCGTAATAAACAAGGTCTGATCTGTGAATTTTTTAATCTCGCCTGACAGAATGTGCAAAAAATTATCCATGAGTTTTTTCTTTTAAGATATCAATTATGCGTTTCTTGACAGCAGGTTCTTGCGATTGCTTTTTCCTGTAATTTAAACGTAACACATAATAATTTCACATTGGTGTATTACTGTTTGTTCTATTCGATCGATTAAGGAGCAATCACACGTTACAGAGTATAACACGGTCATTAAGCATGATACTCTATGTAGCGTGTCCAGTGTACTGAGCTGTAATTTATGCCGATATCTATCTAGGTGCCCATATCTCTCACGAGACATGTATACAAAGGCATGCGGTGATGTATTAATCAACAGTAGTCAAGACGAATCGTTGAATGATGCAACGCAAACACCTGATTGCGTGGATCGCTTTCGGATGACCCGGAAACCCACTCCTTCATATCTGTGCACATGTCGTAAACGCGATTACGTAATTAATATTACGATTAACGCACGCAACGCCGTATGGTTAATGCTCTTTATCGACGCAGCAAGTGCGAGAAATAAGCATGTATATTGGGTGTTTCGGAAATCGTGATACAATCGAGAAAGGAGTGATTCTACATGAAAAAATAAATCTAAATCATAAAATAAAAATTTTTTCTAAAGCTTTGTTTTCGAACATTTTTAACAGTTTATAAAGTAATAAAATCGTGCATGAGTATCTGTTTTATTATATATTCTTTATCTAATACAATAGACACAAACGTGAACAGAAATAGTAATCTTACAGCGAAATCTGTTAAGTCGATATAGGACCTAATGAATATTTAAAGTCGATGAATATTTTTTCGACAACAAAGCTTTACATAAATAAATTTTATTTTACGTTTTCGAAATATTTTTTGTAGAATCATTCCTTTCACATGTATCTCGATTTCCGAAACATCCTGTATATATACATATAAAGTGATTCATATCATTATGTGACGTGTTGATGAAAACGTGACTATATACTTTCTAATGCCGAAAACTTGTCGAGGTCGGAGCGAACAAATAACTCTAGAGTCAAACAATATGATTGATCTAGTCAATTATTATGTGGATACTAATACAAAAACAGACTTTTTTACCTTAAAACTCTCCACGATAAGTAGAGTTCGAATAGATTTCTAGCGTTTCGAGGAGAAAGAGCAAACAATGATCGGAGATTTTGTGAAATGAAATTCATTTTAAGAAAATAGTATTTTTAATTAAAATAAATAAAAAATAGAGTAAAAAACGGGCAATTAAGAGCTTAATACACGGTAATTGGTGCGATTATCATATACACATATATTTCAATTGTATCTATTACATAATATACAAAACTGAGCGTTTCGACTATATTCAAGCCATCCTCAGTAATCTCCAATTATAGCAATAATTGATAACAATCCAATGTTGATAACGTGTCAAGTGCAGCAAGCAAGTCTCAGATTATCATATCTGGAGTATGTGTAACGACATTATTTTTAATTAACTTCATTTTCTAGTAATTTTTTCTTAAATTTTTGATGTTAAATATTTTGAAATCTTTTGCTTGATTGCTATCGTATCTAATCTACTGTGCACCTCTAATCTACTATGTTTGCGTGACACTTTTTGTTTACAGCAATGTATTTTGATTGTTACAGACGCATGTCCTGTTGATGGATGCATTTCTACAGAACAACAGGCTCGATCATGTTTCGAGGGTAATGTCCTCGCACCCATCCTATTTGGAACATTTCCTTCGGACCCAGCAATTCGTTCTTCGGGGTGACGGTCCACTTCCTTATGACTACAGACATCTCATTGCCATTATGGTAAATTTGTTTTCTTTCTTGTTTTCTATAAAAATTTTGTAATAGTAAATCTTGAGATAAATTTTTTTATTCTTCATCAATTGATTGTTCACAAGAAAAGAGTATATGGGTCTTTAAGACGCACTAAAGTTTTATATTATTGGTTTTAGAAGATATTTAAAAATTTTCCACCATGCAAAAAAATTACAACACTTGAACTTCATATAAATATAATAATTACCCTTGTGAATAAAATAAAACTGCGACAAATATAAGATTGTGAAACATAAAATTATTATTCCAAATCGTTGCACTATTTAAAAATTAGAAAAATATCCCAGGGTCACCGGGACTCACATGTTTCACTTACAACTTACAGTTAAATATATTCCTGCGACTTTTATTGCGCTTTTTTACATGCATTTAATTAAACCGACAATGGCAGATAACTGGAGCGATTGAAAGATGTATACTGACGTTTAACTTTAGAATTTTAACTTGTTCAAACTTTAGTTCATTAATTTGCAAGATTTGAGATGAAATAAGTTTCTTTTTTTAAAAGCTCTTGGAAATTTTTTTTTATTAAATGCTTAGTTTTATGGAATATAATTTATATATTCAATAGCGCGTAAGAGAATTGTTACTCATGAGCTCTTCTTCGCGTTGATGATGCGTCTTTATTTTTTTCTCTTAAGTTCCCTGATCACCCTCGACGAATGACAGCGGGTCACCGGGTCAAAGATTATCTCAAACTGAGTAAATGCAGCGCGTGTGTGTTTCGTAATGCCGCACATGTTCTCGTGAAAAGCAATTGGTGAAGATGTGAAAAATAACATTGACTGTTCTTTTATGATCTTTACTCGGTGATCTACGCATTCGTTTGCATTACTTTTAGCTATTTGTGCAGTATGAAAATATGCCATTTGTTGTATGAAATTATATAATCTTATCTTTCGAACATGCAGAAATACACGCGTAAGAATCATCTTGAAAACATACTTTCAATTGTAATCGCGTTATGTCATAATTAAAACATAAAAAAAACGTACAGTAAGATAAATGTTCTATTTTTGAATTAGGTTTCTCATTTTTCTATTAATGATTAAATTTTTATAATGAAAAGCTTGTTTATATTGCGTAGAAGTATTTTATGGACTATAAATAACTCAGGAGAATGTCGAATTGAAGGTTCGCGTATAAGAATTTGACAAGATATTTCATATTTTTAAATAAATAAGTCATTTATCATTTACTGCTCAGAATACAGATTCGTGCGAGAAACAGGCTTGTCTAGATAACGCGAACAAATGGAAAAATAAAATTGATTTGTCGGTTTTACTTTGCATCGTAAGAACGAATTCGTAATATGCTGAATTATGACAATAACATGCATCTTTGAGATCGCAAGATTTTTTTATCGCTCTCTAAAGTCGTTAAATATTTTATGCCATCTCCAAATGTTTATCGGTCTCCGAAATATCGGATATTTTACAACTTAGAAATATTTTCAGCAAGTATTGGAGTATTTTTTCCGCGATATTCCCGAGAAACCTGTTTGTTTTTTACAATCAGCCTTCAATTGAATTTAAAGCGAGTTTATTATATATATATATATATATATCTTGCCATTTTTTTAACTCGCATTTTTATTTCTTGCAAAATTAAAACAGCTTGTCAAAGAAACTCGTATCTCAAGTTAAGATCTTACTTCTTCTCTGTAGGCTACCTCGTATTAGCTAATGCACAGTTGGCGATTGAATATATATTTCCGTAAATGCATATACAAAGTATAAGATCAGAGAAACTACAGTGTTGTTAGATATGCGATGTAAGCGCGAGAGCAGGTATGCAGATTCCGCAAACTGGTTTGCTCTAAATTGTCGAGTTAACGGCTGTTTGACGAGCATTTGCGGCCGCAGCCGACTTTGTTTATTACAAAATTCCATACTGTAGACTGTAAAATTGCTATCTCTGCAGGATACAATATCGAGGTTACAGCTTCCGCCTTTGAATGATATACAGTCGTGATCGGATGTCATTGTGAGCCATTGCGGGCTTGATTCTATACTCAACTGATAATTTGAACAATTCACATATTAGACAGAGATTTTCTTTATTACTTCCTCAAAACTCGAATCGAGAACTTTACGTTATAATTAAATATTTACTTAATAATAATGTCGTGATATATTCGACTGATCTAAATTTATTAATCGATTTAGATTTAACTGTCGCACCTTTCGCGCTTTTCTCACGTAATCTCGGGACTTGAACTTTAGTAATCTTAATTTGATATCTCGAGAAGTACGTCAGTAGACTGATGTGATAGACAAACTATCATCGTAGTGTATCGATCGAGAAATATTTTATCTCGATAAAACGGAGTGATGTGCGGACAAGGACGAAGTAAATTGTTAGACGGTACACGCGGATATGATAAAATGATAAGGTATCTGAAAAACAGCTTTTCTAGTAAACATTGTGCTCATTTCTTCGAAATGTAATTTGCGATCATTTTGGATTATTTATAAAAAATTGCACTGGAAATTAATAACATTATATAGAGGATAGCTGTTTAAAAAATTCATCTCAATATTTTTCATTTAAAAATAGAAATAATCATGAAAGACAGTTGATTCCGTATTGATTTGTTCTTTAGTATTATTATATAGTTGTATTTTATTAATCATTTAGCTATCGGGCAGTTCGTGGAATAAATTATTAAAGGAAATACACTGAAGAGTCTTTGAAGATAAATATCATTGTTATCGTGAATCACATCGTCTCGGTTTTGCGTTTAAATGTCTTCTAAATTAATGCAGGTATAATATTGTTGCTTATCAACGTACGAAAACATGATTACCATATTATATCAATAATTTTAGATTGATTATATCAGTCATTTTAATGAGCTTAATAGTCGTCCATTTATTTTAAAGACGGTATGCATAGCACAGAAAAACATTAACTTATTACAGTTATTATCAGGAGCGAATGGCATCAATATAAATTTACGATGGAACGTAAACCTTATGATAACAGTATATTATTTCTCGGGAAAGAAATAATATAAATGTTTTTCGCAAAAGTATCTCGATTCTATTTATAATTATTGTACAAATAATACTGAAACATCGATATGGCAATATCGGACTGTCTGAAACGTTATAAACGCGCGTTTTCTGCCAATCATCGTTCGCACATATTGTTATTCTCGTCGCCGCGATAATGCCTTTACTTTCAGTGTTTTATCATCTTCCCAATCCCCGCGTGATAATCGAGTGAAAAATGGAGATTGGTATCATCCGCCGGTAAATTTCTCCGCGCAAAGCACGATAATTAATGATTCGTGGATCGTTGCGTGAAATGATAAGTAATGCAAATTTCCGTAATTGATGAATTTGGCGTTAGTCTTAATGATTGATTACTAATAAGGAAAGCACGCCAAGATACTTCCCGGGGAGATCCCTGGGCTGAATTCTGGAGGGAGGCAAAAATGTATTTAGCGAACTCTGTTCTTATCGTGACTCTCGCATCGATCGATTTACCGTTCTCGCAGTAAACACAAGTCTTGTTTGCGTACCTCGTCGCAACCCGTTCTCTCATTCTCCTCTCTCTTTCACCATCGTTTCTCTCCTTCAATCCCGCTTTTTTTCACTCGTGCTCGCTCTTCCGCCCCTTTAGCCATGGTATTACCATGTCCTGTCACGATGATCGATCGACTCTGTCGACTCTGTCAGGATCGTGCTGCATCCGACGCCCACGCGAGATTCCCTGGTTGGCGAAATGACGAGTCAGGGGTGCTAAACTGACGCGTTTCATGCCCGCGGGGCTTTGCAAAGTTAGTCACGCGGGAATAAATAGATCGTCGTCGAGTTCACGTCAGATAATTTAAATAATAGCGCGTCAAATAATAGCGTTTTTTTACTACGTAAAACCCATATTAAATTTTCAAAAAAATACTTCCTTTTTTAACGGAATAACTGACTAACCGCATCATTAAGTTAAATTTTCCACTGTTAACGTCTATTGCAATACATCGTAACGAGACTATTAGCGTACTTAAAATGATAAACGCCCAATGTTGAGCTCGTGACTCTTCTGTGTATCTTTAATGATACTTTCAACGCATTTTATTTTAACATTGATATCGATGGTTTCATTATTGCCTTAACTACGCTTGCGAACAAATTCTCTGGTTAAAATCTCTTCGGTATTAATTTATAAAATCGATAACGTGAAAAACCTATGAAAGGTCACGGGATTATTCATCGTTGGGGGATGCAGGATTGAGCATAGTGCATATATCCTTGAAACGGATGTTGCTGTTCGTCACGTGCTGGAAATGATTGTGAGCGTGATAACGCGCGATATTGGCGGCCGCGACCTCGTGCAATTTTACGCTCCGATGCATCATCACGTCGTTGTCAATTCGCCTATCGCCAGTCGAAATTTGTTATTGAAAAATGCATACGGCAAGCCGCTACGGCCTCCCCACGAAATCGAGCCAATAACTCCGGTGCTCGTCCTCGAAAATTTCGTGGGACGGGAAACCCACCGTTTATCGTGCGCGATGCACGATATCGCACGTATACATGTGCTCAAATACACGACGGCATCGACGGCAATAATGCACGGCAATGCCATCCGGCACTCAATACGCGAATAGAAATTTCTCGCGGGGCAAAATTGCTTTCAGTCGACTCCGCGCGCTTGTCGTTTTTATTCGACCCTTATTTACCCTACGGGTAGTATCTTATCGATGGACATTATCTGCGAGCTAATTCTGCAGACCTGTGTATCTGCTTATTGTGATGTACGGGCCTGAGGTAAGCGTGATAATCGAGATTACAAGGCCTGCACCGTCGAAGCTTAACGGCCATAAATTAGTTGATTTATTATGTAGTGCGGAGTGCGCATTGATTACGCTGTAATTATATTATATTATTACACGACGCGGCATTTAATACATCTGAAACGCTCGTTTGAAATATTTTTATCGCGCATATGGATCTCGTCTCTTTAATATGTATTTAAATTGTGTTTTCAATCGACTAGTCAGTTGCTCACAATGAGAGGACTAGAAGTAGAAACGTGCTCTTAAAATACGATTTGTTGCTAATGATAGTCCTTTGTGTTCATATTAAGAATCTTAGCTTCAGATCTCTTACTCTCTCTAAATTCTTTGGAATCTGATTCTAATAAAAATTCTGTCACTCTTGAGAAAAAGAGTAACAAAATTTTCAATCTTTAAGAGTGAAAGTTTACTCTTTAGATTGAGATTCCACTCTAAAGAATGTAGAAAAAAATTTTTTTATACATTAACAAGAATGTAAGAATTTTTGAGTCATCAAATCAATTAATTACTTGACAGCAATAATAGATTTCAGGAAAAGTAAAAAAGATGAAGTCAAGTATTAACTACAATGTTTCCCAGGATCAATTAATTCTTTTTCTGATGCGTAAGCAGTACAGTTATATACAGTTGGTGATGAAAATACATTAATCTGAACTTAGCATTTATATCATATGTATTTGGAAAAAAGTCGATGGGTATATTGTATAACACTTAACTATTTTTCTCTTTTCTTCTTTTCAATTCTATCCTGTCAAGTGATTAATCTGATGACTTAAAAATTTTTATATTGATTGTTAATTTTTGAATCGACTAAAGGATGTTTGAGGCTTTTCATTCTTAATATGACAAAAGAAGGATTTGTAATATTTTAAAAACGCGTTTTCACTTCAGATTCTCCTTTGTCAGAATTACAGCTCCTTTCGGATAACCATCGAAAAATTTGTATGATCCCTTTTAATGATGTACGATTTAGTAGATAATAATCTCTCAGTGTAGAAGAGACGATTATGTTAGAAACGTTGTCTGAGGGTGGCATTAAGCGTCGCGGATGATGCGAGAGAGAGATAAATTGACGAGAACAGGTTTGGAGATCTATCTTAATGTAATTTCAGGCTGCGGGTAGGCACCAATGTAGCTACCTTATAAACCTGCAGAAGGGAGAGTTCCTTCTTCAGGGCGGTGACCCCTCATGGCTCCAAGGCCTTAGATCGATTCCGGGGAAGCTGCAAGATCTCTATGAGATCAACAAGATCCTAGCTCATAGACCGTGGCTCCTGAATAAATCGCACATAGAGGTAAGCGCGTAGAATTTCGAATTCATGCATAGAATTCACATGATGTTTCGAGATCGGTGATGCAATACAAATGTTTGTATTTTCAGAAATTGACTAAGGGCGATGATAATTGGTCCTTAGCGGAGGTTGTCCATGCGATAGTTCTATTAGCCCACTTCCACTCGTTATCCTCTTTCGTATTTTCTTGTGGAATTAATGAAGAATTGGATAACGTAACTGGTCATCACTATAAGGAGAACATCCAGGACAATAGTAGTAAGATACCACCTGCCAAAGATAAGCTCATGAGCCCTAAAAAGATCCCCAACGGAGATGGCAAGACTGGTACGTAATATTTATTATAACTCTTTGCTAGCAAAATGGAATATCATTTGTCTAACGATAATTATGAATTGTGTAAAATTATCCATTTTTATATGGAAAGAATGATTTTGCTGAAGTGTCCAAAATTTTCTAGATACAGATCTGAAAATAATTTTGGCTGATGAAAATAATAATAACGTAAGAAACTTGAGAATGATGAACAATTCTGTAATAAATTAATCTAGTAACAAACTTAATGGTTTTGGGAATTAGCGCTGTAGAAAGCACGATAAATATCAATGCTAATCTTTAGTCGAGTATCTGACTTTTAATTAGAACAAATAGTTATAAAATTTTAATAATCGCTCGCAAACATGTTTTGGCTAATTTTTTAGCCGTTTTCAATACATACTACTTCGACAAAATATGAAATAGATGCATTCAGTGTACAATGTTCATCGTGTATTTGTGTCAATAATGTTTCTCTGTGAGGTAGTCAATTCTTTTTTTTGAGACTCAATCAGTTAGATAGCTCGATGATGCCTGAATGATTATGCAATTCTGTAAAAGATTTTGATATTCTAAAAACTAGTTTGAGTCTTATATAATTATTTTCAGATCTGTGTGTAGCTAAATTTTTAGATATTTTAGCAAAACCGTCCTTTTTATGTGTAAGTTCGCTTTTCCGTATATCTATAACGTTGACAAAAAATTTATATAACTTTACAAATTGAAATTGTCACGATCTAGAAAATTTACCGTCGCCGCCGTCGTCACCGAGCATAGTTGGCGAGCAGGAAGTCGGAGTGGAGACTCTGATGGAACGTATGAAGCGTCTCTCGGAAAAATCCGAGTCCTATCAGATCACGCAGGAGGAGCTTTCCAAGAGATTCGAGACTGTTGAGACGCAATCGGCCGAGCTGGCAGCAGCGCCGCAAAGGAGCAGCTCGGTCCTCGACTCCGATATCGGTCTATTCATCGAGGATCCCACTTTCATCTATCAGGATTTCGCCAAGGTGAGCTTCTTCGGTGTCAGTTTTACCGTGTTAGAAACGGCGAAACAGTTAATCCATAGATATTACGTATCTTAATTGAGTTTATCCATTTATATTGATAACGTCAGTGCGACCCTCATGTTATTCAACAACATGGCGATGATTCCTCGCGCGCGTCCGCTGTTTTTGTACGCCTAAGTTAGGTAGTGTGTAATGGATTAGAACCGAAAGACGATATTCCAAGGTAGCGTGTAGCATCCATGAATATTTAAGCTGACTGTACTCCGCGCGTACGGCTTACGGCTCCGCTCGCGTAACTATGAATATTTACCGCGCGACTACGTTGTGTATTGGCTGACTTAAGATAGGCTACGAAGGCGGGGCACAACGCTTACGCCAGGCGTTAATGATAATAAAAAAAGTCGCTTCGCCGGTTGCTACCCGTAGGATAGTATTCTTTCATTCCCTAACTTGACTCTATACATCTTTCGCGAGACATTTTAATATAACTTTTCTTATCTCTTGGTGCTTTCTTTTTTTATTGACTCGATGTTTTTCATCTTTCTAGCGCGGTCAGTTGAACGACATACCGACCTTCCGCGTCCAGGACTATTCCTGGGATGATCACGGTTATTCCTTGGTGAATCGTCTGTACAATGATGTCGGTAATCTTCTCGACGACAAATTCAAGACCGCATACAATTTGACATACTATACCATGGGCACGCATAACAAGGTCGATACGTCGCGCTTTAGACGGGCGATCTGGAACTACATACAGTGTATGTTCGGCATCAGGCATGACGATTACGATTACAATGAGGTGAATCAATTGCTCGAGCGTAGCCTCAAAACCTTCATCAAGAGCGCCGTTTGCTATCCGGAGCGCGTTACAAAGAGGGATTATGATCGCGTCATGAGAGAATTCAAACACAGTGAAAAGGTAAGTAGAATTATCTTTCAAATATGTGATCTAACTTGCCTAAAATAATTTAATTGAAAAACAAACAAGAACATATATGCTTTATAATTTTTTAAAAATAAATAATATAATTCTTTTAAAAATAAATTACTTTAATCAAACCACTTAGCTTCTTTGATTTTTTAAATTAAAATATATGATTATACGGGTAGTACATAAGGTTGCATTTCCTATTTCAAACGAATCTTATAGAAATTTAAATAAGCAATAATTTATGTAGATAAATTTAAAAGTTGACCGTGTTAAATATAAAATACTTGATATTATTCCGATTATTTGGTTGCGAATAACTGCTGTCTCGTGATAGAAAGTTAAGATTAGTTCGCATGAAATGCGTTATGCATTTGAAATTAGTTATTTAACATCTATGATAAGACTTTTATCATGATGGAACAAGAAATATAAAAATTTATTCTCATATAAGCAGAAGGCGAGGAAACAAGATTATTGAACGTTGTTAAATATCGTCTTTTCCTTTTTTGTTTTTCAGGTCCACGTGAACCTGATGATTCTAGAGGCTCGCATGCAAGCAGAACTGCTGTATGCCCTTCGTGCCGTGATGCGGTATATGACCTAAAGCGAAGTTCCGCGTCGCTCCCTCGTTTGTCCGCTGTCTATCAGTCTGCAGTTTGTCGATTTGTTTTCTCGCGCCATGCTCTATGCCGTAAATTCGCAGACTTCCTGTGCGCGGCATAGAAGGAGCAGACAAGCGCGATATCATCGAGTCTTATACAGAACATCACACACATATGCATGCGCTATCATGAGGCCGTTTCAACGTCGACTCGTGAATTGCGGCGATAGCGAGCAATCGCGATTCTTCAGCGAGTGCTGAAAAAGGCGATAGTGGAAGAGCAAAAGGAAGAAAAGAAAAATGCTAATTGTGGGGAAAACAGAAGGAGATCATAATATTTGACCATTCAGCTGTGCTCTCGGCGCAATTTTTCCGATGGCGCTTCAACGAGACCAACGCGTCTTTGTTTCTCATGCAGCTCACGAACATTGTCGATTGCACGTTTCGTCTATTCGCGTAATAAAGTAGAGTTGATGGCGAATGGAGTGTTTCTTCACACTTGTTTGAAAGAAGATTGTGAAGAGATCATAAAAACGGAGGAAGAAATTGTGCGAACAGACAGGAAGACATGACAAGGAGAGGAAAGATTTATAATTTGTTTTGTACATAGACACTCGTATTTTTCTACGTTCGACATTATAGCAGACTGTTATTTGTGCGTTTCGTTTACGTTTCAGATCTGTTAAAAAAAAAAGTTTGCTCTCGCCTTAGAAGCTTTCAAGTCGCGCTTTTAACTTGACACTTAACACCACACATACACACACACACACACACACACACACACACACACACACACACACATACACACACACACACACACATTCTTATTGTGTTTGCAATTGCGATCTTATGCGTGATTTATTAAAGAAAACGTATCACCGCAACACGCATTCATATATCAAGCAAAAGAAAAAATTCCGCGCAGATATTTCGTTTCTTCTTTTTGTGTCGGATGGCTTATTGAGAAATGGAAAATTAATCTTAAGACTAAATTAAGAAAATCTATTAACTCTAATTCCGTCGTGATTTTATCCTTTGCCTCGGATCCGATTTGATTCGACTTCTGCGAGTTCTCATGCTTGTGGCGTACACCTCGAGTTATCGGAACGTCGAATTGTCGCATGCGACGCAACGCGCGTCGTCGCGAACGTCGGACCGAGAAATTGTCTTTCGCGCTCTGTGTGTATATATATATATATATATATATATATATATATATATATATATATACACACATACATGTGTGTATGTAATGCGTTTTATCTTTGTTTCATTTTGACGATACCGTAAAAAAAAACCCGTGAAAGAGCTAACATAAAATTGTACCTACTTACCATTCATCATACGCATGTGTCGAGCAAACCTTAGACTGTAGGACGATCCGTAGTCGCGTGCATGGGCGTGCAGATTATGTTACGAGCACGCGACCACGGAGAGAAGAAATGCCTATTGGCTGTGTTTATTTACCGAGGGATGATGCGCCGCTGTTGTTTAGCCGAACGCGAAGAGCGTTGCAAATTCGCTTTAACCCATGCACCATCTAAACTTAGCTGCTTTTCCACCTTGAGATTAGCGATGGAAAGCCACGTTCGCGTCGAGCTTTATGCAAGAAGAAAATTCGTTTGGTGTTTCGAAAGAAAAAAAGATTATTGTATCCAGATTCTTGTGCTGATGGCTTACGTTTGAAGAAGCAGGAAAGAAGTATCAGTTTCGAGAAAGTTTGGTGGTTTAGGATTTTATCCGAATTTTGCGTGCGCCATTGAAAGAACTGATCGATTCCATGTGAACACCAATTTCTCGACGCCCGATATTACGTGCGCGCGCGAGGGCGCTTATCAACGAATTTTGATGCCTTCGGCGTAGCGTTCTAATGAAACGTTATATAGAAAGGAAAGAAAAGAAACAGAGTGAGAGAGAGAAAGAGAGAGAGAGAGAGAGAGAGAGAGAGAGAGAGAGAGAGAGAGAGAGAGAGAGAGAGAGAGAGAGAAAAGTTTGATAAAAAGCGATAAGAATCGCGATGCACAGCTGATGAAGGAGCCCTGTCCCTTCCTCGGCGATTATTGATTGCAATCGTGCGGGGACGCCGTTTGTTCGATGTCAAAGTGTTGTGTACGAAGAGGATCGAGGCGAGGCTGTTTAAACAAATCAAATTCTTATAATAGATTGTTAAGATATATACAAACACGCAACATACACACCTATACATATATATACACGTACAACACATGATACACACGAAAAGAACGTGGCACAAACTATTACACGCGAAATATACGTGTTCTGTGATCGCATATATCTATATATATGTATACACATACACATAAAAAAACGAATATATATATATATATGTATATATATATAGATACATATATACGCATATTTACGATTAACTCGACGAAAGAAAGGGAGGGAGAGCGAGAGGGAGAGAGTGGTGCACGTGGCAAGTGCGTATGAAGTGCGCACGTAATTGGAAGTTTGATGATTCTACCTGTAGCGTTTGTAATTAGGGTGTCTCTTTATTATATAATTGTGCACGTGTGTGTACGTATGCGCGGGCGCGCCTCAGATAATCGATTTATTTACGTGCGCGTTCAAGGACGTGATAATCAGTACTTTGGAATGTGAACGTGTTCTCCGTGAACGATCCTTTGATCTCGATTCAGCAAACGATCGACTATAAATGGTACACACACACAGTGAGTAAAAGATCCTGCGAGAAAATTGAAATTGGTGCAATTTCAGTAAATTATGATTATTTGAGTTCTGAGGATTACAAAAAAAATTTTATTTGTCATATATGTTTAATAATATAACTTCATATATATATAAATATACTGTATATATAATATAATAATATAGAGTATATTTAATATATATATTTGGATTTATTCCATACTTATATAAAATTGTACATATGTACAGATATGTGTGTATATACAGGGTGGTCCACTTAAATCGACCATCTGAAATATCTCTCTTATTTTTGATGATATAAAAAAAAGTTTCAAATGAATTCTCATTTTATTCTGGCACATATTGACATAAAATATTAAATAATTCGTAAACTATTAATTTTTTGATAATCGTACTTTAATACTTTTACGAACATAATGAGATGAATCAGTTGGTGGAAAGAAAACACATAGTTGCTTATTTAAAAAATTATCCATTTTGCATACACATTTTTTTAAAAAATAAGCGAGATATTTCAGATGATCGATTTAAATGGATCACCCTATATATGTATATGTACATGCTTAAAATTTTTATTTAATATGCGTAATACAGAATCAATTTTTTTTCTACGAAATATTAGAATTCTATTGTGATCCTATAAATACGTTGTTTAAAATTTATTAAAATTTTATAGAAATTTTTATAATACAAACTTCTATATTTAATAACTGCGAGTAAACATGGAGATAAGTCTTATCTCTGCATGTGGATTTATTGAGATTATACCAGTTTCAATTCTTGGTCGACTTATCTAGTCTAAGTGATGCCGAATTACATTTCTCACTCCGGTGGCGAATTTATTCCGGTGGAACAAAGTCGAATTCCAAAGTACGATTCCATGCACATAAGCGTAAACGCATATACGCACGTAGAGACACGCATGGATCGTCCGAATGATACGGAACCAAATGGATAGTAAACAGCGAGACCTATCGACCAACAGAGCGACGCGTTTCCTTTTTTTCTTTAAGCGTAGTCTCCACATATCACACCAAGAGTTTAAAATAGAAAAAAAGAAACATTTTTGCGTCGCTTACAGTTCATCTCGCCGGAATGGAATAGTCGAATCGGTAGAACCAATAATTTTTCGGCGATCGAACTTTTTCTCTCTTCGCTTTGTAACGTATCTTGCCGATGTTTACGAATAATAACAAAGAAAGAATGTGATTTTGCGACAAAAATCGCTGTTCGTCATGCTAATGACAGTATTTTCAGTTTCACTTTCTTTCTCTCTCTCTCTCTCTCTCTCTCTCTCTCTCTCTCTCTCTCTCTCTCTCTCTCTTTGTTTCTTTAAAGTATTTCATTTTAAGCTCTATTCCGGTACTCTTTCTCTTTAGCTACCTCTCTCTTTCATTTCTGTTTATTTATCTCTTATACGAACTTGTTTGCAATCGATAAATTTAGTGAACTCTTCAATTTTTTTTATATTTCTCAAGGATGCATATACCGTCACATAAAATCATCAGAGATCAAAATTATTAAATTGTATCATTTCTTATAGAATTAGACTCATTACGCGAGAGCCCAATACAGTTGAAACCAAAGAGATATGCAAGAAGTTGTGATCATCTGAATTTTAATAACATATTATCTAAATTATCATCTAATGTGTTAACATACAAGATTAACAATGTATTATTCGCAGAGCTTTTATAATATTTAATCGCCTTATATATCCAAATGTGAAAAACTAGATTCTTCGCGCGTTTAGTTTATAAGTATCATGATTTTTGACATTCATAATGAGTTTACGTAATTTTTTATTTCGTATTGAGCGAACATTAGATTTAGATTTCGATGCATATATCTTTCCAGTCCATCACGGAACTACCAATGAATAAATGTTCGTTAAATCACTGTAATATCTACTTTATGCGTTTTAGGATAGTCGCGATGTTCTCAAAAATATCATCGCCGAAGATCGCATCGGCACATCGAGAGCTATGTTATAACTTTTCGAATTTTATATAAAACTAATAACAATGTTTTTATAATACATTCAGTTACGTAAAAAGAAACTAGATTTTACTTCAGAATTTACTTATTTAACACAATCCGAAAGGACCTACATGTTCTTCTGTTCTTTCTAACTTTTTCCTTTTTCCTCTTTTTTTTTTAAATTTCTGTCTCGCAACTTTTTCATTTACCTTTCATTTTTGCATTATTTATTTAAAGCTATCTATTATCTAGTTTATTTTTTAATAACATGCCAGTCTTTTAAGCTCTTATTTCATCCTGTTGTATCTTTAACTATTTTTTTGTTTTATCAATTTTCATCGTTTTTTTTTGTACTGTTTATTTTATGATGACAAAAGAAAGTGAAAGAAAATAACAAACATTGATCAATGTAGTAGACGATAACGAATTGCAACATGTTCGCGATAATCGTATACGTGGATTGATCTCATAATATGATAATCGAGGGAGAGAGAAAGAGAGAGAGAGAGAGAGAGAGAGAGAGAGAGAGAGAGAGAGAGAGAGAGAGAGCAAGAAAGGAGCAATACGCGCAAAGTTCGTAGAGAAAAAAAGGACGTTGTAACAATTACAGACGACGGTCTACTCCATATCTTTCTTTATTTTTTTCTCTTGAAAATTGAGAAATGCAAGAGATTCTCATTGAAGCTGCACGCAAATGCCGCTGCGGCGAGTCACACATCAAAGCGGATTATAATTTCGCGATAATTCTAAGGGGCATGGTAGAAAAGAAGAGAATGAGAGAAAACAGGTAGAGTGAGGAAGGAGGTGCGAAAGAAATCGAGATTTTTATGTAATGACGATTAAGTAGGCGAAAGCAAAGTGCGATCAGACATCGTGCCAGATATCGTGAGGCACCGAGATCTCTGATTTCACATGTCGAAATATCGTTATAAACGTCCACAAGATTTGTCAAGGATGCCTTTGTATCACGGCATCATTATTATTATTATTTAAATATTTATTACTTAAATATTTTAAATATCTAGAAAGTTCGTTATTTTAAATATTCCTGAGATGTTCGTATTATTTGGGCTTCGTGCTCTATGTTTGATCGTGCTTTATCTTTCGCTCGACTTTTATTCATTGCTGTTTCTCTCTTGGATATGTATGGCAGAGCAAATCGGGATTTTTAGTCGAGTTGACGCCTCGGTAAAGTGTATAGTGAGAATCTTGGAGGTGGACGAGTACAGAGCAAGAAAAAAATTGAGGAAAAACAAGTTAATGTGTGAACGGTGAAGAATAAAAAAAAATTGTAAAAGAAACATATATATATGTGCGCGCGCGCGCGCATGTGTGTGTGTGTGTGAGTGTGTGTGTTGAATTGGTTCTAAACTCATTGTCCAATTGTCTCGAATGAGTTTAAGCTCTTAAAGAGAGAAGGGAAAAGAGAAAGAGAGAGATGTGCACGAGTTGTACACAGCCGAAAGAATAATCCACCTCCGAAAGTCACAAAAAGCATATTAAAATAGTACATGCCACCTTATCGGGAATGATTGTGTGATAATTACAAGTGATTTGACTAGGCCCCCTTCCCCTTTTTGAATGATCCAGCGGATTATTATCATTAAAGATGTATTTTTTTTCGATTGCACATCAATATCTCTGTGATTAGATCTAGAGCGCTAAAAAGACAAAAGTACACTTTTTTTTCATTTCACGCTCTAAATTTCAGATTTCGAGCTGATCGAGACGCAGCTAAAAAAAGCACTCTTTGTAATAGTAATCCATCGGTTTCACCAACGAGGAAGAGAGAGAGAGAGAGAGAGAGAGAGAGAGAGAGAGAGAGAGTTGGGAAGGAATTCCTTGCTCGCGAAGCTCGCCGTAACATCTCGGTCATGTTGATTCGATTAAGCCTCGCGGTCGTAGCTTAATCTTATCATGGGTCATCGCCAGCTCGCGATCTCTTTACGAGACTAATTTAGGAATTCTCGCTGTTTTGCGTATTCTTTGATAAACAGGTTGTCAATTTCGTTTTGTATACATGTAAGACTCGAGCGATCGCCGCCATATGTGCGGCCGGGGAAGGGGGTCGTATATGATGTGATTTCTTTTATATCATAACGAATAATGAACACTAAGAAATATTATAGTTTCATATAAGTGAGATATGTTATTTGTCATTTATTTTATCTCTTAATAAATGATGTTATATAAAAAAAGTCAACAGATTCTTCACCTCGCCCTGTCCACTAAAAGCGACTTACCGCTGAAACGCGCTATTCTTCGAAATTATAATACTAGAAGACGATTCCTGCAATATTAGCTGACTGATACTAATTTTAATTCCATCATTCTTAAATTGAAATGGAATTTCAGTCTCCAAGATTAAAATAAAATCCGTTGTAACATATTTTTCATCTAACTTCAATTATTTTTTTAAAACTATCAATAGCGATTATATATATAGTCTGAAGAGGGTCAGGAAGAAGACAATAATCGCCCTCTCTCATCGTACATTTATTCGCCGGCTATCAGCATATTACAGCACACGTTACACATGACACCAAACGTCTAACAAATCGATTAGCGCTAACGATTACTCACTCTCAGCCACATTTGCATAAAATAGTCCCATTATGAATCTCACTGCTGCTTTTTTCGCGCGACGATATTTACAGAATACTTTGCGTGTACAATTACATTGTAGACAGTCTCTCGTAAAAAGAGAATGCATTTACAGAGCGTGTTTAAACGATGTTCTGTGCATGGATTGAACGTTAGATCTCGTGCGAGAGTAGCATGAATGTACTCCAAATGATATCTCGTCAGAGATATCGGTGATTGCCATTGTAGATATATATCGGATGGTTTAATTTTACGAGCGTAGGACGGGTTTCATCATTTGTCATTCAATGTACTACTCTTTTGATCGAACTATGATATCGGTTAAATTAGAATTGGAACGTGGGAGTATCACGGATTCCTATCTCGCGATGATTGCTTCGCCGACGACTCGATATAAAAAGAAACTATAAGATCTCAGGGGAAGCTATTTTATCAAATAAATTGTACCTTCATCAGGAACAATACAAAAGGAGAGGAGGATGAGAAAAAATATTTCTCTTCATTTTGTACATCGTAAGTTGCACTTAAGATGCTCGTATAAGACGCTTGGCGTACAATAATTTTTCAACGAAAACATAATTTTGAGGATAAAAATTTCACGGTCCATTTACGTAAAGTTATCATGTTAAAATGTCGCTGTAAAATAGCATTAATTTTTTTGAGTACTTAACTCGTCGATCTTGATAACGTCGATTTTGATTGCTTCATAACGAAGAGATTTTTCTTTCGCAAAGCCGAAAATTAATATGCGAGCTGGTCGTAACTTTTTAATTTAAGATTTTTCTTCGGTGTTCCTGACAGTATTAAATCACGTTACTTGAACGTATTTGAATACTTTCTAAAGTGACGAATATAAAGCGGCGAACGCTTTGCCTCGATTATACTGTGTCCCGTGAATTGATTAATTGTACAAAATTCGCGATGAGAGAAATCACTTTAGAATCACGTTATATTTTATCAATTAAGTTCAGTATACAGCGTCGATCTCTCGACGAATTTATCAAATGTGCGGAAAAACGGCGCACGCGTTGCTTTACAAATACGTTTAAGCTCTTTCTTCGTAATCGTGAACGTCGACGACGAATATTTATTGTGCAAACATGTCTACCGGATAAATTCCGACATTGTTGACGGAAATTTATAAACAAATCGATCGTGTTTTTCGTGAGAAGCTTTGTACTTGTTCCTGGTTATGATTATAATGTTCTAGTGCTGGTCTTGACGTCGGTTTAATTGCCGTCATAATCATGCGGCGGTGCGTGATGATGCATATGGATGTGTGGAGGCAGTTCAACTACGGGTACGGCCAGGTTGCTTCTCTGTAACACAGTTAAAGTTACACAATGGTTGTATAATAGTTACACGAGTGTAACATCACAGCAATTGCACAGATAACACGCCTGAATGAAATTTACGGAGATCGAAATATTTTAGATAATATTGTAGTTGAGTTTTCTCTACATAATTTTAATGTGTAAAATCTCAAATGAGCACTCTTGTTATTCAAAGGTATTTTATTGTACCATTAAATGCAACTCAATTTTTTACAACGTTTAATTTTCGTTAATTATCTGTCGGCAATTTACGGAATTTTTACGATTTCTCGATTTAACTTCAGTAGATAATTGAATTAATTGCTTAAAGCACTATAATTAAGATTCAATTGAATTCTGTCGATCCTTTAATCTCTTCAGTAAAACCTATATCTTGCATCACTGAATTATTCGTAAGAAAAAATGAAGAGATAATAAATCTCGTGCCCATCCTGACGAGAAATAAATCCGCTTGCCAGATACACGTTAATTAAAGAACACTTCAATGTAATTATGAGTTTAATGAAAGTGAAGCACAAAAAGCTTACTACTGAATATAAAATATAATTGAATAACGATATGGCGAAGAGGAAGAGAGTTCTCTCTTAAGTGAAATTGCGATATATAAAATTGATTTCGGGTAAAAGTTAAGGGTAAAAGTTAATCAATTTGATGAAGAGATAATCAAAGAATCATAGAGGTTTAAAATCTGATCTTATATCTAAGATTATTTTAAGTTTGATCTTAGTCTTAAGATTCAATCCAACAAATGAAATGATCATATAGCATCTTAACACTGCAAAAGGTATTTTAGTGTAATACAAATAAAGTTTGTAAAAAATGTTTATATATATTTTATAATTAGAAAAATGAATAGCCTCATTTAATTCATGTTAATATGTTGGAAAAAATAAGCGTCGCGCGTCGGCTTGTTGATTAATAATAATTAATGAGCGACGAGGCGGTTGTTACCTGGGACCTCATCCCGTTTACAGGGGTGGCAGTGGGATTGTCCGGCGAGTAGCCGATCACGTGCGTAGAACATTTGTCGCAAGTACGCCGTCGTCGAGACGACGCGCGGCAGCGTAAGGCGCGGCAGAGCTCGCGTGTCATCTCCGAGCAGAGCGACTCTTGCTGATTTGATGGCTGCTGGTGTTGCTGTTGGCACTGTTGCTGCTGCTGCTGTTGCTGCACAGCCTGAGAAATTCCCTGAAGAGAGCCAGAGGTAGGCGTCGGAGGGACTGGAGGCCTTTGCTATATCAGCAGCGCACAACGACGAATTATTCGCATGAATGACTCTTAATGACTTAATTAATAAAAATAAAATTCAGAAAAGGCGCATTAAAATACATCATGATGCGGGAAACATTCTAAAATTAGCGAAAAGTATCGTTTCTTTAATATTTTTTCAACTATAAACTATTGAATAGATATAAGATAGCCGAAGATAAATAATAATGCTATATTAAATCCAATGTGAAGTGGACTTTATTTTGGTAGAATTATTATGTATTAAGGCACTTCAAAATGTCAAATTTTAATATTTGTAAAAAGATCTTTTTTGATTTTTTTCAAACATATTTGATAAGAATTATTGATTAAGAATTATATATGTATATGTGGAGGGGGGGGAGGGGAGGGCAACCTAAAAGTAAATTTCTCAGGAAAAAAAAATAATTATGTAGCTTGTGCATTGTAGAGATGTTTCATTGGAATATGTTGGCAATATTTTTTTATTTATTGTCATCTTTATTATATTGGGTCATCTAAAAAGTATCCGCGATTTTTTGTCACTAGATGGTTTTGATGGTCAACACCATCTAGTGACAAAAAACCGCGGATATTTTTTAGATGACCCAATATAATTATATACTGAGAGAAAAATGTTTTGTATTTGTAACTATAATTATATATTACTATAATTATGACTATTATTATTATAAGTAATAATCATAATATAGTAATATGTAATTTTTTTGTCTGTAAATTCAAGCTATTTTGTTGCAATTGAATGTGCAGCATTTCCGATATAAGTCTCTTATTTAATTTTCTTTCTCTGTCTAAGATTTTTATATCCTCCCATTCAAACTCATGACTGTATTCCAACCTATGTTGTGTGATCACTGATTCGTTAAATGTTATCCTATTAATGTGATTTCTGTGTTCTTTGATTCCCGTTTTTAATAACCTTAGAATTCCAACATTATCATGAGAACATTGTAAAGATCTACGACTGTATTTATGGATTCGCTGGTGATGGTTTGAAGAAAACCGAAACGTACAAATAATTCGAATAATATGATATAGACAATTATTGTACATTTATATTCTATGTAAAATTTTTTTTAATTATATAGAAATTCGCGCACCAATTTCCGCGCTCTGTATATGCTCTTATTGGCCATTATTGTATGTTAATGTATTGTATTTTTTAATTTTGAGAGCCCGATTAATATTCATATTTTTTTAATTTTATTTTCTTAGATAAGGAAACTTACTTTTGGGTTGCCCTTCTTGTATATAATACTATTATAATAAATTTATATAATATATAATATTAATAAATTTGTGGAACATAACTTTTAGGGATATTTTATATCAAACCATACACGATAGAAAATTATCATCGACATTTTTTGATACACGTATTATTTGAATGTAACTTTAGTGAACGTGATTAATGTTGAAGCAGACGGATTCGTAAGAAGTTCTCTCGATAGCAGAACGGACCTTTTTTCGCAACTGTATTTGGGATACTTGCAGTCGAGCGGCATGCTTCAATGGACGATGAGCTCATGCTGATACGACGAAATCCATGATGTAGCGATGAAACAAAGTTCAGAGAATGTCATGCAACGTTTACGCATACGGGTCACATGCACATCTCTCAAAGTTAACGGTTTTAATAGTTGGTAAAAATAAAGCAACAAAAGTAGCTTGAGAATTAAACGCACGCAATCGCATTTGTCGGCAATTCGGATTGCAACGTCGACAAGTAGAGTCGTGCAACGCGAACGTGCTGACGATTTATTGAAATGAATTTCAGCATTGGTTTCTAGGGTCGATGCACTCACCCGTTCCGCTGGTGCATTCCTCCTGGAATTGTAGCAGAATTCGAAAATCGCTATGAGCACGGCGAATGCCAAGCCGCACAATAAGACTACGAAAATTCCTCCTAGACACAAAAACATAGGACATTGATTCTCGAGCGGATAAGATATTGATGCATAATATTAAGAAAGAAAGAAATATTTTTGAACATATGAATTAAACAAGTAAATTAAAAAAATATTTAAATTACACGCTCACATAATTCGAATAATTCATCGTAGAATTTTACTGAAATAGAGATATTTAAATTTAGAAGGATATTAATTTTATTCATCGATTAAAGAGCGTTGTATCTTTTAAAAAATTTAATAATTTTTCTTAAAAATAATAAACACGAAGATAATAGAAAATTATTGCGACTATAAGAGGGAAATTCCGTGTTATGACTTTACCGAGGAAACTCATGATGCGTATAATTCAGAGTTTACGCGCTATTCTCCGAGAAAGACGCTCACCTATGTTGTCGACGCCTAGAGAGTTGGCTTTATTCTCCTTTCCCTTTTCCGTCCTCATACAGGTATCCCCGGGACTCTTCCACCATTTGTCATACAGAATCTGAATTTCGCCTTTCTCTTGCAATTCTAGAATTGCTAAAGATATCTTATCCCGCCAGGGCGAACCTGCAAAATTTTTCAGGAATCTTAAATGTTATTAAGTAGATAGGTCCCACTTAAGTAGATATCCCATAAGCAATTTACGCGATTTATTTTAATATAATAATAATTTTAATTAATAAATTAAAATTATATTTTTTATTTGCGCAATATACTACCGAGTACAAACACAGTTTCATTTTTATTTTATGGAAAATAAATCAGAGAAAATAATCTGAAAATTAAAATGAATATTTATACAAATACCAAATTAAAAAACATTTATTAATTTGTTTGTTGTTAAAAAATATCAAAATCTCTTTTTCAATTATCACTCAATAAACTATTACAAATTGAATTGTGAAAAATATGCGAAATTTTTTAATAAAAGTAGATATTGGTCAATGTAATAGTTTACCCATGGGTGTAGCAATTCCATATCCTTTGGTGTCTAATAAACCACCAATTTGCGTGAGGTTGCAGTCCCTCTGGACAATGTAATCCAGCATGGTCGACTCCATCAGAAAGGCATAATCGCCTTGAAGAACCCGCTGAATACCCTCTTCGTATGTTGGAACGAATACCGATGGCTTCTTGTTCTCCATAAACCTCCACATCTTTTTGTACGTTTCGACCATTGAGTCCTTGAAATGAAATTCGAGAAGCGCAGAAAATCGAATTTTGTTATCGTCATAATTCAATATCGTGATATTTGTCGTTGCATAAATTTCGCATATTAATTTCAAATATTGTTTTATAATTAACTGCCAACGGAAAAGTTTCTGTAAGCCAGTGTGAAAGATACGATGTGATTAAAACTCTATTCCCGCGTGAGCGGAAGCGATTATCATAATAATTGCAAAATAATTACTTTTGTATCGATTGCGTGGCTGTAATGCACGCAATCATTATCTGATTATTAACAGACTATAAATTGGACATGAACTCACATAATCGTGGAAGTGTTAATACATAGGGCTTGATTTACATACGAGTTGAACAAGTTATAGCTTAAGCCCTATTAAAACAGCATACTTTTTAAATATTTTTATTATATGATGATGTGAAAGGGAAAAAAAATATCATTTGAGTTGAATTCAAATTTACAGATTGTAAACACTACTAAAACGATAGTAATCAAAGAAACAATGGTGATCAATCTCTTGAATTAAATAACATTTTATTATTTTTATTTCCATGCACTGGAAAAACAGTGTGGTTGTATTCATTAAAATTTTGGTAAAAATAGATAAATCAGAATTTTCTGATGAATATATTATAATTGAATATATTATAATTCTAGTTGATAGAACCAGAATTCTGATTGATATGATTCAATTAGAAATTATCAGTATCGAAATATAAATTAATCTATTTCCATGGTTAGTTTTAAAATAACATCCATATTGACACATATATACTTAATAATAGTAAATAATAAACTAAATTTTTGAATTCAAAAATATATCTTTCTTGAGTCAAATTATTTTAATTAAATTAACTATTATATTAAATTAATTGAGAGACTAGAACTAGTGGCGACTTATTAGAAATGATTAAAAATTGGGTATAATTTGATATTATAAATTTAACATTGCAGGAGGAACATTGCAAGATATTATAGTACCATTATTCTACCATTTATATTTCAATTAAATAATAAAATATTAATTACCCTGAAGAAAGTCATCGTGCTTCCACTATCGAGAGTTCCGTATGTGATGTCCGTCTGACTGGCGAGATCTTCAGCATTCTCTATAGGCGTGATCATTCTTTCTACTGTAAGGAAAGCCGCTAGATTCGCGGTATATGACGAGATGATGATCAGGGTGAAGAACCACCATATGCCACCAACGATACGTGTGCTCGTAGCCTGATAAAATCATTATCAAAATTCACCGCTTCGATTCAACAATTAAGCTTTATGATTTATTGCTATTAATTTCATATTAATTTTACTGCTGAACAATGATACGTGAACAATGACGTGTATCGTAAAATTGATTGATAAGCGATTTTAATTGCCAATATTAGAATATTGCGACATCGTTTTATAGTTTGATAGCAGATCTGATAATAATACCTTCAAATGTAAAAATATTAATTCCTTATTATGCTGAAAATATATCAATACTTTTATTTTTTTGTGTTTTTTATTATAACTTTTAGGCATTCCAGGAATTAACACGTTTCATTTTGAATAGGAAATTTTTAGTATTTGAAAACTAATTCAAAAGCTAAAGTCTGCAATGAAAGCTGAAAATTTCTCGAATAGGAATGTTCGCGTTGCTTGTTGAGAAAATTACGAAGGATTATCGGAAAAGTATCGGAAAATAGGATATTTCATACAAATAATTACTTTAAATAAAGATAACGCGCGTAATTAGAATAGGAATTTAATTAAATAATAATTATCAATTTATAATATTATAAAAAGATCTGACGTTTAAAATAAGGATTTATTATTACGAGAGTTAAGTCACGAGTTTGTATTTTCTATTATACATATAGATAAAAGCGGTATAGCAAGATCTTTGAATCTGTTTATAAAGCTAATTATGATAAGACTAATATAATGTTATATAATGTAACAACCTCATATAATTTACATACATCACAAGAAAATCTGTTTCGCATAATGTATGCATTTAATTGATGCATAATGCCTATGATATTAAAACGGGAACACGTCGAACGCAAACACGAACCTTGGGATTTAGATCGCTGCCCTGTTGCATGAGAGTTCCAATGGTGAACCAGAAGCTATTCGATAGGGAGAACTGATTCTCGACGATTTCCGTCCCGGGATGACACGGATGGGGATTATTCCATTCGTAGGGGCTAAATCGCGCCACGACGAACATCGTCACTGACACTAAAACGTACGCTGCCAGAACGTACAGCCAGATCTCAATCGCTAACGGATTCATAAAGGAAAAAAGCCGTGCCTGGTGACGGGTCGGTACCTGCAAGCAATTTGAATATTTCATCTTGCTGCTTTTCACACGAAAATAAAATAAAATAAAATAAAATTCTATCTAAAATATATTAGAAAAATTGATTCTTTTATGCAGTCACACGCGGAACATTATTCTATTTTTACTTTGCTTTATTTAATGACATTGTTATCTAAGTTAACCGTTAAAATTATACGATAATATTAATAATTAAGTAATTAAAATATAATAGAATTTATCGTCGGAAATTTTCTGCTTAGTTTGTTTTACAATGTATCCGGTATTTTATTTTAACGGTCAGATGCATTTTACTTATTATTGTATCCATAAAGGAAAGAAAGAGAATATGTATGAAATATGTATTAACATTAAGCTTAATTAATTTTGCGTAATATCGGAGCGATATGTGATGATGAAGAAATTTTGCGCGAATAATTTAACAATTCTTAATTAGCAATCTTAATTAGTATTAAACATAATATCGTGAAATCGATTATTTTACTGCAATATCCAAAATTTATTTTGCCTATATTGAGAATATTATCTAATTTTCGCTCAGCTTTTATGTCATATTTTTATATTTAATTAATCTGGATATTTTACACAATGTGCACACTTTACAGACTATACCAATAATAATAGGAAAAATTTTTCACAATAATGCACTACATATTGGCAATTTATATATAAGTTGAATTATATTAAATATATTAAGTTGAATTTGTCAAATTTAATATATCGTAAATATTGCAAATTAAAAAAATACGCGAAAAAATATATAATATTACAGAATACATCAATAAAAATACAGCCAAATTTATAGCCAATTGAAGTAGTAAACTATCAGTATATTTGTATGTGTTGAAATCGATCTTTTCGATTTTTTCACAACACATCGGTAGTTAAATGCATGGTATTAAATCGTTCGTTTTGTATAGCTCTGTGCGAGTAGAATTGGTTGATGTAAAATTTAACATTGCTCTCGATAGCAAATGTTGATTCCGAGGAAAAAACAATGTAGCAAAAAGCACAGCCAGTGTTACTACAAAAAGTACTACAGTTACGACAAAAAGAAATAATAAAAGATCATTATAAAAGTACGCTTATGTAGTATACTATATATATAATAATTCAAGAACGTATAATTCAAGTCGTAATAGATCATAAATATCGAGATGGATAAATGGGATGATAAAGGATAACTTTAGGAGTAGAAATAGCTACAACATTAATTGCAATTAAACGATCGCCTTACATTAATTAGAAAGCGCTCGCGATCAACGTTGATGCAATCAGCGAAAAGAGACCGCGCCTTTTGTATTTGCCGGTAGAAAATCTCATTTGGGCAGAAATAAATTTTCAATCCGCATTAAAAGCTAAGGTATCATCGTCAACGCGGCGAGAAAGCCTTTATCGTATTAATTAATTTATAAGATAAGAGGTCCACTTATCGAGTTTTTCATGCCATTATGGTGAAAATGGAACTGTTTCAAGTAATTAATTTATCGTCTTATCATACATTACAATCAATTTTAATTGATATTTATATCGATTATTTAACTGAAGTATTTAAGTAAAGAGCTTCCAAGGATTCTGTCAAGTGTAATACGCAGTCTATAATTAATCTTGCAGTGAATCGCGATGAAAGATCATCACATCATTGCTGCTTGACTGCGTAACGGTGACTTGCTTAATTATCTTCATTAAACAGTTGGCTTGTGCCATCGGGAACTAAGACGAATAATTTCATTCAAAGTTTGAACGTTGGCATTGGAAAATATTAAAACGATATAATACAATTGACAACTATATTAATATTATTATTATTATTATTATTATTATTATTATTATTATTATTATTATTATTATTCACGTCAGTTGAAAAATAAAACTGAAAGAGTTCATATAAAAAAAAATACACAAATATTATATATTAATATATAATATTTGAACAGAAATTTAGAAGATTTCTTCTTAGGAACTCAAAAGCTAATGAACTTAAAAGCTTTATTTTATCGATTTTCCAAGAAGTACTTTCTGGACTATTAGAATATAAAGAAAGGTTAATGTACCCAAATAAAATGATTCGAAAATATCATAAATTAAAGTATAAACAGCTTAAAGACATTATTACATCTCTTCAACAACATTTACAAAGTATTAATTGTACATTATATGTATTATAATCAATAAATATTATAGTTAATACCCGATGAAGGTTTGTGGTATTCACGTTAAATTGCGTGTGCAGTAGTATTAATGAGAGTTAGTAAATGTTCACTAATTCTCACAGGTAATCGTTTAAACATAGTCTGTAATTGAATATTTTTGTATCTCAGAAATTACTATGCATATATTGCTTAAAATAAAAATTTTAAAAACCAAATAATTTTTTTATTTAATTTTTCGAAAATTCTTGCTATAATACTTTGAATCACGAATTTTGGAACACCCAATGTATGTCTCAAAAATGTTTTATTAAAGATAATTTTAAAATGTTTTTCAGAAAGTCTTGAAAATATTTTTAAAGTGTCTACCAATAAAATATTTTAACTTGACGCTTTAAAAATAACAAAAATATTTTAAATAGAAATATTTTAGAGTATGGCAAAAGTTTATTCATTTTACACAGTTTATTACCTTAAATAATATCTATTAGAAAATTGGTAAAAAATGACGCATACACTTTAGAAACTTCTGAGAAAAAAATTCCAAGTAACTTTGATAAAGTTTATCGAGTTTTTATTATAAGAAAGGATGACTAACTTTATTGATTTTTCATAGAGAAGTTATGTTACTTCTATTATTTATCGATTGCTTTAATGACATTTTAAAGTGCTGACTTTTTTACTTTATTATTGTTACAGCAGTCTGATTAGATAACAAGACTATAATTCAATATATATAGATATATCATAGAATAAAACTGCAGTAGGTCGAGGGCGAATAAAACAGGAATAAAAAAGTGAAAAAATGAACATTACCGAAAATCGGAAATGGCCGTTCCGTAAATTTCGTCAGACCAAACGTCCGATTGGGTTTTCTACAGAAAATCGAGAAATTAGAGATGAACGGAGGGAGCGACACATCGCGATCTCATCGTCAATCGTATCGTCGTCGCGAAAATTTTATTACAAAAACTCGAGAAATTAACTTCTCGATATCGTTACGTCGCTCCTTGCGCAATTATTAACTTCGGAGTAAGCGAATCCCACTCGTTATGGTATAAAGTGCAGCTGGCCGAGAGAGAAGTTAACTCCAGCATCTCGAATTATTTAGCGTGAGTCGAAACTTGAGGAGATTCCAGTACTGCCGCTCGAATCGATCGAATGAAATCTACCAGTTGGGAGAAACTCTCGGCACCAGACATTGTGGGAATAATTAAAGCTTCACGAATAATAAGGTGGAATCGAAGAGACAATAGGAATAGATATATAGATAGAGAAAAAAGAGATAACAGAGAGGGAGTGGAAAAGGGAGGTTAAAATGATGAAAAACAGCTCGTCGAACGAGTTTCGAATTAATTGGTTCTAATTCGACACGTCAGCTGATCGATGACATTGTACATTCCGATTATTAAACCATTGCGTGCCATCACTTGCGAGCGGTTCTAATTAGTCTGCTTCCCCCTTCCGCGACCTCGCAACACATGCTGCACTGTATTATAAGCGAGAACATACATACATGTGCATGTTGGTACATGCAAATGCATCATCAAGCGGTGCGATATTACAGTCATAGCACGATCTTGTAACAGAGTCGTATTAATAAAGATTAAATTTGACATAGCACGAAACTATTTTTTTTCCGGCATTTGTTTCATCTGTCGCTTTTTTAAGCCTTTTTGTTCGAGATTTTTGTCACTTTATAATTATGCAAAAAGTTATTTATTACATATTATATAATAAACTTCCGATAAAAATCTTTTACAGCGTCTTTTTGATATTTAATAAAACATAACGCTCCAGACATTGTTTTTTTTTATAAATATGTATTACATTAATGATTCAATAAAACAAAATGTTGTGACAAAATTCTTTCATCATCTTGTAGTTAATCATAAAATTATTTATATGTATTGTGTATAAACGAAAGTAAATGATATGCATCTGATTTCTATTTAGAGACCATTTAGAACGCAATGTTCGATTAGGTTGAGTTTAACCATTACAGGCAATTACACTACATATAATACGTATAGTTGATAATAATCTCTTATACGCAAATGGTATTTACACCCAATTATTAATTGGCTATTTTAGCAAAATGTGGAGGCATTATACAAATGTAATCGTTAGCAATAATCCGAACGGGCAAGTAGATAAGAACTAGTTATGGTCAGCCAGCAAAACCAGACCGAATTACCGTCGTACGGATGGCATTAACTTAGATAAAACATCTTGGTTAAAATTACCTTGTTCGCGTTTTTATCAACTTTTTTATGCGCAATTAAAAAAAGAAAAATATGAAACATGAAAATATCGATATGATTCGACGATGCAAAATTTTCGACATAACTTTGATTCTTGGGTAGGCACATTCGTATTGGCCAAATAAAAATAGTCTAACAACAACAGATGGAGTATACGACGGCAAAAAACGGCAAATAAGAATAACAGATGCGCTGCGCGGAAAAATACACGTGGGAGGAGAAAGACCAACAAAGCTGGATGCCGGAACCGCCACGGCAACAATGTGGCGCGACGTGAACGAAATAAAAATATGGGCTATCAGAATAACGCCATTTCGCGCGTGAACCGGGAGATTAGAGGGGAGGCTTATACAAGATAGCTTTAAATGCCCTGGACGAGCTGAATACAATTGCTACTTTGTAACGTGATAAATTCTCGCGGTTTTGCACATCGAAATTATTATCCGGCGAAACCGACTCTTGCTTACCTTGAACAGGATCGAGATACCCAAATTCATGAACGGCTTTGTGAAATCGATCACCCTCTCGCGCGCATAGTTGATTGTCATCGAGCCGACAGCGAGATCAGCCCTCTGCGAAATGAGAAAAGATAATTAAAAGGATATATATATTAAGAAACGAAGACACAAATAACAAAAATTTACAGATGTTTGTATACATGTCTAAAATGAAAAGACATATTTAAGATGTCATTAAAACGTCCTTTAGATATTATATCGCAAGACGTGAGTCATTAATGTGACATAATGATAATAAGTCAGTAATCAGAGATCAAATTCCATTTCTTACGATTTGAAACTTAGATTACAATAATTCATTGTTCGTCTTATCACTCTTTTGATATATTTTGACGTAACGATCTAATATGATATTTTTATTCTAGAAGTAAATTTCATAAGATTTTTGTATGACTTATGTGGATGCTTTCCATTAGATATCGTTCTACCTTGGTTATTCCAGTGAATGTCAAGAAAGATGGAATAATATCTGTATCGATTTGTGTCACTAAATGAAGAACCTTATTCTGATTTACCACTAGTATGTTATGATTGATACGAGTGATTACTGACGGCTTATTGTAGAAAGCCCATTTAAGACGTAGGTATTTAAGACGTCTTACGTCTTGATTTTGGACATGTGTGCTTTTCAGGTTACTTCTAATTTATTTCCATTATCGAATCAAGGTGCAGTGTTCGATAGCGCTGCTTTTGAAGCCAAGCTGCTCTCGAATTATCCACTTGGTCGCGTTCGACAGGTGCTCGAGATTATTTAGACACGCGCGACAATGGAATAGCTGACTCGGTAGTAGTCGACGAGGAAAACGTTGTCCTCGATTCAATGAAGCTACCTCGAGGAAAGAGCTCAATGTGCGTACTTTTGCCGCGATATCTAACTGCTTCTTCAGCGTCTGCGAAAGCACTCGCTGGCGTGCGCGCGGTGGCGCATCACGAGGCGGCAGTCTGCCGAGATTTATTTCCGGCTTGCGCTGCACACAGAAAGCGTGGATATCTGGATGGAAATACGCCCGATAGGGAAATCTCCTGTCTTTCCTTCCTGCACGTGCTCCGCGCTCTGTCTCTATGTGCTATGTTACAAATTTTCTATAAGCGTTCTGTACGCAAACGTTACAGAGAGAATTCTGTTGCGCGACGTGGGCGAAACATGATTCATGCACTTGTCAATTTTTTTATATTCGCAATGATTTATGTGGCAAGATGATACGTAATATCTATTTTACGTCTCATATATTTATTCCGGAAAGTTAGGAGATTGGATTTCAATCATAGTAGATCTTTCAATCGAATGATGGGTACTAAATGAAGGAGAGATTTGGAATCTTTTTTCTGATTAAAAAGAAGTATTTTAGCAGATTTCTTTTAAGCAGTGTAATATTCTCTAAATTCATATCTCTTTCTTTTTTCTCTCTTTATTTTTCTTTCATTTTTTTCTGTATCAGTATCTTCATTATTATTTTATTTGATTGTTTCTAAATGTAATTATTATGTTGTAACTACATGTATAACGTCTTAGCGCTTAAAAGATATCTTAAAATATTCAATTAATAATGATATTTATATGTGTTTATCCATCTCTTTCTCTCTCTCGTATTTTAATAATTTTCAGAATCTTCTTTTGTATTCTGTATTTATAGTAAATACATTAATTAAGTAAGAGAAGCGCCAATTACGGTCAAAGTTAGATGTCGGAATAATATATCTATGTTTTGTATATAATACATCTGTATATAACACAATCAAATTAAAATAATAATCTTCCCAAATTAAAAAGTAATCGGCGCGCAGTCATACATCCGAAATAAATTTATTTAAAAACTCATAAATATATTATTCCAACACATCTAACTTTAATCGTATATAAATGTCGTTTCTACTTAATTGATGTATTTATATAATCCTATTTTAATTTTAATAATAGTAAATAATTTTGTGATTGGATTATGAATGAAAAGCTATCATTATTAATTTCCAACGAAATATATTGTATAATTACAATTTCACTTTTATCTTTTCACGCAAAAACTCAATACTTTATACACGTATTATTGTGTATTACGACTGTCGATAGTTAAACCGTGAATGGGAATGGTGATACATCTGACGTACAATGGACAGCCGAAATGGTCGACATCGACGTCGCATAAAACGAGATACCGGTTCATCTCGTGAAAGATATTTCGGATTGGCGGCGTCACTAATTCGCGCGTGATTTACGTTACGCCTCGTGCGACCCATGGATGACGGTCGCAATAATTTGTTGTTGCGTGTTCTCGCGCGATGACAGCATGGCGCCATTGCGGACTCGCGATGCATCGTGCCGTCAATCGTTTATGAATGTACGAGCGATGCAGTGTATGTACAACGCATCAAACGTGTCGAAGAGAAATATGAATGTGAGAAGCTGGTTAAAGCTGCAAGCAGAGATAATGTACCAGAAAAAGGGCGATATCAATTTACATAGAATTACCGAGAGACATGAGAGTGTCGGATATTAATATGTATCCGCAATATGTTGTATGTATATCTATCTCATTTATTTAATTTAATACTTCTGTTGAAAATCACTTTTGCCGATTAATAATTTCGATGACGGCAGTGATATATTGCGAGCGAGCTTCGTTTTTCATTTCATTCATTCATTTTTGAGTCGTGTTACCTTTTCCCATGCAGCCGACAAACGATATCCCATTTATCAACTGTGTTCAGATAAAAATGAAACATCAATATATCATTCTTTTCAAGAAAATCCACGCGAGGGAAATTAATGTCTCGTGTAACATTTTACATATTTTGCGTATCAACGAATACCTACTCCAAAACTTGTTGCGTTAAATTACAAATTAGCATGATACACAAAAATTTGGTTGTAAAATATTATTTTTATTAAGAGAAATGTTTTTCTTATTATATTATATTATATTTTCAAAATAATACCACTCGCTCTCTTTCTCTCTCTCTCTTTTTCTGAAACGCAAAAGAATCTGGGTAAAAGAAAATATTGCATAATATTGTTAGATATTATATTAAAGGAATAATGGTAATCCCTTGAATTGAATAATATTTTATTATTTGTAACTTTTGTTATTTTTAATTTATACATAAACCAATCCATTTCTGTGATTAATTTGAAAGAAAACAACATCTATATTGACATATTCGCTTACTCACTTAATAAATAATAAATTAAAAAAAAATCAAATTTATTATACATTTCTCCTAATTAAATTATTTAAATAACTGAAATTTCTAAAGGTCTAATTTGATATTATGAATTTAATGTGAAAGAATTCTTGTTTGTTCATGTTATATCGTACATTAATTAAAACATTGTTAATTAAACATAGTTCTAATCATCGATTAAAATTCTTGATTGCATCGAATGTCTCGAATAGGATAGGGGTAATCTGGTTAATTATACATAAGTCGTTAAAATACGATACCGCTTCTAGGCATATTACGTGCCCTTTTTTATCATCATTTTTCCATCCTCGGTTTCGCCATTGCGCTCGTGACGACTGCAGCGAAGTGAGTATTATTAATGATCATCTGACAAAATTAATACTGCCGTCCGGATAACATAGCGCCGGTCGCTGTGTAACGTTCAGCAGTCTGCGAATCCCGACGAAAATGAGAAATTTCACGGACTCTCATATCGCGATTCTCCATAATTCCGTGAATTCCAGCCCATATGTGGCATCGTATCGTTGATCGCTATGTTTCATGTATTCAGAATCCCGAGATATTAAACCATTCATAACTGTAATTTTCCTGAAATTAGAACGTAATTATTCTGTCTGCGTAATCGATACCTTAGTCCTTGAGCCCAGCACTCTCTTAATTTAACTTACGAATATTATTTCGTTTAATTAAAACGATCATTTTACGAACATTTCGATTCAAGCACCGCGTATCTTGTTATCCGTTTGATAAAACCACGAATTTTCCTCGTTGCGTTACATTAATATAGTGTGGAATTAATTATTTCTATACAGACGCTCAATTTCCGGTAAACGCACATACACGGTATACGCAGCGTTTATACATTATTCATTCGTGATAAAAGTGCGCCCTTGTGTTCCGCAGCAACCGGACACTGAATCCAATCCAGAACTTTGGAATTTATGGCGAAAGTAGTTCTCTGGAATGTAGATATCGCTGCTAGAATACTCGGCTCATTACATCCTACTTTAGTTTTCCCAAAAACGAGTGCGTCTTTAAGAAATATACCGCGACAAAAAAATGTATGTGTTCCATGAAAAAGGACAAACGGATTTTTCTTAGTTTAGTTTTCTCTCGAAAGAAATTGTAAAATATTTATAAAATACAAAGATCAATTTATATATATTGCACCAAATTTGGCAAGAGATTACATTAGTTTTAATTTCAATAAAACTTCACTATATTGAAAGTAAAGTCTTTTCTTATGTCTCAAAAACAGCACTTGATGGAAATATTTCGATGACAGATTTGGACTCAGTATCGAAAATTATCCAGAAACAGTCTTCATATGTTCTTGTAAAATCATGTAAACTAGTGTTATCAATTGTATCTCGTTTAAAGGGAGAATACTCTTTTATTACAAAAATCTTAGGACAACTACAAATATACGAAAAAGAACGCTCAAATTCTACGTGCAAATTCTCTACTGGTGCAAATAATATATTAGACTATTGTGATCACTGAAATCTAATGCTGTGTGTATATACATATATGTATACATGATGATACACTACACGTGGATTTAACACCAGGATTACCTGTAACTCCGAGCTCTCTTTTACACGGCGCTATCTTTGCACGGTGCCTATCGGCACGAGGAATTGTGTGTGCAATTGACATTGTTATCACGGCGTTGTGCATAGTTGCCGTTGCATCTGCTACAATCGTCAGCGAAATATTGAAATTCGGTAGAATTGCGGAACAGAATTGCGCGCGTATGCGGCACTTAATCAATCGCCTGTGCGCGCGCGATGTATAATACCTTCCTCTGAAATGTAGACATAGTCGGCGGGCGACGATGCGGCAATACGCGGGCTAGTTTCACGCTTTCCTGGTAGAGACGCGGTGTCGCCCGTATATATACGAGCTCTCATCTTGCATCTGTTCGTGATTTGAATTGCAAAAGCGAGCGGCATCCAAAGCGTCTAAGCCTATGCGTTTAACGCAAGCGAAGTGCACGGCGGCGATTCGCTCGGGCCTATCGCTAGCAAAATGGCATGGCTTCCTCTATCATCGCGGCATATCACGCCGTTGTCGTTCGTAGGTAATCCTGCGTGTGCGGCCATCAATTTGCATGATTAATGCGCGCTCATATACATGAGGAGATGCGAACGGGAGAACCTTTGACCTAAACCGTAATCGACGCGATAATTCATATGATAAAAGGAGAACTGTAGGTAAAGGAGGATGTTACGTTTTGACTATTTCCGGCATTGAGAGAAAAATTTTTGATAATCGTAATTATAATTACATATTACTATAATTATTACTGCTGTTATGTTAATAATTGATAAGTGTATATATAATTTTATCAACAAATATATATAGTTGGTAATAGAAAATGAGACTCTAATTATATTATTATCATAAAAATAGTTGCAATTACTGTAAATTATAATTAAATTTTTATAAAAAATTATTTTAAATAATTTTTTGGGATAATCATATAATATAGCCATAACTCAAAAAAGATGATTTTAAAACGAAAATGACAAAAACAAACATTTGATTATGTTTCTAAGAGAATATTTTTTTTCCGCTACATTATTTGATTAATCAAGAAATTTTTGTTAAAAAGTTTTTTCATTTTTCTGAGAAAATTTGACGATATTACACATATTAATTAGATTTAACTTACTTAAGTACAATGAAGTATCGTTTATCTTAGGAAAACATCGGGAAGATGAGAAAAGTTGTGATATATTGTATCAAAGACAATAAATCTATCATTATTTATTGATAAAAAATTGTTAAGTACTTAAGATTTTAATATTATGTATAATTTGTATATTTCGGAACTTTTATTTTTGTTAAAAAACAGCCAAAACTCAATATCCTCGTTTTATGTAGTATGTTTCTATAGGATTTCTTGGGATTGGCAGGTTAATGCTTGTACGAGCGACATTACCCATATCGCTCCAGAATCACATTTCCTCTTAAACGCCGATACTTGGTCCCTATCTCTGTTGAAATTCGCTTAACTACCCTTTGTTACGTCTATCACTGACTATCAAACTGTCTCACGACTCTGAGAATCAACAACCTCCAGTATATAGTAGACCGCACAATATACGCTTCCGTAACATATAAATTATACCGTCGTATAACATATGCGCCAGTATCCTCTCCTTCTGAAAGTTCCCTTAACTACAAGAATTTTTCATGAATGTTTGTTAACAATAAATAAGGTACTCGGAAGAGATTTACATACAAAATACATGGAGCATTTTAATTATTTCAAAGAAGAAAAATCGAAAATTATTTCTAACAATCGCCATAGTTTATATAAGCGGACGATTCAATTTTCTCTGGTTTCAATAGGCTGTGTACGTCTCTGAGATAATTCGAGTGGACCTGCAGCAATGCACACGGACGCGTATCGCACACACTCACCTTATCCATCAGCTGGCGAACTATCCCGTTCCACTCGCCGGTCTCGTAATCGTAAACGCCATACTTGCCATCCGGTACGAGTTCAATCCTGTAGGTGAAGTCCACCATGTGCGCTATCTTCTTCAGCAAGTCGATGCAGAAGCCTTCGTAACGCATGTTTCCGCTGAAATTCCCCTCGCTCTTCAGCATTACATACGGCTGCTCCTACGAGGATCATAAAAAGGAGCTACCGTTTTTCGCTTCGTCTCCCTTTGTTGTAGGATTTCACCCGCGATTCTTTTCTCTCTATCTTTCTTATCTTTACGTTAGTCGCCAGTTCTCCCGCCCATTTTGTTATTCTGCATCTTTTTCACAAGATGCTACTATCCGTGCCAGAACTATCGATATGGTCAACAACAATACTCCGCGAAACGATAAAGCGTTCGCGTGTTTGCGTCATGGGAATTTTATATGGACTGGATGTAAATCTTCTGGGTAAGGGTCAGTAGAAATCAAGTTTCACAACTTCAGTCTCGATTCGAGAGGATTAGGGAAATTTTGGTGCGTCGCTTTAGCTCTTTCGGTGAGGAATACGCATTACAGATTTAATTAATGAATAATAGATGAACGCATTTTCTTATAATCGTGTTATAAAATTAGACTGACAAATGAGACTGATAAACTCATTTACTTAAGTGACGTGAATGGTAAATTGAATAAATGAAAAATATTTTATATTGTAAGAATATATACAATCTTACAAAAAAAGTTTGATTACAAAGTTTGAGTATTAAATGAGTGAGTAAATCAAATTAGTAGGGGAGATCGGAGTTCGGTAACACAGTTTTCACAATTTCGGCATTAGACTTTAAACAATTAATCAATATAATAATATGATAAAAAATCGTTTTCTACATTTTCATGCCAGGAAATACGATTCTGTACAGTATATATTTTCTTTGTAGTAAATAAAATATAAACATGCTGCATTGTAATCAGTTTTTGATAATAAAGTAAATTGATACCATGTTATGGTATAAGTTATCTTTATGATAAACTCGATAAGTTTTCCATTGTTTTTTTCGCTTTAAATATACAGAACACAATGTCAACTTGTGCCAACAAGCCACGGTAACTCCTATATTTACAGTTACTCCTATATTTAAAACAAAGGAGTATGGAGTTAGTTACATCCTATTAAATACCAACAAAATATAATTAATATTCAAAATAGCTACCTTTAGCTTTGATATAAGCTTTAAGATGTTTCGGAAAAGCATTAACTATGAGGCTGCGCCTCTTTTCACAGATAAATCCTCCCAGGCAGCTAATAGTAGCTTTTAGTTCACTGTCAATGAACATTTTTTGGTGTAAAATCTTTAAGGTATTTAATAAGATGTAACTAACACTCTATACTTTATCTTTTTTAAAAAATGTTACTACCTAGAGAGCTGAAGTTATTTGTTATCATTTTGATTCGATAAGTACATAAAACATTGTGGCCAAATTTTCTGATCCCATATATGTATAAAAATATGCACAAAGATTTAAAGATTCGGTGCATAAATATTCTGTAAGTTACATCGCAAACGTGATGCAGCGAAGTGCATACGACTAAAAATTATCCATATTTTTTCGCGAACTCTAAAATAACATTTAAGAATTTCGCAAAGTTTACGGCCATGGTAACCAAAGATTATCGGGATATCTCGTGTGATAGCGAATCGTGCATGTATCTGTAACGGTGTGGACAGCTTTAATTGGTATTTACGACGACATACCGGGCATGGCGAATGCACTTGTCCCGACGTGGACGTTCGATGGTTCTCTCGATGCTGATTACCAGCTAAATGGATTACTCTTCGATAGACTATTACGTTCAACACTCCCACGAGATGTGCTCTGTAAGCGTAACTACACGTCGTAGGCCTCGGAGACTCAGGTGCAAGAAGACCAATTAACATGCGTGATGTTATACCAACTAGACGATAGCTTGCCAAATAAATCTCGTGAGCAATGCCGTCTTAGATCGTTATTTTACTAGAAAATAACGTTCAAGATAATGTGTCATTTTTATAATTTTCTAATCATATTAAACGCATCGTCCGATCGTGACAAATTTAGTAATACGTATCTAATTTTTGATTAACAGATTTCTTTACTTCTATCACAGTTAATTTTACACAATAATTTAACAGTGAATAACTTTTCTTGTCTCTCACACATGATAAACAAGTCTACGACACGCAGCATCGCCATTAAAAAATGAGAAACAAAAAATTTTTTTATCAAGTTCGAGATGTGTAGATTCTTGCATGCAGAAATGATGAATTAAATCATCTGATAAAACGTTGATACGAATAATCGATCGAGTTAGAAGTAACGCCGGCGAACAATGCAGGAAAACGAGGACGAGAAAAATTATCCGAAGAATTCCGATAATTGCAAGCGTACGGGAGAGACGAACGTGTAACGAGGGAGAACTTTCGTTCCACCGGACAAATATTATCTTCACCACGAACGAGTGAAAATATAGACAAAAAGATGCTTTTCTCTAGATGTGAGCGTTATCGCACGGTCGTCGTATATTCAGACGTGGAGAGTTGGAGGTATCTAGTATGCGCGGGGTCTAGATTTAAATTTAAATTCAAATCGGCTTCTTGAAATGCAATAAAGTAGCTTCACTTCATGAAGCTTTCCGCCATTTTAGATGAAAACGGGGCCAGTGACTGCCGCACGGCGGAAACGCGAGAGATTTAATTAGAGGGTATGTCGAGTAGATTTGGTATTTACGAGCCGCATATGAGAATTTCGACCGGATTAACTGCATACTGCAGCCTATATAGAGAATGCATTTGGCACGCATTAATTAAGCCGCGTTGAAAAGCAGCGTTAGAAAAAAATAAAAACGAAAAAAGGGAGTGTGCTAATCCGTTGAGATTCAACATTTATATACAACACATTTTATAATGTTTTAAGCTGTTAATATTTTTATCCTCGTTATTTAATATTACTACTTTTATGACAGAGGATTCTCAAAGAAAAAAAAAACGGAAGAGACGAGGACGTACGTTTCATTTTGTATGCATTGTGTGTGTATGCATGCTGTTTGAGGTTTTATATTCGTTTGTAAAAAAATTACCATGCATATGTACGTATACATATGCATGGAAAGAGCTTGAAAAAAAATTCAAACATAAGATTTAATCCAAATAAGCTGCGCGAATACGCGCACGAAAACAAAGATGAAAAATTAGCATTGCGTAGTTAAAGGTAAAAGTCTTAGTGAAATTATTTCTTGCTAGATGAATTATATAGCAAATATTTACCATAGATTTTAACATAAAAAACATATCATGACACGGAAAAATCTTGACTTATCATACGAGTAGATTAAGAGAAGACGGATTAAACGGTCAGCGCATTTATGAATAATTACTTAATATGGCACATTCTCGTGAAAGTGTTAAAGTCCGTACGCAATCTAGAAGACAGAAATGAGATATAAAATTAATTTAAGCCAACTTAATGGAGGCTGTAAGGCCACTTTTAACTCTTCTTTGAATAATGCATGAGTCTTTTGAATAGAGCGAAAAAGTACGTGAAGCGAAAAGCCGTAAGAGCGTAAAAGATTTAAAGAGAAGAGGCAAATTTCAACGCGACCGCAGATACAAAGCGACACACGCAAATATCGATGAAATATGTAATTATTAAAGATTTCAGATGTAGTTAGAGAGGAAAATTTTCGAATTTATAAGAAATAATTGATAGTGAAGTAAGTAAGAAATTTATAAATCTTTCCACGATTTTATGTTGCTTTAGTAAGTACGTAACAGAAAACTGCTCTCCTATATATAATATGACGTACATACAGTTCCATTAAATTTGTATATTGCTTTAATAAATTTAATATTGTATGTTTTAATAAATGCCAAATTTCATCGTGATATTACAGAATTTATAAAATACTGTTAGTTCATACGAGAAGTTCCCATTTATTTTCGTGCATAACTGATATTCATCGTAAATAAATTACATTTCACATTCTATCTCCTACTTTTAATTAAGAAAAAAATCACGGTATACAAGAAACATTGATCATACGTTAATTTTTATATCTAAATAAAGAGAGCTTTTGCAATTTTTAATTATAGATAATTCTAAATTATCATGTGATATATAAATATCACATTTAATATCGGTAAACTCGAGTCGTAAATTAAATGTATAGCGTTAAGATTAAATAAAAATAAAACAAAGGAAAGATAAGCCAATAAAAGCCGATGCGAATATCGGTGTGCAATAATAACAATATATTTAATCAATTATTACTCGTAGTAAATTAAATAAAAACGCATACGTTTCGACTCTAATTTTGGAATTCTTTTCAGTGTACATAAAATATATTTAGACGACAGAAAACATAGGTTAAAATAAAATTGCAATAAATAATAAAGCATCGAAATACAAAGCAATAGCCACTGTGAAAGATTAAATAAAGCTGGATTTTGATTACAGTTCTATTTTTTGATACAACTTTCAATTTAACATAGACATGTAATTTCCATTTTATTTAATCTGTGACTGTTGTTTCGCACTTTAATACTTCGCACTTTAATACATTGTTTATTTTAATTTCATTTCGACACGTGTTAAATTAAAACGTTTTTATTTATGTAATTTACTATACAACTGACTAAATATATTGTATAATATTATTGTACATTTACTTTCGCATTGGCTCTTATTGACTTATCCTTCATTTCATTTTGATGTTTAATATCGTTTGGCATCAATAAATCAATACGGCGTCGTCTCCTTCATCTAAATAAATTTGCTTTAAAGGAGAAATTTGTATTCAAGTTATACGAGTTGTCAAATATAAATAATCAAGGAATGCTACTTCATTATTTCAAAATAGACATATATTAAATGATACATTTCATGTAAGCTATCATTTTCGTCTTTCACATTATCGAAAAATCTTTCATTTATTAGAAAAATAATATTGGAAAAAATAATTATTATTTTCAAATGAAAATTTCATGTGAAGTTATATGTCGTTACATGTATGATTATACATATAGGCTCAGTATAAATATACTAATTGAAACATGTAATTAACATTGTTAGTGCATCTCATGATTTTGCGATATTTACACTAAACAGTTTGCAATCGTTATGCTGATTGACATTTGCGAGTTGTTAAAACCGTGCAAAATTACGTACAAATCGTTGTGATTTATTTTTACAAGGACAACTTTTATTCTACAATATGATAAATATCAGAATAATTGATCATTATTAAGAGAATAAATTTAACTAGTCAAGCACAGAACTGTTGCAACTAAATGCACAAATCAAATTATAATTAAATTCAAAATATTGAATTAAAACATATGGGATAACAGAGAAGGATAGGATCATCTTATTACTTACGTTTATATTTATACAAACTAAAGTAAACTTTTATAAACAACGTTAATACATTTACATTTCTACCATTAATGCGATTACAAATTAAGCCGTAAAAACATTAGTAGAGTATAATTGAATTACAAGGGAACATCCGCAGTAATACAACCTATTAATTGGCCCAAACATATTGTCGAACCATGTAATAATAATTTGCAGTTATCGATACAACGATCAATATGAGATTACTCTAATTTGTGATATGTATGTGATTTTAGGTAACAAGATAAAACTTGCTTTGACTATTCAAAGTAAATAATCAAAGTGAATAGTCCAACAAGAGATTTTTCCAGAAACTCTAGCGATATACGTGAGCGAGTGTTCAGGATGGGATCGTGTATTAAAGGGAGATGTGAGAAATGAAACAAACAAACCAAATCATACATGTCGCATAAGCTCTCGTACGATGCCGTTCCATTCGCCGGTCTCCGGGTCTCGTGCGCCATACTTCCTGTCCGGCACCAGCTCCAATCGGTACGAGAAGCCTACCTCCCTCGCCACCGCCGCCAGAAGATCCATGCAAAAACCGTAAAATCGCGAGTTCCCGGTGTAGTTCTTTTCGTGGTGCATCATCACATACGGCGTCTCCTGCGTCCGTCGACAAGCGAATCGGGATTCATGCAAGAATAACGAAAAGCGTTTTGAGACCGCCGCAGCGTAACGCGGATTTATGACGAGACATGTTGGCGCCGACCATATCGAGGAACTTTCAACGGCTATCGCGCGTTTCTCGCTCGACTCGTTCTTCCAAAATGGGTGGTACGGCGGTATCGGAGTTGAAACAATAAAACAGATGGCATTATGCGGCAATCTACCTCGCCTTGCGTGATATCTTCCCTTTTTTTTTAAAAAGCAGAAATGATTATGAATATATTTGAATATATTCCTTTTAGCTGCGTCCAAATGTCGTATAATTTTGCAATAAAGCCGTGCGTAGATTTATATAAAGATATAAAAGAAAGAACAAAGTTATTGCGCAACAAAATACAGATTTGATGAAAACTCACCAGTATAGTAATCACAATCAGAGTTACGTTCCCAATGCTAGGCTCGAAAAAGGCCGCAGTGTCTGTAACGTTGACGCCGGCGCCGGGACGCCACTCGCCGACCTAGTTTCGTATATAATTTTATTATATACTCATTTGATATTCGCATTCTTCTAACACGCTTCTTATTTTGCTTAGAGTAAGGCCATGACGTACCTTAACAAGTGAATGTTGTTTCAGTTTCAGCAGATCCAATTTAAATTGAATTCTACGGCCTTCTTTAAATTCAATAGGTCCGGAGATTCCTTTCATCTCGACCTGCAACAAAAACCGTTGCGGATTCGCGTTCGTGAGAGTGCTCTCTTACATATGTTACATACTTGAGTTCATCAACCTTATTCCGCGCTCGATTCAGCGCGACGGTTCAGCAGATTGAACTTGAAAGAACAAACATTTTATAGAGCATGTATATGATGCATAAAATGCTCCAGTGGCAGTATTACAGTTGTCTATTCAATCCCATTTATTCAGTCCCATTTATTTCAGTTGATAAATGAAATTCGATTCAACTAGATAATCTAAAGTTTAAATGCAGCAATATAAAGATTTTAAAAGCAAGAAAGGTTAGAAAGAAGAATTACTTTATTCCGGTACTACCATAAAGTGCTTGAGATAAGACCTTTGACTGCGTTGTATTATTATAACTCTTCAGCGCCACTATGAACACATTATGATATTTTTGGCTTTTTTTTCAATGCTTTTCAATGCTTTTTCCATTGCTTAATTTTTAAGGAAACTGCGCAAAGAAACTTACGGATTTTTTCCGTGTGTTGATACATCGTCAAATGAAAAGTTTCGTGAATATTACAGTTCACTTCATCAAGACAGGAAGCAATCTGATACTGAGCTACTTCTTTTAAGGATTTATTTTCTATACACATATGTGATACAGACAGGAAAGGAGGAAGAGAAAGCTGAGGATGGCTTATAACTTTTCATTAATAAATTTACAAAAAAATTAAATGTACAAAATAATATGAACCTTTTAAATCCGTTAAATACTTTTTATAAAATCTTGATACTTCTATGTTTTATTTATTTTATTTATTTATTATTTTAGTGTATAAACACGTTTATCCTTCGATGACCTTCCATAAGCTCACACATCTTGTATTATACACACTATTTTTATTTGCGCTCTGCTTTGTCATCTCATCGCTACTACATTACCAATATAAGTTTTTTATTATAATATTTTATTTGACTACAATTGTTTCAATCAATGTAAGTTTTCAATTAATTTTATATATAGTTTATTGTAAAGTGAAATTACTATTTGAGGATGTAGTGGCTAACTTGTATCTCAGTATTATGCTAAAAAAAAAATCTAAACCGAAACGTTTATATTTAATTTCGAATAATATATTAATGTTTCTGTGTCAGTTCTCAGCTTTATTGGAAATTTTGATTTTTTAATAACAATATATAGATACATTTTCTTGATATTTTAATGTTTAGCGTTTCGATTGAAAAAAGAACTTCTTTACTATATTTTTATTTTTAAGAAAGTTATAAACAATCAAGTTAGTTGAGTATCCAAGTACATTGTTTTAATGTAACATCGAAGAGATAATAGTAAGTTAACCGAGACGAGAAGATTTTCTACAAGCTCCATATAAACTGTGAACTGCATTAAAATGCGATGCAATGGATGCGCATCGCCGGTATAAATCTCTCAATTTCGGCGCACATCAGCGCAAAGACAAAACTCGTCATACAATAGTTTGGCTAACGGCTAGCAGCCGTATTACGGGCTCAGAAATTTTCCTAGTTGCCTTAAAAATTTTCGCACTTAGAAAGTCGTTATCGTTTACGTGAGCGCGAATCTCGTAAAGTTGTTAAAGCTCCTTCTTGAAGATTTTACGCTACTCGTAGGCTATTCAGACATGAGCGGTAGGTCATATTCGCCGACTTCCGATAAAATGCTACGAAATCTGTGAGGCCATTAGGCGATATTAAGAAAGTGACAGGATATTGGCGAGGAAAAAGGATAAGGAATAGATGGAAACGTATAGTTTTAGTGGAAATCATGGAATGCAATCATGAACTTCTAAAAGAGATAGGCGTCTTCAGACGATATGATCAACGTTCGCCAACATTAGCGTGAATATCATACATATACATAACATACATAATTTGACAATGTACGATGTTCAAGTATGATAAGTTAATGTTATTAAAAGTTTTGATATCTTAGCAAACAGCTTGAGCGTCCTACATAATTATTTTGTGTTTAAGTTTTTAGATTCTTCAGCAAAATTATTTCTATGTATGTAATAATTATCGTTAAAAATAAAGTATAATTTTCGCAAAATAAGGAACATTATTGTTTGCTGATGAATTAATCTAAAAAGTTGGTCGATTTTTATAATATTTCATATATTTAACGATGGTTTAGACTGTGTATATAAATGTTTTCCGACAGCCAATAAAGACCTGCACTTCAAAAATCGAATATTTATCATATAGTACAATATTTTAAAAATCTTTATTGTCATACCTTTCTGTGGAATAACATTTTTGTTACAAAACCGAGGAAGCACAATTTTTTTATAGCAATGCACTTAAATGATGGAACATCCTTTTATATTTTTATTTTTTTATACGTTCGATATAACCTATACGTTTGTTATGAACCGCAAAAAATTAAAATACAAGAGTACTCGGACTGTAAAAAGAAAAAAATTGGAAAATGGCTACGTAAAGAAATATACGCACACGGCTTAATAATGTTGCAAATATTACTTTCTTTATGATCCAATTTTTCATCATTAATACAGTTTGTATTAGATTTTCAAATATTAAAAACTGTACAGAGATTTTATTGATGTTCTTAGGATTATATACTATGCACAGTAGGATGCAACTGGCAATAAAATTCAAAAAACAAATAATGCCGGATAAAAGAAATGTATTTCAGCTTATTCTCGCGGCTGTAAAAATTGTCGATTCACCTTTTCCGACTTACGAGTAAAATCGCAGCAAAATAAAACAAAAATACATTTAATCTTTATAACACTGAATTCTTCGTAACACTATTGATAAAAAATATGGGATGCTTGAATAAATAATATTTGTAAAAATGATAATACGGAAGTAAAAGAGCGGAGAATTTTTTGATAACGTTTCATTTCTGCTAGGTAATGCAAGAATAGAATGAGTAGAAAAACGGAAAATGAAATAGAGCAGAGCAAACTTAAACCTAAAGTTTGATTACTTCATTAAGCAGAAACTTTCATCAAGAGAAATTTCTCATTTCTATTGCCACACAATGCTCCCATGTTTTTTTTTAACAAGAAGGCAAGAAATAATTATAGCATAATATTCGTCTTCCTTTTAAAACAAAACCAAAATAATGTTCTTCTAAAATGTGCCCTAGGTTAACTTAAAAGTTACGTGAGGCATAATTAATACTCCAACATACTAAACTGTATATACATCGCACCACATTTATCTTGGCCACATTCTTTTGCATTAGTTTTATATTTTCCACGAATGCAGCCGAGTTGACTGTCCACCAGATTTTTCGTCAGCGCGGAACCATAAAGTGTGAAATTAACGTATGAAAAGCGACATTGTACTAAATTAGCAACATCGCATGTTTTAAATATATTACACCAGTGCCCTCATAAAATATTCATAACATGTAAATTATGCTATTGCATAAATGAATGTAAATGTAAAATGTTATGACAGTTCGCAAACCGCGACTACTAAATACCGCTTCACGCGCATTTAAACATGCTTCATAATAAATTAATAAAACAGATTTAATAAATACTGTCATCATATTTCTCTATATACATATACGGTAAATTTTCATATTTTATCGAGAATAATTGTTTCGGACAAATAGAAAGATTTGACTGTTGCTAAATTTGAAATTGTTAAATTTGAATTTGTATATGCACTTGTAGATAGTATTACAAAGCTGTTCTTTCTTTAATTGACTTAAGATTTTAATTCTTTTTGCTAATAAAATAAATTGCACCTTGTTGGGAGAAAATCTGAAATCTTAGATGATTTAAAAATAAAGAAAATATAAAATTCGTACGATCATACATATTGCCTAATAAAAATAAATATAAAGTCGATTTGGAAGTTACATATATTTTAAAGTTATATGATGGTTTAATTTATTTTACCAATTTAATTTGTCGTCTACTGATGGATGTTTATTAAATATTAAATGACAAATGTGATTTTTTGAAGACGGTTAGGCTTTCATCTATTCACATAACGTCTCATTATTTTAATAAAGTAGCGTGTCATAAAATCCTCGCCCAACAGCTTTAATTCCCTTTGTTACGCCGATCAAAATTCAGGTAGGCCGCGAGGACAGCCGGAATGAACGATCGGTAAATTTAGCGCGGTATCTCCTGTAGCCGCTATCCGGCAGTCATTCCTGCGGCAAGTCTAATTAAAGCCAAAGCGGAAGTTATCACGGATTGTCGAGCGTGACTCAAATCCGAAAGTGCTTTCCTTCCGCGGCGAGGAAGTGTCGCGGAGCAACTGCGCCGACGATTGCTCGTCGGAGCATCGGGATAATTATAAATTGTCATTACGGGAGACACTCCTTTTGTCCGCGAGAAAATCTCCTTTCATGGACGTGGTGCAACGACGAAGACTTTTATCATTGTGCGCTCTTCGCGAGTCTTGCATCGTGCCGCATATATCTTGGCCACGCGAGCGGAATATGAGAAGTCGTCTTAAAAGCGAAACGCGTCGCACCGGCACGAATCTCGTAGCACATTTTAGTCTCATATATAGAACACGTGATGGCACGACCGGCAAACAGATCTCATATCAAGCAGCAAAAACGGAAACGCTATATTCAGTGAAATCAGAACGTCAGGAAAAGGAATTTTAGTGTATCTTAGAAATTCTATTCGGACGATAATAATAAATTATACCAAGATGTTTGTTTCCTTTTAAGATACGTGCAAACCGCATAATTGACATTTAATTAAACGAACAAGCTCGTAAGTGTAATTAATTATTGTATGTCCCGATATACCGATTCCTTTATAATGCGATTCATTGAACAATAGTTGTAGATTCGCACGAATGGTCGAAACAATCCCATTAGTAAATTATTCGCGCCTGAACTTTGTTACTACAATGAAGTTATTGTCGTACAAGCGGAATGTTGTGCGGTACATTTTCGAAGTAATCAGTAACCATAGGTTACGCAATATGTAACCATTGCTTTACATATTCATCTATATGTGCAACTCTAATTGTCAATACTGTACTTAACTTTGCTTGATTAATGCATTTACTTTTGCAATGAAAATGGATTAAATTCTCCCGTACCCAAAAATAAAGTTTAGAGAGAAAGCTTACTCTCGTAAATCGCGACAAGAATAAGAAGTAGCAAGAAAAAGAAATAACAGTATAGAAAAGAGCGAACTTGGCTGGACCGGCAGTTAGTAAACATTCTCTCTCTCTCTCTCTCTCTCTCTCTCTCTCTCTCTCTCTCTATATATATATATATATATATATATATATGAATAAGAGAGAAAGCGATATATATATGTGTATATGCACACACATACACATACACACACGCGCGCGCGCATATATATATATATATATATTTATGTGTGTGTGTGTGTGTAATTTAACACTTTTCCTCGATGTCACGACGACAGGTTGAGCTTTCTCGTTGGATCCGTAAAAAGTCATGACCCTGCAGAGAATCGTTTATTTTTCTTTCGCGCGAGGAGATTTTTTTTCTTCTATTTGAAGGTCGAAGTACGAAATATCACGTGATAATACAAGGTAGAACATTTTTAATTAATAAAAATTTAATGTATGACGTTATTTATTTGTCTTGTTTGTACGTGAAATGAAAAGGAATATTTATCTCGAAAAAAGAGATGAAAATTGCACGAAGATATACAGAAAGTAGCAAGTAAGCAAGTATTCATCTAGTAAGAAAAGTTGAAAATTCTCCGGACCTAAAGGCAAAGATCTGGGCGAGAAAAATCATCGTATTGCTAAATTTAGACACTTATACTTCAATGATGTACATACCAAGGTAACTCTCTCTCTCTCTCTCTCTCTCTCTCTCTCTCTCTCTCTCTCTCTCTCTCTCTCTCTCTCTCTCTCTCTCTCTCTCTCTCTCTCTCGTTCTTTTTTCTCTCTCTTTTGCCAAACTTCGTTTTACAGATGAAGTGCATATTTGCAGTTGCGAAAAGTTCCAGATGAAAAGCTTCGCTAATTGTAAGATGCATGCGATCTTGCAAAATCAGGAAAATTTCAAGAAATGTACAGAACTGAAAGTAATTTGTTCTATACGTTTCATGTTATCTATAATATATTATATTATTATTATCTATTATTATTACTACTATTTATTATTATTATTTATTTTAAAAAGATATTCAGAATTACGAGTTTTAATTAAGGTGTTAATTATATTACTTTGACAGAGGGATACAACTATTTTCTTTAATAATTTATTTCGCATCATATAAAACTATTAAATTGTATATTTAATATATTTAATAATTATTAAATGTAATACACATATAATTTAATAATATTTCAGTATTTTACTATATATATATATATATATATATATATATATATATATATACACACACACATATTTATAATTATATATAAAATTCAATTTGACTGTTATCCAGTTAATAAACATTATTGGAAACTGAGCCAATTACGACTTCTCGTTTTCAATATGTTTTTTAAAATGTTCAACGATTAAATTCCGTGTGACGGAACATTTGGAACAAATTATTCGATATGTACATGGCGTATGATTTTCGTATATTCAATGCTCGAATTTCGATATAGCCATAATGTCCCGGATATACGATTATGCATTGCACACTCCGGAAAATTCGTAATTTATTGAATAATTCTCAGTACCGTTATATTGAGTGCAATCGAATAAAGCCAAAATTTCGATAACAAAGATTTATGTTACTTTAAAAAGCAATGGTTTGTGATACCAAATAATACGTTACATTGGAAAATAATTGCTGCGATGAGAATCTCTCTCGACACTTTGAAATACTTGATTTCACGAATTCGAATCATTCAAATAACCCTAGAGTGAAGCGGCTCAAGAGAGTTGCAAACGCTCGTTGATCTTGTAAGGATTACTTTCAATCTCCTTGAGCGATTTAAGATTCCCGGCAGATCCATTTGAAAATTAAATAAGATCGATGGGATAGCAGACACGATAGAATTGTCTCGCAGACAAGGTAGGAATCAATCGAACTTGGCTGTATAAAATTGAACGCTTATAAAAAACGAATAAAAATGGAAAGTTAATTGTTTCATCTCTAAAGGTGAATTTTTTGTTACATAATCAAAAAGCCAAAACTTTTTCTACAATATTTACAAACAGAATTAAAAATCTAATAGCTCTTTCTATCACAGTAATAACAGAATATTTGAAATATATTTTCACATATTGACGTTGGGAAAATAGAAACCATACAAACAATCAAAATAGAGTCATTTTTAACGGTATCAATATTTAGTCGCACACATGAATATCAATCTAAGAGAAAAAGCTCCAATACAGTAAATAAATTCTGTTGCATATATCGATTTTGCAAACAGTGAAATATTGACGCGTAGGCTTTAGTTCCGTTATGGGTTTCTCTATATTTTCAATTTTCAATCCCTGTCCAATAACTATTTTATGTACACATGGTGTCTTTTGTTCAATACACAAATATGTAATTTTATTAGTAACAAGTATTAGAATTTTTTAAATTAAATCTGCACTGCTTTTACTAATATAAGATCTTCATTCACAAATTTTACGTTTTTTTCCTGCGAATAAGGATGGATTAATTAAAATGTCGTTCGGTGTCAGCTTATTCTAGCGAGCGCACGGCGGTTCTTACGGAATTGAAAATGGAACTAGGGATAACAAAGTACGGCCGTAAATTAATGGACCCGTCTCTGCCCCAGTTAAAGCTACGAACTTGGACCAAGTCGTGAAACAACGGAGGACAACTTTCAATGTTCCTGACGGGAATGGCCGTCGGGATGCAGGAAGGCCGTAAACGACCTTTAAAAAACATTACGGTCGTATGAAAGACCACGGCTGAATTAAACGGTAAACCGCCTGAACGTGAACACCTAATTACCGCAGCATCCTTAATCACGCTTTTTTTAGAGGTAGAAGTAAGTTTGCGGTGCGCTACGTATGTCGCCGGTATTTCTCGCCGGCGCAAAAACGGAGATGATACGCGGCTGAAATTGATATCACATTGCGATATTACAGAGATTTACGTATAATTTTCATTCATAGTATTCGTAATTTAATTAAGGTCAACGCATTTCATTAACCAAAAGGTGAACTTGAAGCATTGACTACTTCAGAGTCTCCAAAGTGGGTTAGGTAATTTATCACGCAGTTCTACCATGTCATAAATTTTGACGCAAGCAATTCCGTATTCAACAGGTTGTAAGGCAACTATATAGACGCGTACGTGGTATATCATTATAGTTTAGACGTTAGTCACGCGATATTAGGCACCGATTTGCCTTCAGCCTATAATTCAGGGAGTATAATCGAAAAGTTAATGGCTGTATTCGGTAGAACGAGCCTTTAAATCATACAATAAATTATTTAACAACGTCCTTCCTGTTCTTCCTGAATACATCTGCCAGAACACGTTTTTGCTTCTCTTCGTGCAATGGACGACGGTCTCGCGTTGGTGTTAAGCGTATAAACTGCAGGAGCGCGGCTTATCTGCGAACGTTTAATTAGGGGAAAAGTCAGCGGGTCTTCGCCACGGTGTAATCTTGTCTTCGTGCTTTCAGTCTTCTCGTGCTTCTGTGATTAATCAAGCGCTTCCCACAGCGACTCCTCCTCCACGGCGATGTCTCGTTGTGTTTCCGGTTGTGATAAAAAACGAGGAAGCTCGTTTGCTGTTGTGCACTTTACTATTATATAATTCTTCGTGCTCGCTTGCTCGCTCCCAAAGTAAATATCCTAATTACATCCCTAATTTCTTGAATGACGGTGTTTGCGCGGAGAAACTGTTATTGGCGAATGTCAGTCTCGCGAACGTGATCTCCAGTGAGAAATTACCGTAGTGTCAATTCCATTGGCAGTATAATTAACGTCTAGACAGGACGTTGATTGGCGGGATGTCGATACTGTAGTGGCTTGTAGATGATACATCGCGAAATCATCATTGTTAAATAGTTGCTTTAATCATGTTGGATAATTAGACAATACTAATATTCATATAATTTCATATCATATTATGATATTATCCGTATCTATCAGAAATTTTTTAAATTTAACTATTCGAAGTAGTTTCAGAATCCTTCAGATGCGTCCTCCTTTCGTTCCCGATAATTTAATGTCCATATCTTCGCAGGATTTGGAAGATTATTGCTAATGGAAACGACTCGGTCGGAAGCATTTCCCATTCGCGCGACACCATATCTCGCGCGCGAGCTTTGCTACAGCAATTATTTCTCGTTCGGTTCAATTAAGCCACTCGGTTGGAAGCATAATGCCGTTCCGGCAAGGATTTAGCAGAATGCTGAAATGCCCTATTAGAGAGCAGAAACTAACTCGGTTATACTGCGCGGCAATTCTGAGCTTCGCCCTGGGACATTTCTCGCTGCCAAGGTACGACCGTCCACATTCGAAGGAACAAATCCTTGATAATATTATTCGTGGAAACGTTTGTACGAACTAGAAATATTTTTTTGAGATCGACTTTCGAATTCTCATTCACGCACCTTGCAATCAATAACGTTGCTTACTTGGAAAACGTGAACTTGCAGTTATTAATTGTAATTTTTAAAGTATGTTGTGACAAAATTAAAATGGTCTGTCATTAACATTAGTTAAGTAGTTAAAAAATTAAGAAATATGTGTCATAATCGGAGAACTGTGATTTTAATAAGAAAATGTATAAAATTTCCATCGCAGATATGTAAATTTGTTTTCATTTTAATATACAAGTAATTCATTTTAACTTCAATTTAATTTAATTTTTTTAAGTAATGAGTAAATGTTCATTTCTTTGAATTTGTTCTCGCAAAAGAATATCATGTATAATTGTATATCATTGTTAAAAACGATATTTAATTTTTTACTGATCAGACTTTAAAAATATAATGAAGTTTTTTTATTGTGAATCTTAGATAAATTTATAAATCTGAAAAAAAAGTAAATAAAATCTAACTATTATAATAATAAAAATTACAATCTAATTTTTGTGATAATAAAAACTTATTACAATACAAATCTAAAGCTTTCAATGTGAGAATTTGTGATATTAATACTCCAGTTCGATGTATAATTGCGCTTCAAAACTAAAAACAATTTTGACGTGCAGATTGTAGAATAGGATATGTATATAAATTCACACCGAAATATTATTTAATTATTAAGACTCAGCTCAGACCAATAAGATCGTCATTATTTAGTTAAATAAGAATTTTTTCAAGTTCAGATTTTTGTACAGTTCAAATTAATCTAAAAATCTAAAATTCGAAAGATGAAAATTTCACCTTTTCGACGAAGATTTAAATATACTTTTTAACAATAAAATATAATTAAACACGTCACATACATCTCTTGCGAGTAGAACAAAGAAGTATTTGCTTATTACATGAAAAAATAAAATTTGATTAAAATTAAAATAAATTATATTAAAATAAAAATGATTTACATATTGCGATGAAAATTTTGTACATTCTTTTACCTATTAAACTCAATCTTGATTATGTCATATCTTTCTTCTCGACAATCGCCAATATATATCAATATTTTTCAGAGGCTAACGTATTGGATCATACGTATATACGTTATAAAAACTCGTTTCAGCTGTCGGGAATGTCGTAAAGTACAGAAACAGCGTTAGCGGATGTCGCCGAGTCAACAGAAAAAATCTATTAAGGAACGTCACGCAAAAAGGCAATTTTATCGTTTTGCGCGTGATACATCCGCTATAGATTCTGATATGCCGGCAGGATTTGACGGCGATGTCGTTCGTGTACGCGCGAGTTGTCCTGGAATTGAATATCGACTATTGTACGCGCTGGGTATTGTTAATAACAGCAAGTGATCGAGCAATGGGAAAACCCTGGCGCACCTCCAAATATTATCTAACTAAAACGCCAGCTGTCATTAGCATTGCAAAGCGAGTGCAAAAGTCATAAATACGTGTAAAAACATCATTCTTAATATGTAGAAGTCTAGCTCGTATGCAAAACATCAATAGTATAAATTGGCCATCTTCTATATTAACTGAAAAAGAATCAAGAAGTACAAAATGTTAATTCTTGCATATGAGCTAGACTTCTATATGCTTATTCTTAATTATTTGAATCGTGTGAATGAATTGTAATCTAAAAAATTTTTAATATCTATACTTACATGTTTCTTTGATCAATTTACGTACATAATTTTTTACGAATCTTAAAGAAAAAAAAAAGAATTTTGAAAGAAATTATTTCGCGTTGTGAAAAAAAATAAATAAATCCTGCTCTCGACGACGCAAACACGTAAAATAATGTTCGCGCTCACGTTAATTACATTTATGGCGTTCTTAGCGAGGTAGAACGACGACACTGGAAAATCCGTGTAAATCGTTAACACAAAGGTGTATTGTTTCACTACGTTATTATAGCTGGACTCTACGTCTTTTCATTCTTTTAGAAGTTAATATCCGTGAATGACACTCGGTGAAATAAACTCAGTACATAACGATTAAATAATGTATGGTCTCGAGACGAGTGCGTTCAACATACAAAGTACTAAGTAACCGAGCGCGTTACAGCGTAGGTAATCTCTTCAGACCGCTCGACAAGCGCTTTTATGAGCGATATTAATCGCGTTATACCGCCTATTACGCACGAGCAAGTAGAATGAGAGCAATTTGACCCGACGGTATCCGCGTTCCAACAAATCCGGCACGTTGGGGTGCGTCCGAGCGAGCACTATCTAAATCCTGGAGGATTTAAGAGCCGTCACAGACCGGCTTAGGGCAATGGCGCGAAGAATGGATATTCTAATCACTTAAGGAAGATCACTGCTTCTAAATTCACGTGCAAGTAATTGTGCCGTCAACGCGGCTTCCTTGTCTCGCGAGACATTGACACTTTGATGAATACAAAAACCATTAATTTACTATTTCATTCGTTTCCGCTATAGAACGAAATAATTTTAAAAATTTTTAACGTAATATTAATAATAAAATCATATACATTGCTTAAAAGCCAATAAGTAATTCTATTGTTTGCTCAGATAAAGAATCTTTACAAATAAAGATCTAATATATGTGTAAGTACTTAATATACTATCTAGTATTTGAAACGTCGTAATTCTTAACTTGATTATAACAAGAATTTTATTAACTTATAATATAAATTAAAAAAGAGAATGACAAAAATTTATAAAATTAATGTTATAAACTTTTAGCAGCCACTGTATATCAAATATTTGAGACTCTTAACGGTCGGAATAAGCTTATAAGTTCACCCAAAAAATTCGATAAATCTTTATCGTTTATAAAAAAACTTACATTTTTTTCTACTAATCAATAAAAATTCCTTACTAAAAGAATTGATATATCCAATTATTTGCAAGCGAGGTATGCAGATTCTGAAATTTCTGAGCGAATAAAACTGGAAACTAGAAAAATCATAGAGAGAAAGAAGACAAGTAATCAATAGGAGTAAATAAAAAGAGGAAAAAAAGAAGACAACAAGAGAGTGAGATTGCGATAGATAACAGTGAAGCATAACGGAGGACAATTTCGGTAAGCGGTCATCCAAAACATTGCACAAGCTCGTGAATGTTTTGGGGAAGATGGAGGAGGTTGATATGACGTGGAACACGAGATATAGCAAAAGAACGACCTCATTTTAACATACGCTGAAATCGATAACCGCAATAATATACGCTTCTCTCACATCGGATGTTCTATGCATTCCACATTTTGTTTTCATTAAAACTATGGACTCTATGTGGTTAAACAAGTGTGCGCATAGAGAAATGTGGAATATTAGGAGACAGATAAAACGGACATGGTTATTGCTATTACCGAAAATTACTCGTCAATTGCTTGGTAATTCGGCGATGGTATAATAATAGTTGGAATCAATTGTGCGCACAATAAATTCCATTTACTCGATAATGGCTGCTTTGTCATGTTTGCATTAACTAGAATTACAAATTCAGTCATAACAGAACACAATTTTTAAAAACCCAATACTCTATTTAGATGAAAAATGTAGTTTTTACCTTCTAAATAAATCCTTTTAAATTTTCACATCATTGCGAAATGTGTGTGTATTTTCTCTTTGTTCAGATTAAAAACTAATCCGATTTAAAAAAACTGATACTAAAAATCAGATATGATATCTGATTGCAGATAAATGGAAAATATTATGAGAAAATAATATATATAGGGGAACATCAATGTTTTCAAAAGAAAAACTTTTTTACATATACTAGATATTTGCTAATTAGCAAATATCTTTGTATGAAGCTAAATTAATTTTTGTTTTCCAAATTTACATATTTTTTCTCTCATAATCGATAATCGATTCTTTTAACAATTATTTTCTTCGTTTTCGGAAAAAACGATCTATAGGTACAGTTTATAAATTTGTTATAATATTTTTTAATGTAGATGATTTTTTTAATCAAATGATATTTTGCTAAAATAGTGATAATAATAATTACCATAAATATAAAGTATATTCTAATTGTAAGTTTAACAATGAAAATTGAATTAAGTAATAAATTTTAAACGATTCAAATATCGTTTTTACCAGAGAATTGGCAAAGACAAGGATTACGATGAAACTAGCACAAGAGGATGATGGATCAGTACGACTGTCGGATTTGTTATTTGTACAAACGCATTTCGCTTGTTCCCAATTATATACGATGAAACCATATGTTGAAATGTACTATGTGATACACTATTTGTATTGTCAAAGCAAGATATCTAAAAAAAATATCGGATTACAGGTCCATGATTAATGGAACAGATATCTATGTATCAAATTACTCTGTTATATAAATATAATCTATATACAATATAAATATAATCTAACGACAATATAAATCTTTTTAAATAAATTTATACAAAATATATGAAAATATATGAATATATCAACTAATACTAATATAACACGGAATTGGTTTAATATTTTGGAGATTCGTATAACAAGATAAGGTAAAAAGCAGATTTTTGCGTAGATAGAAAAAATACATGGTACAAGAAAAATTTTTTGCGAATGTAGAAATACTATTGCATGGTGGGTTGTGAAGGCAATTTCAAGGTAAAATCGTAGTTATAGAGATGCGAGCGATATACATATATGGAGAAAGATAATAAAAGGCCGACCAACGTGCAATTGTAACGCGCGTCAGACTGGTTCTGCCGCCATGAACGAATTTTCTGTCCACTGGATCGTAAAGGTACGAACGTTACGAGCGCGGAGAATTTCGTTTTCATCGTATGCTGCATTAATTAGTTGTAGAAAATGGTGGCAGTCGGCTGCGTTTTGTGACATCGTTACAGAGAATTTAAGAGAAAATTGAAAATACAATGTGCTTTTCGAAAATATAAAAATAGATGTCTGTATAAAAATTTTCATATAAATTTGTCATAAAAGATAAAAAGATTTTTATTATAAAAGTTTTTGTACTATTTAATATTGTATTTTAGTACTTAAGATTACATTTAATATTTCAAATATAAAATACTACAATACACGACTATATTATTTAGACTGCTATTATTTTAAATTCTATGTTCTTTACCTACATTTATTAATTTCTTTATTAAATAATAAAAAAATTTTCGCATAATCATTTTTACATTCTCTATATTATCATATGTTTCATTCATTATAAATGCTTTATTATTTACTATAGAATATAGCACATATAATTCTCTGTTGAGATCAGAGTGCGACGTATATTGGCATATTCGCAAATAAACAACAGGATTGTGGGATATTACAAAATTTACGCTGATTTATCGACGATCGCAATCCCATTTTCGCCATAAAGCGAATATTTATTTATATTAGGAAATTCGTGCAAACAGCGGTCCGTATAATACTTTTACCGCAAACGTATTGCGCGGATATGTTCCTATTCGTTTTCTGTGTCGATTCGATCGTATTAGCAAAGTGAAGATAAAGCAGCGCGAATTACGAGTACCACGAGAAACGTATACTTATAATTCAACACAATTTTCGCAGTATAATTTATACTGTTGATATGATACTTTTGAAAAGTTATAGATTATTTTAAAAATTAAATATGATTTTAATTCGACTTAAAATTAAATATACATAGTTTTTTAATTAATACAAAATTCTGAAAAAACAATGCTGCAATTTAGTAAAATTAATTATTAATTTTATTTAAATTTATTATATAAAAAAAGTATTGAAGTGATAATACTCTGTAATTTTTATTTCTATTTTCTAACATAATATTTATTGTAACAAATATTTATATTTTTATATCAAATACCATTTCATTTCAATATTAATCCTCATCTTAAAATTTATTTTTTCTCCCAACAAAGTATTTTAATTAAATTTTATACTAAAAATTTCTTTCCATTTTTTTACTTTGCTTTTAGGTTGAGAACTTTTGTTTCTTAAACTTTATGTGACGCTATGAAACCTCCACTGAAATATCTTGCCTTTTGTGTGACATACATCCAATTTACTTGATACAAATATAAAGAGACATAGTGCCGTCATGTCACACTAAAAACTGTGACTTTATATTCTATTTAAGATAAAAGAATCACATATTTCTAGGAGCGTGACTTTCATTACTATAATTTTACAAGATATATAAATCATGTCTAATTTTATGAATCGCAAATCGTAAATAATTTTTCAAAAATGAGTTTGTGTGTAAAATCGAGATACAAGAACTAGATAAAATAATAATTGTCGAATCAACTCGATTAAAGAAGAAAAATTATGTGAACTAAATTTCAAGGAATCAAATGGATAAGAAAACTATGCTCTTCAATTAATTTCAAGTGGACTTTATATTGATAAAGTTTTTAAGATTAAAGAAGAGAGAAAAGAAAATTATATAATGTAAGCAATTTAAAAAGTTGCAATAAATAAGTTTCTTTGATAAAGAAAGATCTACTTCAGATTGATTTGACTGTATCATTAAAAGAATATCGTTGATTTTGCAACATTATTACATATTTGAATAAATCCATAAATTTCTCACTAAGTAAAATACACAAAAAGAATCTTGAGAGTTTACGAAAATTTAGGTCACATTGCTTGGCACCTTAACAATCCGACCAGTGTCGCGCGCAATATTCATTTACCTTATTTATTAAAAATTTGGCGAGCAGACGGATTTTAATCTGACGACCCACTTTACGTTTGCCCTTGCTGTTGAGACACTACCGGGCTAAATCGGGGTATGAAAGTAGAATAATGCCAATGAAATAAACAAGAGTATAACGTGCGTGCCAAAAACCACACAAATGCAACAAAGATCCTTGAAAGGCACAAGAGCAGACAATGCGAAATAGCTAATTCAGCAATAAAAACTCTCGGAAGACCGCCAAATAGTTTCACGACGCTGTCATATTTGCGATAAAGAGGAGAAAAAAGGGTGACATTATACGTAAATACGAAGGTTAAGCACGTTCCACTTTTGAACATTTAAAATCGTGTAATAAACAGAAATGATATTAGCAATAATAAGTTTCATTTCTGACGTGACATTTCAATTTCTCAAAATTTGAGTAAACGTATTTTTTACGATGTTTTTGCAAGCAATTAACAACTTCAAATATTTTTGAAAATATCTATAAAAAAAAATTCGTCAAAAAGTATCTAATTAAAGTGTAAAAGAGTTTCTCTCATAATTAATAAAATATTAAATATTTCTAGTATATCGATAAAAAATTCCAATGTTTAAGAGCCAGGATTAGGATGTGGCGAATGAAGAACTTATCTTATGTAAAAAATTTAAAGAGACGTAAAAATAATATCTAAAATAATGATGAATGAAAAAGGCTAAAAGAAATCAGCGCGGTAATTGGAACGCAATAATAAATTTTTAAAATCAATTTAATATTTCATGTATTTAGTAGAGGAGAAGGTATATTTATGGCACTCCAGTTACATTTTACACAATAACTTTGTTAATAATAAATATTTAAGTTTAAAATTTAACAATTACATTCGTTAAAATGTTATTGAATCGATTCTGGACTCAAAATTATGAAATATTTATTGCTTAAGACACTCTTAATAAAAACATGGCGACATTGCGTAATGATTAGAAGAAAAACATGAATAGTAACGCAGCCTTCCATAAAAATAGCCTTAAAAAATTAATTTTGTTTAGAAAATATTTGCAAAATTAACAAAAAAGTAAAACATTTAAAAATGTATGCAAATAAATATATATTCACATAACTTCTGCATATAAACTGCTCAGTACTAAAAATCTCAATACTAAAAAATAGCACGTAATAAAAACTATAGATTAATAGTAGAGCTACAATCGATTATCAAATAATTATATTTTAATATAAAAATCTCAAAAAAGAGGTCGTGAGTAATACCCATAGAAGGCCACATTAGCAAAATGCCACGATATTGTTTAAATTTGCATAACTCAAAAAATATGCAGTTAAATAAAATGTTAAATAGCAAACAACACAAATATATACATTCATGAAATACACTCAAGTTTAAGAAAAATGAAGAAGTAGGTGTAATTAAATGCTAAAATGTACCTCAGAAAATTTCCTTTCAAAATACTTGAAATTAAAAATGCATTATAATAAGTGCTGGTTATTGAATAATGGTATATTAGCATCATGGTATAACAGCGAGTTATTGAATAAATAATTTTATAAGTAATTATAAAGATAAGTTACATAACAGTGGAGATATTAAGAGAGATCATAATATATACATTGGCCATAATATTATCTTCTCTTTTATTTAAACAAATATTTGGATATACGTTTCAGTTTATTTTGAGAAAGAGAGAGGGGGAAGGAGAGAGGGGGAAGGAGAGAGGGCAACCATCTTCAATATATATTATACTATCTTCAGTATATATTATCGTATAATTATTAGAGAATGATGCTCGTTTATCTATTGTTACTTGTATTGCATTCTGCTATATATCGCAGGAGCAAGTACAAATATCGCAAATAACATCGCATTTATGTGCAGCTGATTGTTGTATACCGCACGTACGAGGCATATCGCGAATCAGATGATATTTATTGGTCTCTTCATCATAAGATGGATATGTATTCCAATGCTGGGCGCGGCGTCATTAATTCACTTTCGACATATTCGGTGTCATAATCTAAACTGCGTCGGCACGTCGGACTGGACGTGCAGGAATTCCAGCATCGGCAGGAAACGATGGCACAAATATCCCCAAGTTGATTAGAGCCCTTCGACTGATATTGGAATCTCTATGGCGCTATTTAATTAATGATCGCACGCGGGTATAATCGGCGCGTTCGATCGAGAGCGAGAGGAGGGAAATCGGAAGGACGAGATATTATGGACAGGAGCTTTAACCCTCAGATCCTTTCTCTGCTAAGGACGGTTAAAGTCGACGACTAGTAGCTAAAGGGAAGCTAAAGAAGGTAAACTTAACAAATTATGAATGCACATAGCGAGAAGACGCTGCAAAGCAAATGTGGACGGTCGTATTGTCTGCTGCCCCCAACAAGTATACGATGTTATTTCGTTTGTTGGATGACAAGCAAGTAGTGTACGCAATGTTTGTTCTGCTCTTAAAGCGGCGCGATGGTTGGTTTAGTATCTCGGGTTCGTCGCACGCGCGAGTTTCCTCCTTCTATCTCGCGAGCGCTTTAACTAATTCTCATAAAAGATATTTCCTTGAGAAAAACATGCAGACACTAACGGTTATCATTTTCTTCTTCGGTATATATAAGGTGATACTAGCGCGATTTTTATTACTCTTGTAGTTTCCTACTGTGCGCAACGCTGGTTTTCACCCTTTTCCTCTCTTTCTTTTCGATATCTATCTTTGTTTCTTTCACTTTTCTCATGCCTCTTCCTGCTTCAGCCGTGTTCAAATTCTCCAATGGTCTCTCGTGTCGGTGCATTTACCGTACGAACTTTTTATTTCTTAACAAGCAACATGAAAGTCACGTACGCGCCGGGTTACGAAAGTCTCTGTACAATTCGGGAAAATTGAACTCTATGCGCCGGTTCAGATATATAGTACCACGGACTTTCCACTTAACGAAGGGTCATCGAATCGTGATGGAAACCGGCTCAAAAGTGTGTATAAAAGAGATTCCATCGGTGTACGTTTGTGTATTTTTTGAGATCAGTTGCGAAATTACTATAAATATTTCTACACAAAAGTTGTGTAAAATATACAACAGCATGCTAAATCTCAAATGGATTTTTCATATTTTCTTTTAAATCAAAAGTAAAAACCAAAGAAATTTTGACTAATATTGGATATAAGGATACATCATTTAACAAAATATAAAAATGAACACTATTTATTACTGGATATTTATTACTGGATGTATGTATTTATTTAAAAAATTATTTAATGTTCCAAAGTATCCGACCAATGTTTTGCAAGGCAAATAAACGCAATAATTCATATGATATTAGTTTTGTGATATTTTAATTAACATTTTACCGCTAATATTGTTCCATAATGTTTTAATGTTTACCGATATTAACCTTGTTAATATTGCCACTAAAATTTGTTTTTTACAATAATAACGATATATAACAATGAAGAATATGCGTCATATAATTATGTGGTACCCGATTTCATTTTTCCGTTAAAACTCGGTCTTCTTAGAATTTGCATATTTATCAAGTCTTGCGACGATTTAATTCTTCTCATAGATACTAGATTGAATTCAGATCCAGGGATTGAAAAGATCAATGTCTAAGATTTTATTTAAAGACAACAATTCTCTCTCTCTCTCTCTCTCTCTCTCTCTTTCTCTCTCACATTGACTATCTTTAAGACATATTGATATAATTGTTATGCTAAAATATTCATTTTATGGCATTTTTCCTTTAACATATAATAACAAAAAAATTTGAAGAATTAATAGAAAATATGAAAAATTTGAATTTTATTCCTATACATAACATTATTCTTAACACCGAACCAATTCTTTCAGACAGAACAATAGTACTTTAAAGAAATACATTTTCAATAATAAGTAATTACATTTCTTATATTCTATTCTTTTAAAAGAACATACTCTTACATACAATACTAAAAATTCCATTGGTCTTCGCTTTTTTTGAAAGAAAACGTAAAAAATCCATCTGGCTGGAAATTTTTGAAGATATAAGAAATAATACGTTAAGAAATTAGAAATGTTGTATGTATAGTACGTACTACTCTGTCATAGTATTTCACAATTAATATCAATTAGAAACGGAAGAAAAAAGAATTGAGAGATATTGTTTTCTCTTTCCTTTTATATAAAATATATTATGTATAATATATGTAAAAAATAATAAATAACAAATCTTCCTCGAGAAAAATAATAAATTAAAAAATGGTAAAATAAAAGCAACTTATAATTATAAAATATAATTTTTATATTTCTTATACATAACGTGTGTGTATGATATTTTATGAAAGAACAATATCGCGATTTTCTTTCTGTCTCTAGTGGATATCAATCTTGAAATACTGCAGCTGAGTATCGTACCTTGTCGGACACGGGAACAGGAAGAATGTCGTACAGGTTGAAAAGGGGAAGTACAACATCACGGAAGGATTTGTGGCTTCTGCTTGTGACAGCTTTGGAATCGTCCATCATGGTATTAAACAATTTATCCGTCGCGCTGCTATACGCTTGCGCTAGTAGCGCGGTGTCTCGTACGAGCGACATACGCTCGCGCTCAAAACGTTGATTGAAATTTATTGAAACGTGTTTTCTCCTACATACAAATATTCATACAAATATTTAGCTGCTAGATACTCTCTTTGAAGCATTATTATTATTAGCAACACCTCATCAGAATATTAACAGTCCGAAAAAATATTAGGTGTTGGAATTAATTCGTAGCGTTTTTGAATGAAAGCATGTTATTTATTTCACATGAGCATTAAAAAATACATTAATGAAAGTACTTCCCATCACTTGTAAAACGCTACGAATTAATTCCAACACCTAATAATATAAGTTGAAATATGATGAAAGTTCGAAGTTTCGTATAAAAAATATTAACGCATTGAAAATTATAAAAATATATCTCTACAATATTTTAACTGTAAGATAGTAATATGAATAATAAGATCAACAAAAATTTTTTAATGAAATTCATTCGAATTTCATGTGCCTAGTACGTATACAACGCATATAAATCTGATGGTTTCTTCCGCGTCAAGTTAAATATTTGTACAAATCGAGCGGAAACGAGTACTTGCTATTATATCGGATATTTATTTTGGATGCCTGCCAGATCTTAGCAACCGTAATTTACGGTAAGCCATCGCAGCATGTTTCTTTCCCCTTGTCTTTCGAGGCGAATCTGGCAAGTGATGTTGTTAAAGAGCAACGATGGGGCTCTCCGGCATGGATTTTCTCTCCTTCGACAATGCCTATTCTCGAGAAAAGTCGAGAGGCAAGTGACAATGCTATGACATTGTGGAGAATGTATACGGGGATGGTGTTATGAAAAATTAAAATACGTCCCGTGGATATATTTACGACGAGAACGTCATGGTCTTATGGCGCAAATAACTATCATTCTATGTCATAAAAATCCAAATTTCTGCAATATTTCGAACGTGAGTTTATGAAAATAAATAGTAACATTGATACTAAATATATTTATACAAAATTGTATACTTCGCATGTTGTCATCTAATCCTACTAATGATGATTATTGCGCTGTTCAGTTATCTGTTTTATATAAGTAATCTAGATATATGCTGCCCGATATAATCCAAATATAATCCAATAGTTCAAAGTTGATATTATATGTAATTTACGTAATATACATGTATATTGGTGTAGAGAAATGCAAAAGAGGGAAGCTTACCGAGTTGATATAGTTGGTAAGAGACAAGCCGCCATCCCAGGGGTGCTCGAGCTCGCAGGAAATATTGGCGGGCCTTAAGGCATGGGATTGCTCTAAGGTACGTAATCCTACCGCGAACACCTGTACACTGTCATATATTAATGCTGGTTCGGCCTGCAAAAATATGAATCTTAGCTTTATCCATTGCTAATGCTCACCCGATAATACAAAGCGTGTAATTTAAAAATACGAATATTTCTAGCGCTATTAATTAGTTTTTTTTTAATGGAATTATTTTGCTTAAGATCTTGAAGTAACTTATAAACCTCACTCCTAAAAAAAAAATGTTATTCAATTATTAACATTAATAAATGTAAGAGAAATATTCTGGAAACGTTTGCTTAATATGATGTATTTGATTGAAAAATGTAAAATTACAATAATTTGAGACAGAAATGTTAATTAGTATAAATTAATATGTAGCGATTTTAATTAATTAAACTTGATAAACAAATATAATTACTTGAACATAAAGTGAAATGTGAGAATGCGAAAGGATTTTCGAAAAGCAAACGGGCGCGAGTTATGTGCAGCACGTAGCGAAATGCTCCGGTTATTAATTGTAACGCTATTAGTCACGTGTGCGTTTATTTCCATGAATTATGAAATTCATGGTACGTTGCCGTGTCGAAGTTACGCGCCAGTTCTAATCTAGTCGTCACGACGACGTCGCGTTCTCGCCGGAAACGTCGACGGAAAATGTAATATTCAGTGAGAAGAGACTACGGAAGATTTGATGGCGGCGTTGCATGAATTAATTTCGTTCACACGTTATTTATTCTTGTCTCGTCGAAAATTCATTGATCATGTTTACTGTGAATTGCTTTGCTTCTCTTTTCCTTCTCTTTCTCTTTAATTGTATAGTTACATACAATAGTCGTCGGAAAAAATCATTTTTAACAAAAAATATATATACAGTTATAAAACTAATGCACCATTTTTATATCGATGATTTCTTTCGAATGGTCTTCCGTATGTTAAAAATTATGATTCCACGCTCGCATTATAGCATTAATAGATTAACAGTTTATATTTATTTAGATGATTAATTGTAAAAATTGTATTTTCATATTAGTTTAAATAATAGGCTGAAAAAATTATTAATATAATGGCACATTGTCCAAACAATTAGTTTCGTCACTGTATATCGCAATTTATTATTAACTACAAAGTTTGCCATAATAATTATGTCATGTATCTTTTTGTAAGTGAAATGCATTCTTTTGACAAATATGTTACGCATAAATCTAGACAAAAATTATCTTGGGAATGGTAAAAAACATTGATACTAAATATAGACAGATATGGCAAAATAAATTATTATTGTTAACAAATATAATAATGTAAGAAATTGGCGTTATAAAATATAAATAAAATTTAATACATCCAATATATATATCCAATATATTACAAAAAATGTTTTATTAACGCATTATCTCGGCATATCTTAAAATCTATTATTATTATTAACTTTCGATTCTTCTTGAGAGATTTAAAAGAAAGACGTTCTACGTGTATCCATATATATTACCGTTAAAAAACCGATTCTAACGTCTAGACTTGTGCATAAATTTTTTATCAAAGAGTAAATTTAACGCAAGAACGATCAACACGATCAAAGCTGTGTTACGTTCATTATCTATTCGCGTATTTCACAGAAATTATTAGTATTTATTGTGGTAGTATATATTGAAATCCAATATCGGTAAAATCGAAATATTAATAATGCATGCTTTTCACATTGAATACTAAATTGTAATAATATATTTCTATTATTCTAACGACTGCATTTCGTTATGCATTGCAATGGAAGAATAATAATATCTACTAACAAAAATAAATAATGATATTGAAGATTTACTCATAAACAAATAAATGGTTTAAAAATCATTGTAATTAAATCATTCGTAATAATATTTATGAAAATCAACAAACAAAAAGTTATTCGAGCAGGCATCAGTTTATAATTAGCAAAAAATTACTAATATTGTTAGATATAAAAAAACAATAGTAAGTAAAATATTAACTCAACTTTTTGTGCTAAATAACATTTTGTTATTTTTAACTTCTATGAGTGTCAAAATATAAATCAATCTGTAATAGAATTTTTTAGTTTCGAAAATAAATGATATTCATATTAACGTATGTTTTTACATAATATATGTTTAATACATAAAAGACTACGAGATTGTGTAAAACAAATTTAATACATTTCTTGAGTTAAGTCGTTGTTTAAGTCCATTGTTTTAGTTAAATTAATGACATATTAGAAGAGCAGTGACGACTCATAGAAATAATTAAAAATAATTCAAGTTGGGTATAATTTGACATAATAAATTTAACAATGTACCGATCATGAAACGTAAAAATTTTACTACAATCACGATGCGAGAAAGACTGTTAGTTTCCGGGACATTTTTAGTGAAAGCTTCCGATGGTAGCGATCAATGCGAGGTAGTCACGTCGCGAATTGATTTCACTCGTATTTCAGAGTCGTGAAAGGATGCTAAGCACGACGCTACCATTCCGCCCGCGACCGCTTCTCGTCTTCATTTCCTTCCCTTTCCCTGCACTTTCCTTACACTGTGTCCTGGAAGGCACGTATTTGAGGCGGACAAACACGCGGAAGCATCCAGGAAACGACCGGCGCCCGTGCTTAGTCTTGTACGTCTCTTCATCACTCGCTATATGTTCGCCCTTTCTGTTGGATGAGTAGGTTGTGGAGGAGCTTTTACTGTTTGCCATGGGCTAAAGTGCGACGTGTTCCCGCACCTTCCCGTACGTTGATCCAATATTGTGTTTACGTTGACGACACGCGAATTTACCGCGACTAATCAACTTTTCCAAATTTTAACCAATTCCAATGTGCTCATTTCGGATTTCCTCAGTTTTCCATGAGTGGAAAGTTTTTCACGGATCTTTCCATTTTCTTTAAAGTTCCGGATAGCTCCTTGAAAATTCTGACTATTGTTCTCAACGCTCGAAGCGATGAAATGAAAAATAAAATGAAAGAATTCCGACAATATTTTGATTCTCAAATAGAAATTTTTTAAGAATAAAATTTTTCTTCGGCAGAAAATATTCTCGATATAATTGATAAATTATCGAGCAATGTATTTCAATACAAATAAAGAAAATGACATTGTGATCGCGTGTAAGCGATATCTCCTTATAATGTGGTTTTTCGAACACCGAGAAGAGCTTTTTGATGAACAGTAAAACTTTCTTTTGCTGCATCCTCAGAGAATTAAGAACCCGATAGATAACTGAAAGGTGGCGCTATTATTATTTATATTATGCTAAGATTATTTGGCTTTACAGTGACTTCTTCAAAGTCTGTATTAATTAACTTAAAAGAAACTGGATAGAATCACAATGGATAGAATTACAATTTCTCAGAAATTATTTTCGAAAATGGGATTTTAGAATTTATAATTACTTTCATGGAGTTTAATGAGAATTTTAATATACTATTAATTCATAATGGTTTGCATCCTTAATATTCCTACATCATTATGTTTAAATAATTGAATTATTAAATTATGAATTATTAATAATTGAATTATTAACTTATGAATTATTAAAACTATTACTCTTATTAATCATGGAATATTTAAGCTTGGTAATGAAAAATTTAAAGTAATTCATACTATTATATGAGATGAGTAAAAAGTTACGCATGCAATTTTGTTCAATATTAGTTTACAAATTATCGATGTCAAGCGTGTTGCGGTTTTACAATTACGCTAAAACCTCCGGTGATGTGCGGGGGCAGTAATAATCTGGAATGAGAATTCGCCGGAAAGTTTGTTCATTCGCGTGAAAGTTGATGAACTGGCGCTAACGTAATTTATGCGACAGGATACGCAACGCACAAGCACGATAGTAGGATAAAGCGGATGTGACTCAGGTGGGTGTGAGCATATCCGGCTTGTCTTACCTCTGCCTGAGGCAAACAATAAAGCTCCAACAAACTATTTGTAGACACAAATCTCATCTTACTGCGAACTTGAAATCTGTCTGAAATAGCTTACGGGCTAACTGCAGGTAGTTATACTCTCATTTCTTTTTTTGCGGTAGCAAGAGTATGTTGTTCTAAAAGACCAGAAATTTGCAGATTTGCCTAGGAAATGACCGGATTCGTTACACAGCGGTGAGAAATTCCTAAAATTCTTTCAGTAGAAACAAGCATTCTAGTGAGCAAGCAAACGATTTGTGGTTTGGAAATTCCCCTAAGAGTTGATTCGGAATCAATATTATTTCTCTATCTTTTAATAACTATTTAATATTTTTTCATTATATTTTTGAAATGGAATATTGGATTTATTTTAATATTAAATTAATTAACTAGAATAAAAGATATATTTTATAAAATATTTCTGAAGTTTTTATAATATAAGTATCCGAAATAGAAAACATCCACACTCTTATATGAATTAATGAAGAAACAATATATATTAATTTTTATCAATCTTGGTGAAAGCAAAATCATATCACATCAGTCCTATACATCAAACTCGAAAAACGTTTCATTAATGCGTAGGCAAACTATATATAAATATTGATCTCTTCATAAAGAGATTTCAATCAATTTCTATTGTCTATTATTTCTATCTTTTATCAATGAGACACATTAACATTAATGAGAAAAGTCACTTTAAAACGCATACATATTGAAGTATCATGAGACGTTTCTATCAATGAAAATATATCTGAGGATAATGTGTATTACTTATACTCCGTTAATACTTGCATTAGATAACATCAATTTCGACAGATATTAATGCTAGTGCAAATTGATGGCTTTCTAGGCAACTGAAATTACATGCACATCAATCAATTAACGATCCTTACTTTATGAAATTTCGTTCATTATCACACATCTCATACCGCGAAAATTCCGATCTATGATTATGCATGTAACACGAATAATTCATGCAAGATAAAATGGTATCCTTGTTGTAATACGATTCAACACATACACGGGTTTTTGTTTATTGAAATAATATCCGATGCGTGCGGTATTGAGTTGTAAAGCCACAGAATCGTCGTGCAAACAGCACACGGAGTATCAGGTGTGCGTGGAATAATGCGTCCGTCAGTAAAATGATCGTTATATATGAGCGAATAAATTTCCGAATTTTTCCGATCGCTGCACTCATTCGCTGATCGGCCAGCGCGACGCGTCGAGGCGACGATGCGCGAGAGATCGATAAAGCTCGCGATTGCTCGTAGGTTACTGAATTCAAAATAAGGCTGGCTGCTGTATTGTAATTTTATAGCAACATGTGTAAATAATGTAAGAAAATTTGCGATATATACAAAGAATATTTTTTCTATATTATCGAGCATATTTCTAGTTGAAAGGTTAATTTTTTCAAGATTGTATTTAACACTGGCAGCTTCAATTGGACTGCTTGTCCATTTTTATAACGTGTCTTTAATCAAACCGCACAAAATGTCCTGTTATTGAATTTGTATTCCGTTGTATCATGACGATCACGTACAAAATACAGACAAGTACGAAATCGCGCACGTCTATGGCAATTTGTACAAATACATTTTCCCAGTTGCCACATTCGGTCGGACAACATGGTCCAAAACGCAATGACGTGCAAACAGAATAACAACGATATGCGGGGCAATGGTACATACGGATATTTTTTCAAATTGTGATCGGCAGAAATAATGAAATCGCACATAGGACTGGAAACGACGAGTTTTAATTGATGGCACGTGACTGGCTTGATTCATCGCCAAAACCAAACGGTATTGATAGAACAGAAACTCATAAACCAATACGGGGCAAAAGTCGCTTGTCGCAATAACCCTTGAATAACCAAGCTATTATAACTTTTTTGTATTTGGTGGAAAAGAATAAAACATGCGATTTTGTTTAATTTGTTATAATTTGACGGCGCATAATTAGCCAATGTCTCAATATCAATAATGCTGATGTAAAATAAAATATATTTTTAGATATTTAGTAATATTAATCTTGGAATAATCGAATCAATTACTATTTATTAATTTTTTTTTCATCATTACTTATATCGCGGAGTTACTTATTGTTAGTCTTGTTTACATGCAAAGAATTTTCTTAATAATATTAATATGATATAATTTAAAACTCGAATATATTTATCCAGGTTTAAATTCTGGTTAAGACAATATTTTTCACAATAAATTCTTTCACAAAGGTATTTCATTAAGTTTCATTAATATAACTATTATTAAATTGTTATCAATTTAATTAGAAATATTACTTTAGCTTCAGAGTTTATATTTAGGATTGTATTTTACGACCGATAAGTAATAGGTGCACAGTTTGCTTAAACTAAAAATTGTAAAATTTATATAAAAAATATTATTAAATAGAGAGACCCATTTTAATCAAACATGACCTTCTTCGCTTACTTATGTCGAATATATTTCTTTTCATTGTAAATGTATCCTTTCATTGTATCCTTGATTAAAAAAATTTTTCTATTGTTTAAATATATTTTTCTCAATTATGTTCCTCCCGCAATGGAGAACAGATGTCGTATTTGACCGTCATTTGACGGTATCGACATATCCGTTCTTCATATTATTAAAGCGAGCTTCGCGAAACGATTGCAACGTTAACTGTACGGTATTCACCGTCAAAATGCGCAATTCGTACATTCGCGGAATACTCACTGCAACGCAATTGCGATCTGCAGGTGCGTGCGTGCGTGTCCGCGTCGCGGAAAAATTGCGTTCAACACGTCCATCGCACCGAGTGAATTCGGAAACCGGGAGAAATTAATAGCCGGCGATAGACGACACGGTTATCACTTTTTTCCCCTGCTTCGATGATCCGGGTAGCCGGAGGTGCACGGAACCGTACGCGTCGATTGTATCGATTGCGGCGGCTCTCACCAATATCAAAACATTTTATCGTGGAGCCTCATGAGATCCGACAACCCAATAAAGCGTTTCCCTCCCATCGAAAAAGATCGTTCGGAACATCCGCCAACGAGCGACATCGAGCATGATCGCTTCGCATGCTGTGCATTTAATTCTTTTTTCTACAGCGCGGGATACGCATTTAATTTCACCCTCTTTGAGCGAAATTGAGTGAATTATTGTGATTACCGTTTAACAGAATTTTATTCACAGTACACTGACACAATTTCAATCGCGAACGCGTAAAATCCCTATTTGAGTTTAAAATTTTTAATTTTCAATTTATAAAGAAATGTATTAATAGAACTTTTCCATGTATTTTTTCATTAAAAAAAGGTTAAAAAATAAATCATTCTCAATTTCAATTCTATTTTTAAATTAATAATTAAATAAGAAATAAGAGATGGTCTTTTTAATAAATTTTCAAAAAAAAACCTGTTTAATTTAATGTTAACTATAATTAATTATAACAAAGAATCGCATAATTCTAAAAGCAGTAGAAACAAAAATTTTCCATGGCGGACTTGTCATTGGTTAATCTGAGCGTTACCAGTTTGTTGGAAATTTGTTTAATTTAATTAAAATTGAGTACGGTTCACTGTATTTCCTATCACAGCGCTTACGCCTTATTATGCCATGTCGGGATGAAAATGAGGTGGACGAGCTCACGCGTATTATCAGAAATCTCTTAGTTGGATGGAAGTTGCGATAGTTGTTGCACCGTGAATACACTCTAGTTATACGGAGCTAATTGGAGCGTGCTTTTAATTAGCCAGAGTTCAACCAACGGACAGGAATGGCAGCGTGGCTTTGCTTAATAGTATTTAACTCGAATATGCATTGAGGCAATTTGAAGCTTCACATTCTTTAGGTGCATAATAATCGACAAAATTCGTCAATGTCACTCAACAAAATTGCACGAACTGCATTCACACGTTTGGTAACATGTACCACGCGTAATAAAATTTGCCCTTGGCATTCAGATAATCTAATTGTGATACATTAAACACGGAAACGCTCTTTAAAATTGCGATAGTTATTTAAAAAATGTTCCCAATGTATTATAATATATTGCTCGAATATATATTTGTTGCAAACAAAACATGTACCTCTACTAACGTTATTTGTATCTCCAAATGGATATTAATTTCATTATCGATTATCCTATTTCCCAATCGTATTTTATTTAAAGTATTAACCAATAATTGTGCTATTAGAATCCATATTTATAAAACGGTCTGTAATTAAAAAAGGTTGTGGCATTGTGTTGCAAATCTCAATTTGAATAAATTTCATAAATTTCTACAAATATCAGAGTAAAACTTTTAAAGTTTTTTTTCGCAATAAATGCATTTGTTTTCAAAAAACTCTCATACATGTGCCATGATGACGCTACACTGTATTCGATGTCGTATTCGGCCAGTACAAGCGACCGCATGAGATTGAACGGATAGCTTTCATCGGTTGAGCATCCTGACGTTCTGGAAATTGGCAATCTCGCATGAATAATGAAGAAACTGGCATGGTCGCGTACACCAGCCGTCCGGCTGTGCCAGACTTGAGTCTTGTCCGGGTCGGATGAATCGGTGGTTAGCCATTGGACATTCACTTGCTCTCGTAAGCTGTCGTTGTGCATTCGGCAAGGAAGCCGAAACTTTGATGTCTCCTAATCCATGATTCAATCCTTATCTGGATAATCGCGCCATAGAATTAGTTCAAAAAGATCTGTAATTTGTCTGGTCTGTCTCTTTCTTGAAACGCGCGTTTGACCTCACGACGAACGACGAGGTTCACATCACGACTCCGGTCTGGTCTCAGAATCGGCCTGTTCATTAGCATTTAAAGCGAAATGGAAATGCCGTGTCAAACTACTTGCTGTCTAGCAAGCGAGATCTTCACCTTTCTCAGTTGGGTCAGAAATGTTACAGGTGAGGAATCTGAATAGCCTGCAGATGACAAATTAACTTGGCGGAAGTTAAACATTTTTTGCCACTGTGAACACCGCTGTAATTAATAATAATTTTGGAGATCTATTCTAGGGCGTAATCAGATTCCCATCCGAACATTTTCCAGGTGTCATGTTATATTAATGTTCGATAAACAAGAACAAATGATACCTGGGTGGCATTTGAGTGGAAAGCTATGAACATAGTCTAGATAAAATTATAAATATTAAAATAATCCCAATTTATATAAAATCATAAATCTAATCATGAGATAATGTTACGTCTTCAATGTGTCATCAGTTACTTATCCGGTAATAAGTATCTAACGATATTTATAAACTCAAAATTCACGAATAGATATTTATAGCGTTACACGTATTTTCACTCATCGTAAATTTCGGCTTCGAGGAGATCTTTTTAAGTATCTAAGTCCATTTATACAGAATCCTGTTCCGAAAAATTCTCGTTATGAAGATAAATGCTTTCTTTTTAGCCTGACATAATTGAAATAAATACCGCTCGGAGCGCGGATTCTGAAACAAATCTTGCTTTATGTCGCGGGATTCCACGACGTGAATTTCTTCCATTCCGTCGGCCTGTTTGGCAAACAGAAATTTTTTTATGAAGTCGCTAGCTTAACCAATCTTCCACGTGGTGGCAAGCGCCGCTCTTGTGCAGCCGGATAACGGAAAGAGAAATGGTTATGGTTCTTATCCTATATGCCACTGACTCAGGCCGGGATCCGATTTGTTTAAATCTAAGACTATCCATTGTATTCTCAGGATTAATCTTTAACTTATCTTGATCATAATTCCAATAAATAATTTATCACAAAGCATAGAAGTTATTATCCTATTATTAAAGATCTGTCGATATTTGTGGCAGGATTCGTTAAGCTTACAGCACTCTGTGTTCAACTCTAAACTATCCTCGATGATGTGTATCATTGAACTCTCTATTGCAAAGATTTTAAGAACCTTAAATTTTTAAAAGATTAAATTTAGATATTATTTTGAATCTTTTTTCATTTTGTCTTTCTCTTTTATTAGTCCTCCTCTTTTATATGCGTAATAAAGAATTATAAAAAAGAAAAGGCATATTGATAAAATTTTTTTACAGCAAAGTATTTTGTATAATATTTCGTAAACCAATGAATTCCGTGCGAGCGTCCTGAGCCTTTAGACTATCGAGACACGGAATGCAAGAGATCCGGGTTCGACTCCCGGCCGAGGCAATATTTTTTCGCAATAAGTTTATTACAGTTTTTTAAGATTAATTTGGGGAATTTTTGGGGGGATTATTACATTTCAGATTAATTGCGTTAATGTCGACAACCATATCGACACGTAATTATTATTTCTGAAGTTAATTCATTCGTTTGAATAATATATATATTAGTTCAACATCTTAATACTTAGACCGTAGTGGCGCTTCGGATTGTAATGTTATTTAATATAAACGGTCTTGTTCCTATCTTATTATCTTTTATTTGTTATTAATAAAAACTTTATTGCAGTAATATGTGTATATCGTGACAGAAAACTTTATGGCGTATTAAACTTCGATTAATCCATTGAGAATTATATCGAACTCTCTCTCTTTCTCTCTCTCTCTTTCTCTGCAAATCACAATTAATTGTGCGTGGAGAATTAGTTGGGTAATGCGCCATAATAAACATCTGTATTTTATGTGAAGAAAATTCGCGTTGACCGCACATTTCGTAATGACTCGTAATAATACGCCAAGCTGTTTGCAGCGATCGCTGTAAATTGGTTGTTTGTAATCCACCTGATATTGACAGTTTAACGCGCAACGGGTATAATTTATGACTATGGACTGCAACTCCATTTATCCATAGGCTCTCATACATGATATCGCAGCACAAAAAGGATTTTAGAAAAAATTAACTTTTATTACCTGGGCAATTGCTTCGCACATTTTAATAAATGTAATTATTTTACCTCACAAAGTATCTAAAAGCTAAGAGAATTTTATTTTAGTTTATTTTATTTTATTAACTTATTTAACAAAATTATTACAAATATTTTAAAAAATTTTAAAATAGTTTAATAGATGGATAATATTTTACGACAGATATTCACGATTAGTAAAACATGTGTTAGTTCTTGCGGTTCGTCGCTGCAGATTTTTCTCAAAAAAGTTTCAGCCAGACCACTGTCGTCCTAGCCATATTTCTGACCGCTGCAGTCGCCACGGGAGAACTTACCTTCCTAGTATGACTACAACCCGGTTGCCAAATAAAATAATAAAACCTTTCGAGTGCGAGATAGCCTGATTTATAGCACTAAGACCAAAGGTTATCCACCAGAGCAGGGGATTCAGTGATTCATTGGCCAAGCGAATTGGAGAAGAGTTAAGAGAAATATGAGACAGAGACAGAAATCTTGATGCCTGGGTCCTTCCTTCCCTTTCTCATTAATCTCCGCATTAAGTAAAAATTATTAAGTAATTAATGATTACTCATTTTATGTACATTCGTAATATATAATCTAATATATATGTATAGCTTTTTCATTTGCTTGACCAAGCGAGGATATTTTTACTTATCGTAATTAATCCTACTCTGTGTGAATCGCTTGTATTTTGAACATGACAATTCTTGATTAAAAAATTAATTAAATTTTATATTTTAAGTAGGAATTTCATATGTAAAAAATATTATATTTATCTAATTTATCGTTAAATAAATTAAAAACTTTCTTTTCTGTAAATTAAAAAATGTCTTTTGTAATTCGTTTCTTATTAAAAAAATAATTAGTTTATTCAGCGTATAATATATTAATTATTTTAAAAAATACGCAAATTATTAATGTTCCAAAATTTTATTTTTTCATATAAAAAGTTCCGGATAAAAAAATTTCTACGAACTTTAAATTTGCAAAATCACGTTACTAACATCCATGAAATATATTGTATATCTTATTTTTTATCGACGAAAGTCGTTAAAGCTTTCCGAATCGCGCAATTAGGCGTGTCTATATCCTACCGAGCGTCTGTTTCTTCATCATGGTTTGATGTAGATCTTTCTCATTACGCCGTAACATCAGTGGCTCACATCCGCCTGCTTCGCGCTTTCAACCGTGGACGAGTCTGAAAAAGTCCATCTCGCCTCCGTGAGGTTGTTACCTCTTTCGTCGAGAGAACGAGGTAAGAAAGGAAGGAAAACGAACGAGAAGGAGGAAAGGAAGCGCGTTGCTGGTAGTCAACGCACGATCAGTATGCATCTGCGGTTTCCACGTTGATGTAACAAGCTTCTTCTTATCCAGGCGTTCTTGTCTCACTCATCTCTGTCAAGTGAGAGTCGATCTCTCGCTCTTCCTCTCGGTTTACGTACCTTACTTACATCGCGCTTCTTGTGTAACCACCCACGTCTATATTTTCCCCGTCGAAGCTTGACTCACGGTAAGTCTGAAGGAAAAGTTAACCAGGTATGCCATCCGCTTATCTCGGCGACTGGAACCGCCTATTTCTTTCTCTCGACCTCCAATGCCTAAACTGCGCTCTATTTCCTTTTTCTTCTTTTACACTTTTGCTTCCGCAAAGCGTTGATTGTGACCGAGCTTTTTGTGCGGCTTTGTCGGAGCTAACTCGGTCGTTTAGCGGCGTGGAAAAGGAAGGAGATGGCTGACGGGTGTGGGGGTTGATGTCGAGGTGGCAACGGAACTGGCTGAGAGGAGTGACGGGGGATGCAACGATATACGCTCGGAATCGTGTCGAAACAAAAGCCGCCAGGCTAGGTAGGTAATTTCACCACGGGTTGCGTCCGGAGGTATGGGCACAACGCGACGACGACGCGAACAGGTTGTCTTCAACAATAGGATGGCGTTTGACAATTCACTTGAAAGCGAACAGGAGGTATTATCTGGAGACAGCTCGTGAAAGTTGTCGATAAGCTCTCAAACTTACAGTGCAACGATGAGTTATGTTTCATGTTTAAAGGATACATTTCAAAGTATTTTTGATTCTTGATCGCACAGAGATAAAATTACACAGTAAAAAATATTTTGTATTTGTATTGGAAAAGTTAACTCCCGTCCTTGTCAAAATTTTGTAAAATTACATATTCAACAGAATCATTAATTTATAATGCGATTATATTATTTAAAGATTTTATGTTAAATTGATATTCTATATTTCTTAATGATAAAATAATATAATTTGTGAGTAAGTGAACAAATAATATAAAAATAATGTGTTTTAAAATGTAAATTAAAAGATGAATGAAAAAAATAAGCGTTAATTTAACATATCATGTTAATTATATTGAAAAGACGTGTTTCTACAGTTTGCTTAGAAATTGTGTGTCAGTATTAAAAAATAATGAGGTCATTACGATAATATAAAAAGAATTATTAAGATGTGTAATACTAAATTAAATTTTTTGAATGAGAAATGAGATTGATAATTAAGTTGAACAGACCTTGAGAAACACGAAATTGTTGTTCGCGTGACATTGTGTAAAGATCGTTTTTAAAAGCGAAAGGAAGTCTTAGAAAAACACGAACACCTGTGCCCATTTCGCTAACAAGATAAAATAATAACAACAGTCGCAGACTCTAGAGCTTCTGTGCTTTTTTTGATTGATCATCTTTATGTACAATATGATGCGTGAATACGACTGATTAGGTGTGTGTGTATATGTGTAGTATATTAATAAAATAATAAAATTTAACCTTTAAATGTCTAATATACATCGTGGTATATCTAATTCAATCAAATTGCTTATTTCATTAAAATGTATATATCGCTCCCTTACTTCAAAAATGACACAACTAAAATAAATGTAATTTTCGAGTTATTACCATGAATGAATTATGTAAAAATTATTCTATCAATCATTAAAAATAAACTAACTTAACTTCAGTCCGTCTGTCAAATAGTATTTATGTCGTTCTTAAGATTTTCGAAGAGATTACATAATGCCTTTTATAAGAATGATACATTTAAAATTGTGTCATTTTTGTAAATAAAGAAGGATCCCCCATCTATAGAGAATTTTGAATTAAAACAGTTTTGATGATCAAAGTTCGAAGAAGAAATGGTTGTATTTTGAATTTAGTTATTTTAGCTAAAGATAAAGATAAATATAAACTATTGGTTTATATTTACTATTGATTATATTTACTGGTTATATTTTTGGTTTATAAAAACGTTTGTAGTTATTATATTAATAAATTATTATATTAATAAAGTATTATTTTATTAACAAAGTTACGCAAATAATATTCGAGCGCGACTCGAATAGTCAATTAATTCATTATTATTAAACTATTGGTGATATTTCAAGTTATGTCACTTTTGGGAATTTTATTCTGGATTTATTAATTTTGTAGAATATCAAAATCGTCACAACTCAAAAAAAGAATGATTTTTTTCAAAGATTTAAAGTAATTAAAAATTAAACAGTTTAAAGGATTAAACAAATATACGTCCAAATCTATTGCGATTTTATTATTATATTTATAATTATATAATTGTAATATTTTAAATTGCGATAAAGTATTTTGATATTTTTCAAGCGATATTCTCGGACTTCGACTCTGTTTTTCGCTCGAATTTTCACGAGCACATCTTAAATCTTACTTTCCCTTATCTCTGGCAATGCTCCTGGGTAATAGCATAGACGTGTAGTGCAGACGTTAATTCGAGTTGTTTCGTTGATATCCGCCGATACGACCATGCCTGATAACATTTTTGTAAGCAATTAAACCGTCCCAGAATTACTCGTAATCCTGGCTTTAGCGTCCAAAATTCCGACAAACAATAAATGCAAAAAATTCCATTATAGGGTCATAGTCCTGAATACTGAACGTCCCAGAATTGGATAACCGATAGCACTATTTCCCGCGGAAAACTTTAAGTTTTCTGCAATGCAACGGTGGCAAGAGTAAAATATAGAAGTAATTTATCGGGATCAAGATGCTTTTCTTGAGTGCTTTTAAGTAAGTAAGTCTTGCAATCCACTTTTAAAGTGTATATTACATTCGAATATTATGCGCGCTTCTGTATTGTGCCGCCTCGAAAAGTTAACGGTTGTAGCGGAAGTAATTAGAGAACTCTTTTCCTCGTGGGCTTAAACCCGGACATTCCCTCATGCATTGTAAATGTGGCCAAGTTTTTTAATCTTAGTATCGCATCTGGAATCTCAGATTGTCTATTTATAATTCGCTCTCTTCGCTGTAAATACGGCGAACGGAAGAGTATTTCAATTATCTCAAAAATGAAACATTGAAGGATTTATTCGGATTTATTCGGATTTATTAGAAATTCTCATCTGTTTTTGTAAATAAATCATGAATAATTTTATTATGAATTATTACTTAGAATAATTATTTTTGCATCTTTTTTATAATAGAATTAATAGAATTAAAAACGTGATATAATTTTAAAAGCGATGTCAAATATTCATCGAATAAAAGATCATTTTCTTTCATATTTTCTACCGTTTCCATTATAGTGATATATCTTGGCATATATTTTTCGAAAAGAGCAAATATATATATTTTCCGGAGGAAATGTTAACTTTATCCTTTCGTGTGATGGTCATTCGGACAAAAGATCGTACTTTTCTTTCTGACCCGTCAGAACGTCCTTTCAGTTTTGTTATACATGCAAATAATCCTTCGGTGTTCCTGAAACGGCAACCTCACTGGAAGAAATTTGAGGTTGTGAAAAATAATAATAATCATAAAAAGGCGCTCAAAGCACGGCGTAGAAATTCCAGAAATAGTATCATCTTATTTGAATTATTAGCAACGGTTTTGAAGAGATGTTTTGCGCAAACGGTTTTCATGTCTATTATACGTCTCCATCACTATTGTAAATATCACATACTTTGCTTAAGAATCGAAGAAAAATCGCTGTTTGTAGAGAGAAGCGAATACGTTTCAGTTCAGTGATGTGAATCGTCTACATATTTGTGAAAATTCATTGCAAGATCACGCGTCTGGAAAATCGATTTATTTATGCGGGTTTCAATGCAAGAACGCGGATGATTTGCATTAAACCAATCAGAAAAGTATAAACTTAATAAACAGAAAGATCTGTATGTTAATCGCACGCGATTCATTTCGTGTAAACATAAAATATTAATTCAATAAAAAATTGTATGATTAATATATTTTTAACAGAATTTTATAAGAGAAACAAAATATTATTATTTTATAGACGATATTTTAATATGTTATAATTAAACGAAAAGTTTATTAGATAAAGTATCTGTTTCTATCAATAACGTATTGAACGTACTAAAAAAATTTCAAGAACATAAGATTCAAGAGCTCTTAAAGCCCCGAGACGTGAAAAACCAAGAAATCAATGACTCGAGGATTTAAAAAAGTAAAGATACAAGAATCTTCTAAAGTTGCAAAAGTAACAAATTAAGGATTGAAAATAGCGTCAATATGACGTAGATTTTATAAAATCTAAAGACAACCTGACAGTAATCACCTGTTTGTTTTTTTTTTACGTAAACGATTATAAAAGCTGTTTGTATCCCAATCAAAATCGTAATATTATTAATATATATTATATTATCAGTTGTTTTCCAGTTTACTAGTATTTAAAAACATTATGGATATGAATTTAATCATAATTTAAAACAAGAGTAAGTAGAAACTGAGCAAATTAATTAAATAAGCACGTTAAATAGCTTATTGAGTATTTCTAAAAAATACAAATTTTTTTATTAATATAACACTTTTATTGCGGCTTTTCGATGGAATGGCATATTTAAAGATTCTTAAAGAATAATTATCAAAAAAGAAAGAAAAATATGTGAAGAAATAAAATAATATTCATTTTACAATAATTCACAATTTCTCGCCGCCGGAGGGTAAAAATATCTCAAGTGATTATTCCCGATTAAATAAATACAATGAAATTAATAAAAAAATTAATACGGAAAAATTAAAAGATGCTCAACTCAATGAATCGCGAAAGCTCGATTTAAATACACGCGCTGTGCGACTTCGTGAGTACGCACGGTGCTTCATTGGCACGCTATTCAGCGCATTCACGCCTGCACGCATGTGCGTGATACGAAACGCGATTACGGGCGGCCATCGTAGCGGCGCGGTAACGGTGGAGTTTCACGAAGTCTTCGTCTTCGTCGTCGTCATCGTCGTCGTCGTCGTCGTCGTCGTCGCGACGACATTCTGATCTGCATTTAAATTGGAAAAAAAGCGTTAAACTTCACGCGTCGTGAACACGCTGCAACTGCGGCCGCATGCATTTTTACATGCATAGCGGATGTGTGATAATTCTGTTACACATCATCAGGTGAAAGAGTAGCGAGTTTTCTCACTCGAGTTTCCTATTTCTCATGTAGATTCATTGTTCTGATGTTATAAATAATAAAAATAAATAATTAAAAAAATAATTTCCTCTTTGTTACGATAATGAATAATTATCTAGAAAATAGATAGAAATCTCATTGTTTCATACTGATACGTTTTTGATTACGGCGAATAATGTTTTGTAAATTGAGAATTAATGGAATATAAATTGTTAATGAAGAAGTTTGACCGAATGATGTGCACGTATATGTTATCTAAACGCATATGCCGTTGGTGGAATTTATAACTATGCAATTTGGAATGTTATATAATTTAAATGCAAATAAAGTTTCTTTTTCCATATGTATTACGAGAAATACTATAATTTAATATAACCGTCGAATTGTCTAGAGAAATATATGCACAAAAGTATGAAGTCAAATAGAATTTCCATTTCCCAATATCACAATATCTAAGTATTTTACGTAGATTTTATGATGGAATACATATACATGCGTGCGTTCTTCTTTATGAATATTATACATATTTCAAATCACAGCTAGTAATAAAATAAAAATAATTCTGCAGTTCGTTTGTTTCATTATTTCTTTCATTTTTGATTGATTGCTATTTCTTCTGTGTGTGATTGAAGATATATTTTAACATTCATGCTAACATCGTAGCACAAGTTCGTTACGTATAATAGAAGAGAAAAATTTTTCCGCTTAATATTTTTCGACAACTTTATTGTTGCCTCGAAAAGCAATGCTTGTTACTTTGGTAACAATGGCTGTTGTTACTCACATATGTGGTATTACTCGACGTGGCAACACACAAGTTGTTTCGAATAGCTTTTAGTCGATTTTATTGCTCCATAAAGCATTCAGTGATGTTGACGCTCAGGCATCGAAGCTGTAGGTGCACTATCGTATATGCCACGTGACGATAAATTGTTTTACATCTTTCATTGAGATCTTACCAATCTTTCAAAGGTGCAATGTAACCTACCATATCAAAATTATGGCCGATAAAATATTATTATGATATGAAAGTATAATAATATCCGTATATACCTGTTACGTTTTATGAATGTGATACGGAAACTAATCGTAAAATTTTGCCATAAATATAGAAGAATGTCCCCTATTATGAAATAGACGTCTAATATGAAATAGCGGCGTTTCTGCTAAACTAATAGACGCTATCTATTGGTTCCACCATGAATTTATTGCTCTTGAATTGAAAACTGTTTAATAAAAATTCATTATTAGATCATGCCTAGTCATCGTAAAAAAAGATTTTAGAATTTGGACATCTTTAAGTTTCATTGAGATGAGCCTTTAAACATTGTTTATCATTTAATAAATAAATATTTGGCAATAAATTCTTCATGTAGTGATAGAGTAAGGTCGTACTAATAGAAAAATATGGAATGTGTTAAATTGTTTAATTACAGAAGTTAGATTTGATCGCAAAATCGTAAAGCGTGGAAATCGTAATATGAGAAAGTCAAAGTATTTCTAATATGAAATAATCCATGCTCCCATGTCATAGTGAAAATTGTTGCTAAAGTATAAATGTTATTGTATTATACATAAAAAGGACAATTAGAATAAACGTCGAGTGCCTATTTCTGCGATGCTTGATTTGCTCAATTATCTGAAGACGAGTTCTGGATATAATGTATTGCATACTCATTTTTCGCGCATTCTGACTGTGTTTGTTTATATTTAAGAAACATTAAATAAAGTTTGTTAGTTGCAATACTGGTATACTTTGCGTTTTATCGATTTTTCAGGGCATCTCATATTAGGAGCACAATTTTTTGATTTTGCGATTTGCTCACTTTTTACATTTCTTTAATTTCAAAAAAAAAAAAAGAAATTTGAATTAAATTTTATAATATATAATATTATCTTAGTGCTTATTAAATTCGCTTCATAATGACCTATTATTTTTTTAAATTCTGTCCATAGACTTCTAGCATTTACCCAAAATGAATTCGGTATTTCATAATAGAAGCCTTTCCTCTACCAATTTTCTGGCGTACACAATTTTTTTCTTTTATTAATGAAAAACTTTCTACAGACGAAATGCGAAATTGTATTTATAAATATATCGAAGAAGTATTAAACTATATGGAAAGAATGATTTTGCTGAAATTTAGCTAAAAATTTAGCTAAATACATTATCTGAAAATAATTTTGTTAAATCATAAAAAAATTATGTAGAACGCTTAAACATTGATGACAGCCAAAAATTTTAATATTTTAGCAACCAATTTAGGAATTTTACATAAGTATTTTGATGTAGTTCAATAAAATTATTTTCAAATCTACATCTAATTAAATTTTTAGATATTTCAGCAAAACGTTTTTTTCATGTATAAAATCGATGTTGCACAAATCCCCTCGTGTCACAAATTTTACATCCTACAAACTTTAATTATAAAGTCGAAACTCGCAAGCGTCATATCTTTCTTTATATGTGTACTGCACGAGTTTCTATAAACAGAAGATTCATGTGTGCTTACCTGGATGATTCTCGATTTGTTGAGAATCGTGTTTCCCGATGGCTGATAGCGTTCCATGTCCCTCAGGATACTACGTACACCGACGTCGTCCGCGTCGACCAAACGAAAGGCAGTGATATTGACAAAATTGTACTTGAAGTCCTCGAGATCGAAGGTTTCGATATCCTGTGGAAAAGCGAGCGAGCGAATCGAGTCGCAGACCAAGTGGATCTTGAATGTGCGTTTCAATATCCCTAGGGTACTTACGAAAGTCGTGAAGAGGTAGTGGTACTTGTAATCATTCATCTGCAGCTGCAGGATCTGCAATGTATGTGAAACTATACGGTCAAGACCACTTTTGCGATAGAAAATATTATATGTAAAATATAAATCTATTTTTTATCGGAACATGCCCAAATTTACGATTATTTTTATCTTTGAAATATTTCTTTACGTATGAATTTTTGGAATAATTTAGAATCAATTTTTTTTCAACAAAAATTTATTTAAACATCCTTTCCCAATTTTTTAATATCCAAATATTTTTATAATTAACTAGCAGATTTTCTTTAAATCAATATGATAATAGTAAAATAATTAAAAAATAATTTATATACGTACATAATACGTTTAAAAAATTTAGATGTGGATTTAATATCATGAATGTTAAATATAATTCTCACCGTGTTGATGTTAATACATATAAACAATAACACAATGTAGATTTAATGCTATTAGTTTTAAACCATAATATTAAATTCATACTCATGAAACTAAATTAAATCATGTTGGTTTATATCAACACATTTACACGGTAAAAATTCTATAAACATCGCAAAATA